>NC_140373.1:7752500-7860000 GCF_054491055.1 Hypomesus nipponensis | reverse complement strand
TTCCTTAGTATGTAACACAAGTGATATTTTTGGGGATTGAGAACTTTGCCTTTTTTACAATATTTTTAAGATTTTAAAAGTGGTGGAAAAATTAAAGAGTGAGTTAATACTATGGACCTTTTTTACTTTTTTTTTTCTTTTTTTCTTCCCCCTCATCAGTCATGATTGTATCCGTTTTGCAGAGAAGTATTTTATTTCTAATGACTTTGACATCATGATTATGACTTTCTCAATCTACAAAAAAACATATCCTGCGTTTTCAGACGTTTCTTTTTCACGGTTTTTCTACATAATACATTGCAACTGCTATCAGTTCAAATAGAATATATTTTTGTTAATGACTTTTTCCCAGCCGGTAGGGTTGCGATAAGGGTGAGGTTATTATTCTATTTTTATTTGGACTTAGTTTTTTTTTGTTAGGGGTTTAGGGATATATATGAATCTTAAACAGTATTGATAGGGAGGTGGGGTGTGGTGGCATATCTTACTGGCTAGATGACTCACCACATCCTGGAAAATAGAAGCTTCCAGAAACATGAACCATGATGGATGGGACAAGAGTACCACCATACCTCTCCAATCCACTCCCTCCACCCTCTCCCATGAATGTGCACTCCCCCCCCCCCTTCCCCCAACACACTATAGAGCGTGGGATAAATGGGTGGCTAGATGGATGAGCTGCTGATGTCTATGTTGGCCTGGTCTCTCAGCTGATGGACAGGAGGGTTCTGTGTGCTCATGACGGCTCCTTATGAACTTTCACCTTGAGTGGAACCGCTAACCTCTTTCTCCCTTTTCTGTCACATCACCTCTTTTCCAGGGGGCGCTTACTCTGAACCATGAGGTTTAATTTAATGTTATCACTGTATAAAGAAAGATGAAAACTGTGGACTTTAAATGAAATACTGTTTTTATAATAAAAATAAATAAAACTCAACAAACATTTAAGATGTACAGACTTTCAGACTTGGGGCAGACAGAGAAACTCTTTTCTACTGTTCAGTTTCCCCTCTTCAGTGGTTAGGTGTGTGCATCTCTAGCCAGGAAGACTCCTCCTGAGCTATGTAAAGTATTTTGGAAAGGTACATATGGTATGGGAGGTGTTATAGGTCGTATGAGCACCAATGAGCCTTTGTGTATTTTCTGACCAACTTTGGGGGGGGGGGGGGGGGGGGGTTAGCAACAAATCACTCCTAAATGATTGCTGTGAACACCAACACTTCTCACATGATTAAACACATGCACAATGAGATAAAGGGCAAGAGGAAAATGCTTATGGAATAATCATTCAAATGAATTGGGTCATTTACTTCATATTGGGAAAATGACATAAGATACACATGCTCACTATTTTTCTCCAAGTTTGGGGATGGGGAATGGGGCAAAACACAAACAGTGGCAATATATCTTGAGACTTATTTTATAAAAAACAAGAAACAACACTTGTCTTTTATATATAGAAATATTATTTAATTTTATTTTTTTGAGAATAAAACTTGAAACTACAGGAATTAGATTGATTTGTTTTTTTTGTATTAAAGTTGTGGTAATGCAAAATGACACTGCTCACTGTGCCACCTCTTTGGGGCTGCTGAGTATATCATGCCATTTTGAAGAAATGTTTCATGTAAATGCATATAAGTGTAAAAACATACTGAATCACTGTACAAACCCATGGCAACTGAACAACTTGTTTTGTTTTTATTGTTTCTTCTTAAGAGACTGGAAATGAGACTATTTAATATTTGTTTAGTGTTCAAATTGAATCTTTGACCACTTTTTTCTCTTGTTAACATTTTGGTGCTTGTTGAGAGGAAGCAAAAACAACTGTTGCTCCATTTTCACTAGTTTCTTCTTTTTTAAGTTATTTTGGTGGTCTGAGTTTTTGCCAATAATTTAATTGTACAATAAAGTATGTTTGTACTATTGGAAAAATAGATTGGTGTAATGCCCTTCATTTTACATTCACCTGTTATGTCAGAGGTGCATTAATTCCAGCTCAGCTTGGTTTTCTCACACGATTGCTCAATACGTAACCTCTAGTTAAACATGAGATATTTATTTTTGTACAATAGAAATAAAAATGGTATACACATGGACATTTGTAGACTGGAAGATATATTGCAGACATTTACTACAGGATAATTCTGAACTGGACATAAAGTGCAATTTTTCTTTACTCAGCAATGACTCAAGAAGCAGCACAAAGCTGGAACCAAATGTTGGCAACATCAAACATGCTGATTTCATCCAGACCTGGGTCAATTCCCATAGTCAAATATGCGGGGTAACTGTGTTGAATATATGTCAAGGTTTGCACATACGGGGATTGTTCCATTCATTTAATTGCACAGGTCAACCTAAATGAAGTGCACCCTTAAGTAGTTGAAACTGACAGTATTTACCAAAGATACTTTATCCAGGTCAAGTCTTATAATCATGATGGCCATTGTATTAGTCAGCACAATCTTCATCACAAAATGTTATAAAAACTTTTCAGTTCATCTGCTACATGACAGATACACAAAGGTTCTCTCTCTGAGAATAAATAAACTACATTCATAGCAATATAGAAAAATAATGACCACAAATACATCCATCAGACTCTTTTTATGCTTTTTCTCAGTCTAACCCTTATCATTCATTCTGGAGTTATAAGCTCCAATCATAACAAAAAACAGTTCATTCATTCTTATCAGACCAAAATAGATGGGGCAGTTTCTATGTTTGTGTGCTAGTCCTGCAAATGGCACAGAAACATCAGGCACTTCCACTCCTGTCTTTGTGGTCACAGAGAGAGTGTAGAGTCACAAGACTCTGACCAATCACCCCAGTTGGATAAACAACCTCTGACCAATGGGAGCCGACCAGAAAGATTCCATAGGGATGACACATCAAGTTAATGATGTTAATGCAGTGCAATTCAGTACAGACTGTTACCAAGTCATAGTTCTTGGTTTTTAAACAACATATTTGTTTAATATCACACTAAGTGGCATGGGTAACAAAATAATGTTCAATACACCATTGTGTGGGTGTGTGAGGCATGAAAAAAGGCATGCAGGGTGATTGTGGTCTTCTTGCAGAGGATCTGAACAATCATACAAAACTCGTAAGCCACATGTTTACAAAAAATAACAGTCTAGATAAGTACTTCACAAATCCATTTTGTACAGGCTAGTGGCATCTATAGTGTATTTTGAATATCTCATTGTATGAGTGTCTATGACAATTTCAATGTAGTTAGTAGACAGCATCTTGTACCCTTCAGAATGCTCAAATATAGAATTGAACAGTAGGAAGTTAGTGTGGAAGAGGCGATAGAGGGATGAGAAGAAAGAGAGATTGCACTGTCTAGGCTGGGGAGGGTAGAGGAGCAAACTAATAATAGATTTGATAGGTCGAACTTGAGAGCTTTCCATATTTCCAAAGCGTCTACCCCTCTCTCTTTCTACTTCTCTCTCTCAGTCTCTATGTCTCTCTCCCCCCTCCCTGTCAGTGTTCTCCTTTTGTTGCTGTGTCTTAGAACTCCAAGCCCAGGCCCCTGAAAAAACCTTTAGCTGCCAAGGCCTCTCGGAACGTCACCGTCAGGGAGTTGATTGTAACATCAGTGACTGTCACTTCCCCTGGGCCAATCACAGGGCTCCAAACGTCTGACCTCTCAGAAGCTGTCATTTCCTCAGGTCCAATAGCAGAGCTCCAATCCATGGTCCCTTTCTGCCCTGGGTGGGAAAAACAGTCAGAGAGAGGGCAGAGTTACTGTGATTGCATCAAGTCTTTCCTGCATGTTAATGTTACCTCTTTGAGATGCTGTAAATAGTTTATCCTTCCATTATAGTTTTGTCATAACGAAAGACAGATACAAATTCTGTTTTCTTGCTTGTACAATACACCAGGAAGAAGACTTTGCACTGCTGTGAATGATGCATTAACTTGGATTAAGTGTCTCTCTCCTCTCTCAATCATCCCACAAACATTTTGAATGAATGAAACAATATTGAAATGATAGCCCACATAGCACACATAATCTCTTGACAGAGAACAGATTTGCTTTCCGAACATGATGATGGAACAGCAGTTCTGGTTGTCTGCCAGACAGCCAACATGTCTAACTCTGAGTCCATGCACTAGTATGTGGCAACATAACTTATAGGGAGTAGATCAGCATGCTCATTGCCCCTGCTCTCTGATCTCCAGACAGATTTGGAATAGGGGTAAATTAAATACTCACCTCTATCTAAACACAACAATAGGGCATTAGTCCAAGTAAACCTAAATACAAAGGAATGAACGCTTCATGATAATGACTTACCATTCAGCATTCCACCACATATCTCTGTCTGTCTGACCGACTCCTGTATAACCTCCTCTTCTTCTTCCTCCATGTCCTCCTCGTCCTTATTCCCCTCCTCCCTCCCTCCCCAGTCCTTGTTTTGTGTTGGGGTGGGGGAGCGAGGAGGAGCAGTGAGACACACAAACTGTGACCTGTGGGGTTGGTTCTTAAGGTCGTCCAGCCGCGGAGGCAGGCTTCTCCGGCAGGCTTCATACGTCTGCTCCTCAGCCCCAGAATCCAGCGAGCGGGTCAGGGAGAGACGCAGGCGAGCTTGGGGCTTCTCTGGAGCCTTGTGGGCACTCCGCAAGTCCATAGTGTAGACTGTGTTCTAAGTGGGGAGGTGTGAGGAAGAAAATATTATTATCTAATATCCTCTAATTTACTCATGTCTCAACATTGTGTACACTGTGATATACTGTTCTGACTTGTGTGAGAGTTATATGGGAGAGATATTTAACACTGGTGACATGCAATGGGAAATGATGCTCCAAACAGAGACATTCAGAAGCTGACAAACACATTGCACCGTGGCTGCATTTCCTGAACCTACCTGTAGCCGAAGTCTCTTTGGTTTGGGCCCTCTCTTCCTATGTCCCAAGGCTCTGTCTCTCTGCTCTCTGGGGAGGCAGCAAGATGAGTCAGTTAATGAGTTATTACTAGAGCTCCATAGTTAGTAGTTGCATTGCATCTTCTCTGGCCATATATTCACACATAAGATGATATGTGACTGTGTTGTGTCTTTCCCTTACTTCTCCTCATAAGCCTGAATGAGGCGCTGGTCCAGAATATGCTCCTCAGGCTCCCATGTGCTGTACCTGCAAATATGTATACAAAGAGAGAGAGAGAGAGAGCAATGCCAACTTATTACTGCCCAGGGGGTCTCCCTCCTAGTGTACACAGTACACTGGCGCTGATGGTATATAGCAGGACTACAGCTATTGTAGAGTTTTCTACTTACTTGGGAGGCCATCCTTTCCACTTCAGCAGGTATTCCACATTTCCCTGAAACACACATGATTCAGACCATCAATGAGGAAGTGTCAGTGGGATAAAGTTTCCCTGCTGGGGGCTACTAGTCCACAATAACGGGAAATGCTCATTTTATATATGTTCTGTGATGGCATGTTGATGTCCTGTTCCTACCGGTAAGTATTCCAAGATGACGTTATCTTCATGCCGGTAATGCTTATAGCTTCCCGGTTTGACAGCCCACTAGTGAAGATGACGTCATAGCCAAGGAGCGTACTATAACATTGGGCATAAGGGATCCTCACGAACCACCTCCCCTCCCCATCAGGAATTCTTGCAAAACATTCTAGAAGATTTCACTCTTGTATAAGGGTGGAATTTTTATAACCCAAAAATGTACACCGGTCGGAGCATCTGTAGCTGATGTAGTTATAGGCTATCAGTTTAAGTGTGTGTGCGTTACCATCACCTGACAGATGTTTACGCTTGTACTAATTAATATTACCAAAAGATCGAGACCGAGAAGACGAAGGAAAGAACGGTAATACAAGTGACTGCACATGAACGTTTAAGTTAAGAAACCACTAATATGCAAACCTGCGTGTATACCGCTCTACCCTCATTGCACAAACCCTCATCTTTCAGCGCATCATTCAACTGCGCAGTCTTGTCGAATGCGTAATCATCATGGCCTACTACTACTCTATTCTGCATATTACCAGAACCAACTTCAGATATGTATGTTCCGATTTCGTCCTCTTACTAAATGTAGAAGGACCGACAGCGCATATGCTACAATGCAATGGCAACACACTCCACGTTATGTTAAAGGGATAGTCGCCCCGCTCTCCCGCCCCCTTCGGATTCTAATGTGTGTTTCTAGGTTATCTGAAGTAGGTAAAAGTAGGCTAGCTAACTAGTGCAACGGTTAGCAATTATCTAGCAAAATGTAAAGGAAGCATTTTTTATTAATTCCAGTTTTAAAAAGCTGTAATAACTGTAGCCTACATAACAGTATAGATGGAACATGCAACATGCACTGATGCACATACCTTTTTAACTCTTTTTTTAATGATTGATTCCACGGCAAACACTTGTTCGCCAATAGCTGACAGCTCCATAGGATCGGACCAATAGGCAACTATACGCACAAACTGTTATAGCGACTGTTCACTTTGGTTACGTCCGATGCAAAAAAGTAACTGTTCATGAGAATGCTTGTCGCATAACAAAACCGTCTTCTCCGCCCCTCCCCTCTCGATTAAGCCTTGTTTTCGTTTCAGTTAGGAGGTTGTATTCCCCGTTTCACTTCCTTGTACTAGATCTTTCCGTACGTACAGTGACTTTCCAAATCTGCGACACATCTGCACTGCTTGGCGCGTCCCCGAGACACAAACAGCGCGTCCTTGCTAGGCGCGCTCCTTCACAACAGGCCCTGCTGTCAGTTCGGCAGTGTAGGCATGGGTCTGCGCACGCAGATGACAACGTCATGAACCATACGATCAACACCGTAAAAAAAATAGTAACATTATATCTACTTGGAAGAATAGGCTACATTTCTGGGAACCTTTCCGACATCCCCCCCTTTCCATTGTGCAAGAAATGACGCACTCACACTTGAGGGTATACATAAAGTGCCATTACAAGCATTTTATTTCTGTGGAAAACAAGAAAAAACCGTGAAAGAACCAGGACCCTGTGACAGGAGAGGTGGGTAGGATTGTCATGGCATAAAGCAAAAAAAATCACAACATTAATAACTTTCTGTGTAGTAGTGATGGGATTCTGTATCCAATTTGTGGACTGCCCCATCTCAAGTCCAGCAATCAAATGACTTGTCAGATGTGACCACAGCAACATTAGGCAAAGTATTACATATTCAATATGGGTAAAAGTACATTTCCACAAACCAAGCCCATAAGGACCAGGGTTAAATATATCTCTTCTTTAGGTGAAGAGAGAATAACTGCTTCTTTTGTAAACAAGTTAAGGCCATATCTATCACTCTTCAAAAATACACACAGCTCTGCTGTGATGACAGCTACAAAGCCACCAACACAAATCTCTCCTAAGGCTGATTTCAAAACATCAACAACAAAAAACAACACATATCTGACTGGACAACCACCAACTTTCATTTTCCCCTCAATGTCACTCTCCAAACTCATTTTCTGTTTCTAAATGGCTCCCTCTGCTACTGCCTACTATTATCATGTAACAAGAGCAAATTTCCCTAAACTCCCTCAGCTTGTCAGATGTGTCTCATCCCTAGCCAAGACACAGTCACAGCTAGCCACAGTGCATTGTCACTAGACCATCCTCCACCTGGGTTGAACAGTACAGGCCTACAGATTTCACAACTGAGAATTTGGCATGCGGACAACTGATATGCTGTCAGTCTCCCATAATGATATTACTTTATAACATCATAGTTAAGGGGAATCCCAGTTCTGGTTTGAATACAGCTCTGACCCAAACAGAGGACATTCCAGCTTATCGGCTACAGAGACCCTGTGATACGCAGGAGCTGTGACATGACCCATGATACAGGACACTTCTCATTGGCTACTGTACAGACTCTACTTGCAGAGACTGGGGTCTGCTTTCTGAGACTGGCTACAACATAAGAGGATGTCTACAAAGACAGTATGGTGGCAGAAGTGCTTGGCGTTTGCTTCATTACCTTGCAGTCCTACAGTATGTATGTACAGCATACACACACTGTTTGTACAGACTGGATACTGTTTGTGCCTGTGATTCAGGATCTGTTTTGGCAGAGTGGAGGCCTGAACAGTGAACAGGTGATGTCATAATGAGAGAAAGGCTGAGCTGAGATGAACATACACAATTACAGTGGAGCTAGGACAGACACATCTGGTGAGAGAAATAGGGGGAGGGAGAGAAATGCACAGAGAGAGACAGAGAGAGGATAGCCACACAAAAGACATCTGTGAGTACAGGACTTGCGCAGAAACAGCTAATGACACAGGAAGGAGGGGAGTCATATTACATAACTCCCACACTTAGAAACAACTGGAAACGGTTAATGTACAAAAAATCTAAATCAAAAATGACATTGAAAAATAGTCAATATCTATAAAAACACATTAGAATCCCAAACACCGAACATAAAGGTTCGTAGATCTGTGTGTTTTGTGTGTAGTGTGATTCTGAGTGATTTCCCTGTATGTGTTCGAATCCTTCATCGCTTCAGCCAGATTCCAGCAATGTAAACAAAACAAACTAAGGAAGTCTGGCTTGAGTGCCTCCCTGTGGATTGGCTGAGCATAACTTCCTCATCCCGGTGTCCCCTGATTGGACCATGCCTGTGTCCTGAGCAACATCATGTGATATCATTGGCTGGTCGGGCAGCCCTCCGACCTCCAGGTTTGGTGAACCTCCACATCCTCAGAGACAACCAATAGCAGTTCACAGTTCTTCCCTCTCAGCTGGTGACGCAAGAACTTCCTGTGATTTTATCAGGTAAGAGTGGAAAGATCATACACATTAGTGCAGCTGTATTATTAGAGTGTACATTAGGGCCAATCAACAAAGTAAAATGTGATTGACTATTTCTACCTGAAGACAAATAGCTGTGAGTGGTTAGTACAGATTGAAACATTCAATAGACTTGGTACTATATAAATTGATATCTCAACAGTGTAAGTTACTGTGTAGTGCCACCTAGTGGAGATGTGTAAATCAGCTTTTACCACCACCACTTCTACTACACTGTACCAAGACAATCTACTGAATAACTGCAGGAATTCATAAAAGCATTTACACAGTGGCAGCCTAAACCCAAACACACACATGCACTTACCTGAGCTCATCAGGGTTCCCGATGGTGTGTGGGCTGCGCAGTTTGGAGTCCAGGTTGTAGTAGACACCACCCACCTCTCGCACACCAATCCAGTGCTGGCGTTTGAGTGGAAGGCGGAGAGGTCCCCAACGCAGGTTGGACGGCACATTGAGGATAAAGCCTGTCACGTTGGTGAGAGCTATACTGGCCACATCTCTGGAGGAAACACACACACACAAACAAGTTAATGCATACTTTACTTTAGGATGTTTGTTGTGTTTAGAAGTACTCATTTACATCTGATCTAGTTTGACATTGTTGCGGCATCTGTATTTGCCATAGTACATACTTTTTTTAAACTTAATTTAAGATCCGTATATGTTTATTGTCTACACCTTCCTGCCACAGTAAATTCCGTGTTTGTGTAACATACATGGCGAATAAACCGAATTCTGGTTCATAGAAGGTAAAATAGTTATTCTCTGTTTTTAAATGGCAAAAGATCAGTGACCTATTTGCTTTGTTTTAGCCCTGAAGACAATAACTCTCCAAGTAACAGAACGTGAATGCATTTTTATACTAAGTCAGTCAAACCATGTACAATAATATTTTTGTTGGAACATGACTGAGTTGGATAAACAAATTGTGGACCTGTGTGAAATTGGAGAAATAAGCAAGTTAGTTTGGCAAAATCCGGCTTAATTCAAGACAGATACTCACAAATAGCGCTAGAAACACGAGTAGTAAAAGAACAGCAAGTTCTATGAAAGTGACATAACACAGCTTTACCTTCTTTTATCCCACCACACGGCCTCAAACCCCCGAGTCTGCAGGGCCGCCATGATGACGTTCACGTCATAGTTCCCATTTCCCAGCATGCTCTTCTTATGAGGTGTCACCAGCGTGCCGGGGGAGAGTCTTTGGAGAGGACAGACAGAGTAATGAGGAGAGCAAGATAGAAAAAGAGAGCGCACAGGAGAGATGGAAAGCAGAGGTAACAAACACAAACAAAAGACACACACACACACCTCTGGTAAATGTCCTGCAATGTGTCTCTGCTGAAAGCTGCCCTGTCCTGGAAGACGTTATTGAGAGCATGCAGAGCACACAACTCCCGGCGCTGCTTCTCGTGGTAAATAGCTGAAGGGGGTGGGGCCTGGGCAGGAGAGAGGTATGGCCGCGGGTCTGACTTCTCTTCCCCTCCCCCTGGACCCTCAACATCACCCCCTCCCTCCCCTTTCTGTTTGCTGACCTTCCAAGGCATACAGCCTAGATCCTGCAGCCCCCCAACTGCCCTCCCCTTCCCTCCGGAATATGGAGCACTCCCCATCGTTGTGGTTACGCAGCCACAGCAACCATTATCATTGCGACCTCTCAGGTGCTGGAGGGGCGTGAGGAGAGGGTAGGGGTAGTTCCTGGCTGGAGTGAAATAAGACGAAGCTCACTACACCCTGTTGCTATAAATGTTGAGAGGAGGAAGAAAAAAACTGTAAAAAGATTCAAGTGTGGAGTGCCGAAGATCAGTAGGAGTTTCCCTTGAAAATCATTAGATGTAAGAAATGATCCAGACGTGTCAGCTTAAAAATGACAAAGTACAAAAAGGCAGTGTGTGTCTCTTCTTTCGACTTCCTCCATATTGCTAGTTTTACAAGTGTTCAGGACTCTCTCCTAGTCACTTGAGCACTGCAGTTCTCTCCATCTCTAGTATACCCAAGCAGCACCAGACATCAAGCTGAGGGAAACTATGAAGCAGACGGGATGGTTGAAGCTCAATGGAAAGCAATCCTTGGAAAACAGCTGCCAAAGTAGGGAGAGAAGAAAATGACAGTAAGTAATCATGCAATAATATGTTGACATCCCTAATGTCAATGTTTGCCTCAGCGAGTCCGATGTCAGGCGTTCTGCTAGTTCTCTTTTCCCCCAGTCAGCTGGAACCTAGCACTAGAATACACATTAGGCAGCTGACTGCCAGATAAGAAAGCCCCCTGATTAGTAAATAGCACATTGTAGTTGGCTAAAGCGAACCATTTCAGTATATTCAGTTTGACAGATTTATAAAACAAAATATATATTGTCATCAATACTATAACTTCTTACATCAACCGTCGTTCAAGCTCTCACTGTATGTAGTGGGTAACTAGAAAGCCTGCAGTACGTTCCAGACGTTTGATAACGATCCATGCAACCAATCACCTCGAAATCAATTTTCACCTCACCACGCACCTTTTTCTTCGTGAAATACCAGTTTGGGTGGTCATAATCCTCTCGAATCAACCTTTTCTGCTCTTTTCCTGCTGTTGTTTGGTCCTTTGTCTTTAGCTAGCTAGCACTTTTTCCTTGTTGCTCCTATACCTCTCCGTGGGCATGCGCAAAACGTCATTGGCTTCAATTTCGCTTGTCACAGTCTGCGTCAGACCTGAATGCGTACAGTAGTCCCTCCTACGAGACTGCGAAACCCTATATTCCAGTTTATTTTGATGCAGGGTGGGAGTGATTTGTTTCTAACAGTGTATCTTTGTAAAACAATAACATTCAATGTTATCATAGGGTGATAAATTGCCTGAATGCCTGAGTGCATACAGCCCAGTACAACTTTATTTTCAGTACTTTTTCCACATTATGAAACATAGAAAATACCTCAACGTATTATATATGACGTTTCTACATAAGAGAGCGAATACAATGTGTTAATTGTGCACACTGTGCTCCCTGAATGCTTTAACGTATTTTCCGGCATCAACAAATGTGAATTTTATTGAATCAGCAGCACGACAAACATCCCATAACCATAATATCCATGCAGTGCAGTGAGAAAACATGTAGGGCAAAGACAATCCGCAAACCTACAAAATTACACCAAACCCTAACACCAGAAATTGCAGCTTGAACCTTTGAAGTACATCATCTCTCAGTATCTTCACCCCCTCTCTTCCATCTTTCTAATCTGTCTGATTCTCTTTATCTTAATTGACACATCTAATTTTCTGAGTCAAGTTAGCAGCCATGTCTGTCAGTAGCTCCTCCCTGAGGCTGTCCTCCCTTCTCTGCAGCTCATGGATGAAGTGGCCCCGCAGTGCCCTCATCTCCACCACCCTGGCCAGCAGCCTCCTTGCCACTGTCCTCCTTGCCCCCAGGGGGCAGTCTCGGCCATTGCCCACAAGCTCAGCCTTTTGGCCACAGAGAGACAGAGCAGTCCTGAGACCCCCTTCATTAGTCTCCAGGAGCTGGGCTAAAGAACTGCCTGACCACAGACAGTCTGCATGAGTGAGGACCGTTATGATGTAGCTGCTGGCTCCCTCCCCAAAAAGCTCCAGTGTGACCCTGGTGGCCTCTGCAGCATCCTGATCAATCCTACCTCCAGAACCTGGGGCCTGGATAACCAGCATGATAGCATGGGGTCCAGGACTGATAAGCTGGAGGCTTCGCAGGGCCTCCCGGGCCCTCTTACGGTCATCCAGGGAGGGGCCAAATAGGTCTGGGGTGTCCACTACCGTCACCACCCTCCCCTCTACCATCGCCTGCCGCCTGCTGCTCTCCATCAGAGGGCTTGCCTGGCCTTCATGTAGGGGGCGTCTGCAGCCCAGCAGGGTGTCTGCCAAAGAGGTACGGCCCCCTCCAGGAGGCCCTAGCAGGATGAGCCTCACCTCCGGCTCCCTGGGGCTGCCTGACCTGGGTGATTGAACATCCCTGTCTGGAGCTTGCTCTCTGAAGTTTACTGGGAGAAGGAAACAAAAACAAAAGGGAGATAAATATTTTGCAGCTGGCTTGTGTGAATAGCCATTCAGATTTACAGCAGAAAGAAATGAGCTCAAAAGAGAAGAGACTTGAGATACAACCCCGAAAGACACAGTACACTAAATATGATAAGATTTTACAGAGAGTGCCAAGTCCTCTGTTGAAAAAAAATAGGGGTAAAGGTCTGACTAACTCAATTTTAATATGTTGTTGGAGTTTGTTGACAGATTCCACACCTTGGTTAACATTAGTGAGGGGGGAGAAATTAGCGGTAACTAAGACCCAGGGAAGAAAAGGAAGGGAAAAGAGCCGTATACCTGTGAAGGCTTTAATGACAGCAGGCACAGAGATGAGTTTGGAGATCACAGCTGTGAGGAAGATAAAGTTATTTAACTTCATCACTCAGCCCTGATACAGAATATTTTAGAGGACAAATAGTTAATTACTCAAGCAGCTTCTCACCTGCTGAAAACCTCCAAATACGAGACAGCCACTTAAACAGGCTTTGTATGCCTGCAACACACTGAATGATTAATCATACTGTACATGTACCAACATGCCTGCTTGACTGTTAGGCATTGATTTCACGTCCAAGTAAAAGATAACAGGTCATCAGTGAAGATACATCTGGTGTTCGGCTCTACTGGATGCTGTCCTGAAATAGGAAGGATGAGATGGATGGTAAATATGGAGATACGTACTGCGTAAAGTGCCCACAAGATGGCTCACCCAGCTCCACAAAGCTGTCAGACCTGCAACACATGGTGGTTTAACAGTGTTTAAAATTAAAATGCATATTATGGGGTGGGTAATAGCTCAGTGGTATAACATTTGACTACAGATTAAGAGATTGCATGTTCAAATCCCCTTGGTATACTGCTTTGGATAAAAGTGCTTTCTAAATACAGAACAGACTATTATTATTATGGTTTATCCTTATAACAGATCTATATACATAACTGGAATGATTCCCTGACTGAGAGTCTACTAAGTCAGGTGTATGGCACTAATCGGCATACCCTAACCTTAGTAGAGTGTATTAGCACTGCATTGATGGTGTTCCCTCAACTGTGACTCAATAAAAAGCACAGAGGTTCAACTGTCTGCTTACCAGTCAGAGTGCAGAAGAGACGAATTGGCCATCTTATCAGCGCTGGGAGTGCTGTGAAAGACCACAGTATTATGCCAAACTGACATGGTTTACAAATGTTGAGCAGCAGGAAATTGATTATCAATCGGACACGCCATTTCAAGAATGCCAAAATTGCAAGGAAACCCCCCAAATGACTGAATAGGCAGTCTGTAATGATGAGACACTATATAAAGGTCACTTCAAGCCATGCGGTGATGTAACTCCAATGTGCTGCCAAGTCTAATAACTTAGGCTACTTGTCTAAGCTGTATAATATCACTATTGAGACCCACACTTTTTTTTTGCCTTACGCTGATTAGGTTGTGGTCACAGAGAATGCCTATTCCAAGCAATGGGCCTACAGTCTCCATACATTCCATTTTGGTCTAACCTCGAACCTGAGAGCCTATGTGGACCAATATGGACTCTGAGTGGATACTGACCCTGTGAGAACTTGTAGAGGAGATAGCCTACCACAGTCAGGACTGCGGTCAGTACACTGTTGAAGTCTAACCATAGACCTAGGCAAAAGGAGAGGGAGAGGTGGGGAGAGAGCGACAGGAAGCGTTCAAATCAAAGCCATTGTAGTGTTGTTTACGAGTCACGAGAAGAAATGTAAACATTATGTGTATAAAATGTCAGTAAAAATAATAAGTTGGTGCACAAAGGAGTCCACTGATTTGACACCACAATAACATCGTTTTCTCACTAGACCTCAAGGTCAGTGTGCCTTGGATTTCATCGTTGTTTACACAAGTTGCACGTTTCGGGATAGCCCAGGCTAGTTATGTAGAAAACTCGGGTGCAAGAAACAAGTATTGCTACATGTTTATCAGTCCCCTTGGCTTAGCCTCACTTGTTTACCATCGTGAAGAATAGTTAAGTTCTTTACAAAGTTGTTTTCATGCAGCTCTCACCTGTTACCGCATTTTCCAACTCGGTTGTTTCACTTGCGCAGTTTACGGAAGTTGCTGTACAGGCGCTGCTCGTCTTGCAGTCGCATGGCTCCATATTTACAAAGGACAGGTAGGATCTTTAGCGGACAAGCACCACCCTCCGTCACGTGCAATTAGCCTACTTAACTTTTCTGACAAGCTCAGTCTTGTAGAACTTGCCCGACCACGTTCTTTCTTTATTGTATGTTGTGCCTTATCAATTCAAGACACTCCCTTCAGAGACAAGAAAAGTAGACTATATATTTTCGCAGTGATATAATTAATTCTGACAGAAAGGAATTAAAACAGTTTGCAAAATTTTAAGAAGTAACCACCATGTTTTTTTTTGTCTTTTTTTTAATTTTTTTACAACATTTAAAGTTACAGCCATACACGAGTACAATAGTTTCATTTTAATTTAGGTTTCTCCAAAACCTTCAACCCACTACTTTCCACAGAAGTGCCCTTTAATTATATATTTGCCTCCCCTCTTCCATCACAAAGACAACCGACAAACTTCCCACCGAGGCCGGCCTGATAACTAAAGCTCTTCATTTGGTCAGCTGGGCCATCAGTGCGTCTATCAGCTCCATTTTTTTGGTCCCGGTGGTTCGAACACCAAACTGCTTGCAGGCGTCCTTCAATACCGGCACCGTCAGTTTACCCAGAGTGCCTTCCTGTGCAAGCCCCTGCAGTTCCTCCTTGGACATCTCCACCTTGGGCTTCTTCTCAGCTCCACCCCCTGCCTCGGCTGCATAATAAACAGGAGGCATCAAGTAGTTAGAACTAAATAGCAAATGCAGAACTGATTAATACTAGTTTACAAGCACAGGCAAGTAATACGATATTGAAACTATCTAGACCCCACAGTCTGACCTGGTTTGCGCTTGGATGCAGTCTTAGCCCCAGGATTGTAGTCAGCAGGATAGACCAGATCCTTGAAGTCCTGGACCAGAGGACCCAGACGATCATCTATGCTGTCTATCTTAGGCACTGAGATAGGAAAAGCCAAGAGAAAATGAGAAAGGTAGGGAGAAGAGAAGCAAGCAGGAAAAAACAGATAGGGGAAAAAAGAGGTTTGAAACACAATTGAAAAGTGTGCATATTTTGATGCCTTATTTGTACATGATAATAATACAATAGAGAACATGGCAATTCATCAAATCAGCAAGTCCCAGATGGACTGGCAGAGTGGGCAGGGTACATACAGGTGAAGTCCTCTATATGTTCTGGTGCCATCAGATCCAGAGCCAGAGCCTCCAGGTTCCTGTAGTGCTGCTGGAGGACCGGGTTCTCAAATGCATCACTCCTGCAACACACAAGGACCTGTTATTGTCTCTCCCCTATTGGGTCAAAAGGTTGAAAAGCTATATATAGACACATCTATAACGACTTGGCTGAAATCATATGCCTGATAGTGAAGTTGTCAATAATGAACATATCTGAAGACTGCACCTGTATCTGAAGCGCAGCTTGTGCACAATCTCCTTCATCTTGTCCACCTGTGTGTCGGAGGCTGTAGGGTTCTGGGGGATGTCCAGGGATCGCACGTCCTCAGCAAAAGGAAGGAAGATGGCATTGAAGCCTGGTGCATGTGCGCACACACGTACAAACATACAGTCAGACAGAGTGAAACCATTGTATTCCATAATAGAAAACTAGGATGCATTATAAGCATCAGAAACTCCCCTCAACCGTTGCCCCGGGTTACCTGGGGGGTTTATCTGGACCTGGCTCTCATCCACTTGCTCTTTTTGGGGCACCAGTGCCACAAAGCAAGGAGGAGTGTTGCGACGAGAAGTGTATCTACATACAGCAAACACACCTTTCTCGATGCACTTCTGCAGCAATGCTGTGAACACACATGCACTTCCTTTGGAAAGACAAGTCAGAGAGAAGGGTGAAAATATTGCTTTGTAGAATTCTTGTCCCAACAATGATAGGCTTTCCCAAACATACTACAACCAAGGTGACACGATTTCAACTGTCTTTCTCCTCATTATGACATGGAGTGTTAGAACATGTACACAGTCCACAGTCCACACACACCTGTGACCTGCTGCTCCTCAGGGTAGATGAAGACAGCAGGCCGGATGTGGTGGTGCAGCTTCAGGCAATCCAGAGGTTTGAACCCAATCAGAACCAAGCCCGGGTCATCAAACTTCTTCATCCACATCAGCTCATCTTTTTCCATCACTATCTGCTTGTTCCCATAAACCTACAGTACATTCCATATACATACAGTATATTAACTATAAAATACAGACCTATAATACAGAACACACAGGCTGTAGACATTACAGACACACAGAAAGCCTATTCATTAGCGTTACTAACCGCTCCTTACATAAGCAATGAGTTACAAACTCTACATGTGTGGCAGTGAGAACAAATTAACCAGCCTTCCCTTACCTGGGCCTTCTTGGTGTCACTGGGCAGCAGTAGGCTGCCTGTTTGGGTGTGGTAGAGGCGTGTCTTGGTCCTAGCTGGCTCATTGGTGTCACGGTGGAGCCTGATTGGTGGAGGTTTCTTAGCGGAAAGGGCCATGACGTACACACCCACTGCTACCTTCATACCCTCCCCCAGGGTCAGACTCAACCTGGTGAAAAGGAGAGGGGAAAGGGGGTCGTAAACAGAACACAAAAACACCACAAAAGGTGAAGGTTCCACAGTTGTATTTACCTGGCCAGAGCTCTCTTCCTCTGCTCTTTAGCCCTGACCCTCTTCTGGAGGTCTTCTAACTTTCCACAAGCCTCCAGCTGCAGCCCCAGCTCACTCTCATCCTCCGGAGGACTCACAATGTCGCAGAAGAAGAGAGACACGTCAAACCCATCAGACTTCTTTAGGTGCATTAGGTCAATGACCACACCTATGGAGAGAACAACAATGAGAGACAAAGAGAGGAAGTGATGGAAGAAATTATAAATGTTTACTTTATATAACTATGACAGATGGTGTAACAAGGGCCGTATTAAAAGGTCTCCTGGAATCCTGCCTCACCAGAACGTCAAACTGCCGCTTTCGGTCTCCAAACCCACCTGTCTCCTTCAGGTCTCCAGCCTTGGTGCGTGCCTGCCGGTCGAGCTTGCTGTCACCTCCATGTGGCGCGTCCCTGCAGGTGAAGATCATGAGGCGTTTGTGTGAGAGGCGGAGCTTGATGTCACTGTAGAGGTTGGAGCAGCACCAGAGGGCGTCGCCAAGAGAGGTGTCCCCACTACCCAGGGTCTCTGCTGCCAGACAGGCTCCCTTCTCCCCACGCAGGCTCTCCACTTCCTGGACCCATTTGGCACCTGGAGCGAGAGGGAGACCGGATGAGAGAAGGAGAGAACAGGAGACATAGGTGAGGACTGAAGACAGAGGAAAAGACATGGATATTAAAAGCAGACTGGCCAGTAAACCACCAGCGGGTGCTTCATTCCTACAAACCTACCAGGTGAGTCCAGGTCGTGGTAGACATACACATGTTTGAAGGTGTTTTGGGGGTTCTTGCTGTGCTTTGTCCCATAGAACACCAGAGCCACTAGATCCTTATCACTGCTGATGATCTTACTGGTGTACACACTGCGCACACACTGTGGGATACATGGATACACGGAAATGAGTGACTAGAGAAATGCAGGAGGAAGTATAGCACAAATAAAGCAGGGAATTACACAGTTTGGGAGTGAGGGTTTTCAAGAGATGGGGAACTAAAAGGGTAATGGAAAGAATGAGGAAAAAGGGATGAGAGGAAAGCCAGTACCTGCATGGTCATGTCAAAGTTAGAGGGCTCTCCATCCTCTCCTTTGATGAACATCTCCTTGGAGGCATCAACCAGGAACACCAAACTGTCCCTGCCTGTGTGCTTGTAGTCACCTGTCAGGGACAGATCCAGAACATACTTTGAACGATGTCTGGAGTGATACAATGATCAAACATACATTTGTAACATAGCAATGGCTACCCTGCCATCTATAGTGTCACCTCCGGACTCATCCCCCTCTTCCGTCTCATCATCATCTTCGTCATCATCACCATTCCGATAATAGGCGTTCCACTGTGCCATTGTACCGTACGGGACCTTGTACCTGCAAGAAGTAGTCCAAGTCCGTGCATCGTAACATTGAAATAATGAAATAACCTAGTTTGAAACACGAAGGTTACACTTTTAAGTGCCTTTTTGCAAGTTGATAGCTCTAAATTGGAAAAACAACAGTACACTACTACAAAGGCTAAATATCTGTGTAAAAAATCATCAGATTGTCAACCACTACTAGTACATGAGAATCATTCAGGCGGGTAGCTAAAGTCGCTAGCTTTAGATGCTTACATTTCACATTACATACATTACAAACATAATTGTTGGTGGTAAATGCAGAAGATTATAAAGGCATACTAAGTCTATACGCCTACCTTGGACTGGAGCCTGTAATATTATTACCTAAAATGCAATTCACTTTATTACAAATCTAAAAACATTGGTTGTGTTACACAAAAACTTGCCCACTTCTTATTTGAAGAAGCCTTGACTTCTTCTGTGGTATATATACTCATGCATTGTGTTCTTAGTGCATACTGCCCTCTACTTTAGGTATATGGTACTGACGAAAATGTTGTGGAGCAAAACGGGAAAGAATTATATTTTCAATTTTCACTTAACGTTACGTAATGTGTATTATGCAGACTTTCTATGGTATTATGTTACAGTAGCCTATTGTAGATACCAACACACTGCTAAAACAACTATGCTCAGACCACTACATTTCTATCAACAAAGTATGTGTGTTAAAAGTAGCCTATGCTTACTCAGGCTTAAATTGTTATTGATTTGTTATTCATTTTCTCTTATGTAGCTTGTGTGACCTCACTATGTTTTCGTCAGAATGTTGTAACCCTCCTGCTGCCCTTTCATTGGTTCTGTTACAGCAGTGTTTTATTCACTCACACAGTGACACAGCATCACCAGCTGACAAGCAAGCTAAGGATAAATATTTTTATTTCTTTACTTTGATTCTTAATTGTCGAACAACTCAAATCTGATCTTTAGAATTTATGTATGTTTTGAACTTGGGTACTCTACTAGCGTGCTGTACTGTTTAGTTACCTTTTTGGCTATAGCTAGCTAGCTTGCTAGTTTGTAAACATTGTGACAGCTATCAAAGTTCTAAATTTCAAGACAACAAATTGAACCATGGATCAACCAAACACTTCGTACTCTGTAAAATTGTATGTTTACGATATTTCCAAAGGAATGGCTCGCCAGTTGAGTCCCCTCATGCTGGGTAAGTTGCTAATTTGACAACCTGAACATGAAATGTGCTCTTCCGCGGAGGGTGATGCCCGGTGAGGTGCGCAATCAGGAAAACCCGGGGATGCTAATAGGCCCATAACTAAGAAAGCTTATGGAAGGCACTAGAGTTACATTGCTCTCTTTTATTTCTTTACAGGGAAGCAGCTTGATGGGATATGGTGAGGATTTATATTATGAAACAACATTTGGGGAAAATGGGACGTTTGTTGACATATGTAGCTACAAGTTCTTTATTTAAAAAATGTGTCTGTTTAGGTTTTGGCACACATGCCAATGCCAATGCTTCTTGATGTACTGATATATTGTTACAACTTCTATTTGGACACCGGGACACAACGTTTATCAGCCTTCTTGATACTGGGCAAAATATAAGGAGTAGAATGTAGAAAATACAAAAGTGGGTTATGGTAAAATGTATTGACATTGTTTTCACTCAGGCACACAGCTATTGTTGTCCACGGGGAGGAGTTCTTCTATGGTGGAGAGGGTATCGCTAACTGCCTGCCTGTAAGCTTTGTTGTCTTTACCTTTTTACCCTGTTGGTCCATAGAAGTTGATTTAGTGAAAGACTGAGCAAGGGAGCAATGGCGAGAAGAGTTGTCATGATGACAAAGCGGTTTGAATGTATTGCTTACAGGGTAGGACCCAACTTGGAGAACCCAACTCTGTAGTGGATTTGGGGAACACAGAGGTGACTCAGGAGATTTTTATGGAGTACCTGTCTTCGCTGGGAGAATCCACATACAGGTAATGTGCTCTGGACAGTCATCTGAACGTATTGAATAATGAATATCGGCAGGTTTTCTGTCTCTCATTCACAATATTTCCTATCTCTCACTACTCTGTCTCTGTCTTTGCTTTGCTGTGTGATCTACAACTCCCAACTTTATCCTTCTCTTCTATTTTCTTTTCTTTTTCATTACCCCCTCCTCTATGTCAACTTTCTCTCTTTCTTCCCTTCATCCCCCTGTCGCCAGAAGTAACAAGTACCACCTGTTGGAGCACAACTGCAACACGTTTACTAATGAAGTGGCCCAGTTCCTGACTGGCAGCCTGATCCCTGCTCACATCACCAACCTGCCATCTGAAATCCTGTCCACGTGAGTCACGCAAACACACATGCTCACAAAATATCACAATTTATCTCACACTCTTAATCCTATTATGATTCACACTGATCCATATACCTGAGCTGTCAATCAGTTTCACATCTGTATTCCTTGCTATGTTTCCTCATTCCTCAGCCCATTTGGCCAGGCTCTGCGCCCCCTCCTGGAGTCCATCAGCATCAGTCCACCAGGGGGCAGCACTTTCAACGGCAACTATGGCCAGAGATAGACAGGCAGGAATGGGTACAGTTTAAATTTATGTAGGAACTGATAAGACGGTTGGTTTCAGGGCAGGAGATGGACAGCTCTAGAGTCCTCTACCTACCTACCTAGATGCCAGCCAAGCTGCAAGCTAACAATGGTGTAAAACTTTATTTGGAAGGTCCCCCTATTCACTATTCCCTATTTGACTGTCAGAAACCATCTGACATGATCCACTAACCAGTTCAGTTTCAGTGGATGGTTTGTTGATTGCTAGAATATCTATGGGGCCCCTCTCAATGAAGTACTACTAAACCCAATAACCTTACCTCATTATCACTCCACACACCAGCCTAGCCTGACAAATACTTAAAATCCTTAAGCTGACTCTCCCTGCCCCCCAGTGGAACCCACATTGTTACTATAATCACGTCGGAGCTGGCAGGGGTAGAGTATCAAGGGACAGGACGTCAACACATTCCTGGACCATCTGAATGTAAACTAGGACACCTGCAGGGTGTCTCTCAGTGAAATACCATTGGGGTGTGCTTGATTAAGGCACCTAGTGGAACAAAACCATTGAAACAAATATGGAAACTCTGAAAACAAAACAAATGCACTTTGACTAAATACACTTGTTTGACCCTGTTCTGCTCTCCTCCAGGCCCAGAGTTGCTTATCTCTCCTGCACAGGAGTGGGTGGGTGGGGACCCTTTTTTGTCCCGTCCTTAAGTAACCCTTTTTGATCCATTTTTTTTTCCTGTGTGTTTCTTCTTTGTCAATACCTTGATTAGGGTAGAAAGGACGGCAAGAACAAACAAACAAGGAACTCGTCCAAGATCTGTTAGTTGAATGCCGACAGTAAATGTTGTCAAATTGTTAATTTGTCCTGTCTTTACATTATAAAGTTGGAAATTATAAGACCAACCGTATTTTTACCAGTTCCAGGGTTCTTGAACACAATGGAAAACAAGCACTTATACATATATGACCATCAATGACCTCAAAGCACAGAACAACTGTGCTACTCACCAGTGCAGATGTTAAGACTCTGTATTGATGGACAGGAATTAACCATATCTGGAAAGAAGTATTGAGGATTGTTGAAAGATTTAGAAGTACTGTTTAATAATCAAGAGTCAAGCTGTTGAAAAGGTGTTGTCATGCCAACTGATATTTTCCTTCTTGACAAACATCTGTCATTTGTTGCCAATATTGTATTCATGCCATTTTGTTTGTTTTAATTTTTCTGTTTGTCTATTTATTCTTGAATTGAAAAAAAGTTGTTTGCGGAATAAACTTCCTTAAAATTGTTAATATAATGATCTTAAATGTAATATATAGTTATAATTAACTTTATATAGTCGCTTGAGATAAAAGCATCTGCTAAATGTATAATCAATCTTGTAATACAGTCATTCTCATTTGGAGAATGAATTGAGCTGTGATGTGTAAAAATCCATCCTTTTATCTCCCATTTTATGATGTTAAGATGCAGTTTACAATTTACCCAACTCTGCTTGATAAATACATTTTTCTCTACACTTAAGGCTTTGTGTGCATGTGTGATTATTGTAGTTAACCCTGTGCTTAGGATGCACAGTCAACTAGTAACCTTTTTCTTAGCAGGTTTGAATGAATAACACCTTTTATGCTGTCTTTTTTGATCTACTATATTTTCATATTAGATTTTACTTTAGATTCAATTAACATTTAGTCTAGAACTGAGAAGGACTTTTTGGTCAATGCTTAGGCCTTGAGAGTGTGTAGTGACATGAATGGCCACATGGTGGAAATAGAAATCAACACATTTTCTTTCTGGCTTTACACCCCTCCTAACTACTTGTCAATTTATATAATTGGAAAGTCTCATGGTAAATGTGGGCAATTTGCCTAATTTACTTCCCTTTACCCTTTGTTTATTGGACGAAGTCATTTAGCCAGATTGTGTTTTTATTAATTTCTTAACAAATAACATTGAATAAGATGCGACAAGTTGAAATAATAAATGTAACAATGGTTTTGTTATATTAACCCCATCAAAAGTAGCATCAGTAACTTAACAGTCATCAATAAAGAAAATGTCTATACACATGAAAATATTATAAATTGCTTGGTATAACAAATAATCTTTTTGCTTCATATTATACCATTATCACAGGCTAAAATTGGTACTTGCTTGAAAATATCCTTGCATCCTTCAAATCCATGTTATATGTGTCATGTACGGAAGACATATCAACACTGTAGGTACTAAGCCATTCTTCTTTAGTTTGTTGTTTTTGTTTGTTTTGTTTATTTACAGAACTCTGTGTTCTCTATCTCTCCTGAAACAGTACCAGACACTGGCCACTACCACCCCTACCTCGTGTGTTTCTCATTACCTCTGATGCCCATCACCATATCAAAGGAACATTCAATATGATATTGAGCCAGGTACACCCTTCCAGCAGTTGACATATCCTTACCTCAAAATAATAAACACTTTCTACTCATAAATATTATCTGTTACATTGTTCATTAAGCCCTTATGCAAAAAAAAAAAAATATATATATATGAGAAATCCTTTCACATAAACAACATCATACTAGAACATATACAACAGGTTTCTGTAACACATGATTTTCAGATTTTCTTGTAAAACCTAATTTGGTATGATCTGTAAGTCATGTGTTTTCTAACAAATATGCACATGAATACATAGATGTACACTGTTATACATTAATCCCAATGTAACAAAAAGCACAATTTTACCTGATGGACAAAGGGACATATTCAGGTTGAAATATAATGCAATGAATTGGTGTCATACCGGAAAAATATTGGAAGCATTTAATTCATCGTTAAACATTACAAAGAATGACTTACATTGAATATATATATAATGTATCTGCTGTATATTGCTTGAACCCCTTGTGATAGCAACTTTGAGGATTTCCTTGCTTGTTTATTTGGCCTATTCAGTTGCTCTGTGTGTTGACCAGCTAACTGGTGAGTGTTATATTCTGTGTCGTTCCTATACTGTGCCTCGTCAAAGACGTATGTGTATCCCTTGTGTAAGTGATTTGTGTGCTGTTACAATAGTTTGGTGTTGCATAGGACAGGCCATGACTTCAGGGGAGGCAATTAAACATCCACCTTTAGCCACAGAATCAGTCATGCTAACTGCTGCTGGCACAAGAGTCATATAGACACACAGCCAGTCCAGGGAGAGAACACATGCTGTTGTTTCAGACCAGTCTAGTTACAAGCATGCTTTTTCTCCAGGGCTTTCGCCAGGGAAGCTGGCAGAGGAGAGAGGCTGGTTCTAAAGTGATTGGTTATGGGGAGCTGTAAAGCGGAGGGGCTGGGATAAATGTTATGAAGAAAGACTGGAAAGAAGGTAGTAAGAGAAAGTAAGCAGTTAGTAGAAACAGAAAGTGGGATGTAGGGATATGGGGAAATGGGGAGTTGAAAGAGGACTGTGAATGGCTCAAATGATAAGGGTTGCTCTTCCACCTTTGAAGGCTGGGAAATTTGGGATCTTGTTTGACATTTTAAATGCCATGCCTGTTGATCACTCCCATATGAATCTTTCAGGAGGATTGTGGCATGATTGCCTATAGGTCAGACACTGCAGTGGTGTGAACGTGTGCATGTCTGAATTCCACACAGTCAGTGTCTTGCAAGGCCGTAGCCATGGAGTCAACATTGGGGAGGACAAATTAATTTTGTTATGATAATTTCGGACAGCGTGCGTGGTTGCCTGTCGTAGCGTAGCACATTTGTATTTTATATCAATATATTGGGGGGGACATTTTGACCAGATTCGAATATTGGGGGGGATGTGCCCCCCAATATGTATTATGATTACGGTCTTGGTGTCTTGTGTTTAAATATTCGAGGTATGAGGTAATGCCAAGCATTGTGTGTTGTTGTAGCCTATGTCACACTGCTTGGTGTGTAGTGTCAGTTAAATTGTGCTGGATCACAACCTTTCACCATAGTACAATACCATTGGCTCATTGCCTCATTTAGTCCTTATTGACTGTATTTACATCCCTGCATTCCAATGGCTACTGTGATTGTAATAAAACACCACATTAAACAGTTTTCTATTTCACATTTTGGAGGAACATAAGTGCCAGATCATTTGGTTTGTATTGTATGTCAAGTAAACATGCAGTAACATGTCTACGTCCCTCTCTCTCAGGTACTCTGAGTTCCCCTGGTCTCTCTCTTAGTCCTCTCCTGATCCACACATAGGCTCTCTCATGCATGGCATATTGTGCTCCTCATTCTTTGGAGACAGATGACCCCTGCAGAATATACAGCATGTTTCTACTGTCCAGACATCAGACGTAAATGCAGAATAACTGTAAAGCTGCAGGGTTGATGTCACAGATTCCCCTTTAACTGACAGCCTGAAGGGATTTTACACATGACCACTCATGCATGCACACACACACACACACACACTCACACAACCACACACACACACACACTTATAGTCATAACCCCGACAGTCCAGTAGAAACAATCCAGATCTGTGGTGACTCCTGTCTCTTCTCCCCCAGGAAATTACACGTATTGTATAGCGTATGTTTCTGTGTGTATTCTATGTCTCCCTCTTTCTCTTCATTTGTCTTTATTTCTCCCTCTCTCTTTCTTTCACTTCCTTTCTCCATATTCCCTTGTCTGCATCTCTCTGAGTCGAGTGTTGAGGCCAGGGCTGATAGGAGCTGACACGATGATGGTATTGTCCCCGTCCAGTTAATGCGGCCCCAAGGTGCTCCACTCCAGTGAACTGCTTGGATGGATAGAATACACTACAATCCAACAGACCAGAAAACAGATGGAGGTGAGGGAGTGAAGGGGGAGGAGGAGTATATTTGTGGAATTGGATGTAGGGAGTGTGAGCTGAAGCTGTATGGCAGACAGGAAAGGCAGAACATGTGAAGTTGTCCAAAATAGAGAGATCCTTTGAGCTACAAAAAGAGAATAGCTGAGAGAAGAAGGAGGAAAATGAAGGAAAGGTGACCAACGATTATCTTGAGCTTAGAAAGTCTCCTCTGGAGAGTGACATGGTCATGTCTACTTTTATGTCCATATGCTGTCAGGTTGAAAAGATTGTAGTTCATCAGTCAGGAGTAATGCTGTGTCTCTGTCTTGTAGTTACTCTGTACTCCTGTGTCGTTTATCTGACAGATCTAAAATGTTTTCTTTTTCCTTTCTTTTGTGATTCCCTTATTACAGTTATTGATGTAGTTTTATTATATATAGTTTTCCATAAACCTCTTTAGCTAGTTTAAACTTGTTTGCTAGGTTCTTTAGCTAGTTTCTTTCTTCTGTTCCCTCGTTTCCAACATCTCTCTTCCTTCTGTCACTCTTTAGTGGGACCATGGTGCTCTGAATCTCTCCTCAGACAGTCACCTCAGTCTTGCTGTTGGTGTATGACTTGTGTCTGGTGTGGTGGTAGTAGGAGGAGGGTTGGTCAGGGGGCAGAGGTTCAGGGTGCCCTCTGTAGGCCTGGGGCTGGTTGTACAGCTCTTGCAGTGCCTCTATGCTCTGCTGCCTCCGGACAGAGTAGGTAGGGTGCCGGCGTCCCGTGGACGAGTGCACAGGATGGGAGGACTGCCTGTGGACATATCGCCCACTCGAATCCAAGGCTTTGAAGGCCGAACTGGACAACAGGGGGTGGGTGGTGGTCTTGGTGAGGCGAGAGCGCTCCAGGTGGTTGGGGGGGATGGAGATGGAAAGAGGGGCATGGAGGTCATGGGGGCCCAGGGATGCGTGCCGCTGGTGGCTTTGGTGGCCCTGGTCAACCTGGTGGAGGTAGGACTTTTCTTTCTGGTGCAGGGATGCATGATGGAAGGCAGGGGCTGCTGCAGGCTGGTATTGGGAGAAGTCCATCAGCGGATAGCTTTTATAGTAACCTCTGGAGGCTGTGTCCGCTGCAGGAAAGACAAAGGAGGATGGCGTTGGGGGAATGGGGACACACACACAACCGAAGAGAGAGACAGAGAGAGAAAGGGAAAAACACAGAAGTTATGTGAATACCCAATAAGTACCCATTGATTGCATCTAGACCATTTAAGCACTCTGGGCCAAGTGGAAGTCGATAGTGTTTCCTCTTTTGCCCCTCTGAGAGCCATTTCCCCTGGGTCATGGGTCATGGCCCGCTGGGCCCCTGATTCATACAGACTAGATAGATAGATACATAGATCTGCCTAGATTGTATGTGTGCGCAAGTTAATGTGTGGGTTAGGTTGAGTTTGAGTTTGAGGGATGATTGAAGTGAGTCTTTTATGTTAGTTCATGGGATGATTTCAGGGTATGTAAGTTAGTGAGTTTTAAATATTGATCTTGCAATCTAGTCAGTTACCCCTGGTTGACTGCCAAGGTTGAGGCCTGGGTGGAGTATGTGTTCTGCTAATGATCATTAGGGTCAGGACACATGTTCCCATTGAGAAGGGTTGTATAAATAGGAAGGTCTGGTTGCAGTGTGTCACACAGCATCAGCTTAGGTCTCAGGGAGGTCAGTGCCTCTGCCTGCCCTGAGCAGTGTGTGTGCATGGGTGTGTGTGTTCGCTCATGTAGTATCTGTCTTTGCCCTCTATGTATAGACATCATTAGAGTCCTGTAATGTCTGTCTCTTAGTCTGTCTGAGTCATACCTCTGTGAACCAGGAGGAACAAGGGCAAACTGGCACTTTCCTTTCTAGGAAGCTCATGACCTTAGTGCACAGCTGTTCACAACATTTTCATGGATGAAATTAAAAGTCATGAATGTTTGAATTGAATCAGATGAATGTTAACATTTTGGGACAAAGTGGGTAAGTAAAAGTCTATGAGATAGAGCCCCTGTCATGTTTTTGAGGTAGGTAGGCTCCGGGTCAACTCTCAATTCTTTGAGACAAAGCCTCAAAGCCTTTGGTGATGAGTCAAGCCATCTTCCCATTTGGCAACAGCTTTCTGTCTTCTGTTGGTTAGTCTTAAAAACCTTTGCATTGCTCAAGGGAATTGTATTCTTCAAGAGATTCTCATCTAAAAGTCTTAGTCAAGTCTGTTGATCAGTCAGCAGACGTCCTTATCTGATGTATGGCTGTGTGCATGTGTGCACTTTGATATGTATGTTAACATGAAGCAAGCCAGATGACAGCGACAGTGTGTAATATAATCAGTTGTTCAACGTGACACAACAATGTGAATATCTCTCCTTAATAAGGATCAGGAATCAGAAACGGTCTTGTAACTGTTAAATCTACAATGTGCCTACCAATCAGGCTCATGAAGAGCGGTAATCAAGCCAATGAAATGATGGATTATTTGAGATAAATTAGCATAAGCTGCCTTCAAATACGTTGACAGTGATATGTGATTAGGCAGGCTGCATTATCTCAATTGCAGTTGGCAAGGACATGGTCTTGGTGGCCTTGTGTGTGTGTGCGTATGCGTGTGTCTGTGTCTGTGTAGTGACAGTGTAGTGTCGGAGACTCTAGCTCTGTCAGAATGGAGTGGTTCATTCATTACGCCTCCATGCCAGGAGGTGAATCTTCTTACAAGACCACAGCTGGGAACCTAGAGCCTGTTTTAAAGGTTATTGTGTCAGACTGAGTTAGGATCAACACTTACTGCTGTGTCAGCCTCTAACAGTGTTTAATGTGGGTGTGTTCGACTTACCAACAGCCTTGAGGGAGGTGTACTTGTTGAGTGCCAACCCACTGAGATTGCTGTGGGGGTGAGGCAGACCTGGGCCAAACTGAGACAAACCTGCATTGTTCAGCTGGTAGTGTTCTGTAGAGTGACAGGAATGGATAAAAAGAGGGAAAGAGAAAATGAAGGAAGAAAGAGAAATAGAGAGAAATAAAATACACAGGTATGGAAAGAGAAAAAGATATGGAGAGAATGAGTCACAGACAGAGATAAGAACACAGCTATCTTTCCACAACCTTTTCACAATCAACAACAATCCAGACAGTTTAAGGCAAATCACACACTTCTAAACTTGCCTTGACTGACTCGGTGTCAGGGTACGAGCTGGGGTGAGTGGCTAGGAAGGAGTGGTGGTGAGGGTGAGTACCAGGGGCAGCAGAAGGGTAGGGGCAAGGGCCAAGGATGAGGTTGTAGGTAAGTGTAGGGTTGGGCCAGTGCCAGGGCAAGTTGGAGATCTCTGTCAATGACCTCCTGTCATCTGGTGCTAATGAGGCATCACTGATCAACAATGGAACAAACACAGCCTCTAATTGCATCAATGAGGTCTGCTGATGCACCCATCACTGCAGTCTGTCAGTCAGTCAGGCCCCACAGGCACAGATGAGAAGTAGGACACTTACACACACACACACACACACACACAAACACACACACGCACACACGCACACGCCCACACACACACACACACACACATACACATACATACAGTACATTCAAACACACATACACACTCAGAAACACACTGTTTAATTGATTACACTTTGCTATGTGTATTCCGTTCCCCAACGTGTAATATGTGGGTGTGCACTAGGAGCAAGGGTTTGAATAGTGACATGACCATGTAGAGAGCAGCATCAGCTTCAAACACACCGCTGTCTGGAGGCGCGGTCGGGACTGACAGTTCTGACACATACAAACACACACATGCACAGCCAGCTTCAGAGATGACTAAATTCTAAAATCACAAGACAAGTGACAAAAGAGGGAAAGATCGGGAGAGAGAGATGAAGAAAGATAGAAAGATCGGGATAGAGTGATGAAGAAAGAGAGAAAGGTGCAGAAGGGAAGAATGTATGGAGAAAAAGAGAGGAAGAAATGAAAAAGAGCTCTAAAGAGAGCCAAGGGTTTGAGAAAAGGATGGTTCAAAGACAGGATGTGAATGAATGCAGTACTGAGTTTGTCAAAGATTTGAGGAAATTGTGCTAAGTAGAGAAGAGAAATGTCAAGAAGTCATTAAACTACTTTGAGCCTCTACCTTCATATCTCACACACACACACACACACACACACACACACACACACACACACACACACACACACACACCTCATCTATGCGTGTGCAGCATCTTGGTGTAGTGTAAGCTGATTAGCTGTGGAGATGGCTCCCATGTTCCTAGGCTGTGGATTAACACATGTGGACATACAGAACTCTGCTAATCCAACCATTGACCTCCCAGCATGTGGCAAATGATGTGGCATTATAAATGGGTGTGTAGATTCGAAAATCCACTCTCTAAATACATGTTCCTTCATCATCATCATCATCATCATCATCATCATCATCATCATCATCATCCTCTTCCTCTGCCTTATGATTATTGTTACACTCCTTATCTCTCTCTTCCCTCCACTCCTCCTCTTCTACTCCTCCTTCCTCCCTTCATCTCCTCCTTTCTCCTCTTATTCATTTTCTATCTAGCCATTGTCTTCTTCCTGACCCTTCCCATCTCCCCTTGCTTCTGATCTCCATCTTCTAGTAAGCAGTCTTGAAGGATAAACTTACTGAACTTCCTAAACCACTTCTTGTGGATCAGAGTCAGCTCGATTTTCACAAAATACACTGCATGATGATTTTGACTACAAAGACAAGAACTATGATGAAGATGACTAAGGTGATGGTTTAAAGAGGGTGGTGTAGAGGGGGATGGTTTAAAGAGGGTGGTGTAGAGGGGGATGGTTTAAAGAGGGTGGTGTAGAGGGGGATGGTTTAAAGAGGGTGGTGTAGAGGGTGATGATGGTTGTGGTGATGATGATGGTGTTGATGATGATGGAGATGATGAGTGAGAAAGCGGTCTAAAAGAAGGTCTGCTGCATGGGCAGAAACTCGCTGGGAGCAGGCTTTGTTCAGCTTTAATTCACTGTGCAAATAAGGCTTTCTTTCTGAAAGAGAGAGAGAGACAGAGGGAGAGAGAGATACGGACAGACAGACAGACAGACAGACAGACAGACAGAGTCTATCTTTTCTCCCTTGCATGGTCGTTTATTAAAATCTTAGTGACCCACCTAAGGAGTCACATGAGGCCAATACATATATGTGAATACATTATGTAACAAACTCTGTGTGTCTGGAGCCAGTGCAAGACTGGGACTAGGGTGGCTGAGAAACCTCTAGAATTATGTAGCTGACACTGACACTGAAAACTGGGGCTGGGACTAGGACTGGGGCTAGGGCTGGGAATAGGACTGGGACTAGCTGTGTGTGTATCAGGATGTTGTATGAGTTGGCATGGGTGTGTTCGCTACACATTCAACCATAGAGCCACCTGCTCCCTATGTCTCCCTATAAGCTTTTGTGCTTGTTCATATCCGTGAAGTTCTAAGAGACCATCGAGACCAGCAAGCACGTGTAGGCTTTGAGTGTGTGTGTGTGCTGTGTACACATGTGTGTTTCTGTTTGTGCAACGGCGTGTGCATGTATGTGTGTGTGTGAGAGAGACTGAGTTTGCTAGCCTAATGGTACATAAAAAGAGTCATATGCGCCTTGGGGAGTGTGATAAAGAGGATAGTGCGTAGCAGGACGTCTGATGTTGGGTAAAATGAGAAAGGGAAAAAGGGGCCATTACTCTGCTAGTCCCTGCATCAGACACATGAATACACCCCCCTGTACTACTGAAACCTCACTTGGAAGGTCCTGGTGAGAAAGTAGTTTACATTCAGATCAAATGGAAGACTTAATTTGGAAAAGAGGGGAGGGGGGCGGCTCGCTCATGCTGAGATGGCTGGTTTACAAGAATAGCTGGTGTCAGTTTGGGTCCTGAGGGTGTAAGTAAGGATAGGGAGGTAGGAGAAAAAAGGAGGGAAATATTCAAAAGAAAGAGAATGTTCATGTCAAAAATGCAAGGATAACAGGGAGCACAGATAGCTTTCAAGCCACTTTATACTAACATCTTAGTCAGTTCAGATTTATTCGCTGCTAATATAAGCTGCTAATATAAGCTGCTCTCCTTTATTTAATTCCATCATCCATCTCTATCTGTCTCTATCTCAAACCTCCTAACCTTGGACGACACAATCCAATACTGTCCAATGCTGGGTACAGTTGGGTTTAACGCCTCTCTGCTACGTTGCTAAGCTAGTCCCGTTGGCTCAACAATTTTCTCAGGAGCCACTCGGAAGTGACTGAAGAGATGAAGAGGTGAGGTGGGTCTAATACCCAGGCTTTGGCTTAACAGGCTGACACAGTCCCATGGAGCAGAAGAGACCTTGGGTGTGAATCCTGTCAGTCATACTTTCACCCACCTAAAATGAATTTAACCCTACATGAGGCTAGACAGAGTTTCTAGAGCCGGATTGAGGAAAGGAATCCAGTAAACTGGTGTTGTGACATACATCATGGACGCGTCAGTGTGTGTTTTGTACATCATCAGGATTGACCAGGGTGTTCTTTCATCGTGGCCTGTCAGTGATCAGCTTCAGAGTCTCAATGATGCGCTGTCATTGGCCAGCTGTGGCAGCATGGCAGTGGGAGGTGCGAGTGGACACATGGTTCAGAAACACAGGAGCCAAGCTCCAGTCTCTCATAGCAGAGTTAAAGGGGGAAGGAGACAGGGAGGGAAGGGATGGTGGAGAGAGGAATGGGGAATGAAATGGAAAAAAATTTAGGTAAATTTGAGGCCGAGACAGAGAGAGAGACATGTGGTGGGGAGTGGTTTATGAGTCTGGCAGAGCGTACAGCTATCACCGTGAGTCTTACATCTCTGACGACCAAATCCTCTAGGCGATAGCGACGTACTGTGCCACCGTGTGTGAGGGATGGTGTGTGTGGGTTTGTGTGTGAGGGATGGTGTGTGTGTGCAGGCTTGTTCTAAATAGGCAGCTGGAAGGGTGAGGGAAGTGGTAGGAGGTCTCTCAGATCAAACGCTCCCCTTTCACACACACACACACACACACACACATGTACACGCACACACACCGTGAACAGATCACAGAGCTTTGGTGGATCTGGATGTATGGAACTAGTTCACTCCCCCTGTGAATGTAATTAGCATGGTGATTGCTGTTGCTTTTGTCATGGATGTGCATGTGCATCACGTTCTACTTACTGATCATTACCGCCCCTGCCCCTCCTCCTCTATATTTCTATATTCTCATCACACAGTCAGACCACACATACATCTCTCACCATAGTTGATTCTATCCTAGAACCAGCCTAATTTTGAGTACACAGTCTCACCTCCACACGCAAAGCTGCTACACAAACATGTAAACGTCATGCATACTGTGCATACAGTGGGTATGCTCGGTTGCGCCTAAAAACATGGGATGGTGAACAATGACAATCCATCTTAGATACTACTAATACTTTTGCCTTGAGCTGTTCAGGTTCTTACACAACCACACTTTTGTGTGAAAGAAGGAGTGATAGAAACAGAAAGGGGGAGAGAGAAAGACAGACAGAGGAAGCAAGACAGAGAGACAGAAAGAGAGAGAGAAGAGAGAGGCCTCTGGGAAAAACAAATGCAGTGGCAGAAAGAGTTTGGGCTGTTTTTGTTTTTCCACAGAGGAACAAAGAGAAGCCCTCCACTTCCTCTTTCTGTCTGCTTTGATGAGTTTGGTTGAGTATGTGTGTGTGATTGTGTGTGTGTGTGTGGGGGGGTATCTGAGCCATAGTTTCTTTTTCTGTGCCTTATTCTTACATTAATATCTAAGTGTGTGTGAGAGAGAGACAGCTAGAAAGAGACAGTGAGAAAGAGAAATAGAGAAAGACAGACAAAGGGAGAGAGAGACAGACCAAGAGAGAGAGAGACTGAAAAAAAAGAGTCAGTGAGCAGTTAAACACATCATTGTTTTTTGTCACACATCACTGTGTGTGTACTTACCACTGCGGCTGCGTAGCATCCTAGCAGAGATCCCGTTGGCCCCTGCTCCTATGGGGGGGCTGGAGACGGTGCAGTCCACGGAACTCACCTCCCCCCCAGGCTGCTTCAGAAGCTCTGTCAGGGTTCTGCATGGAGAAAAGTGTCCATCTGTCATCTGTCATGTAGCAGAACAGCATCGGCTAGCGACATTTAATAAAAGTACATTTTAGTTCGACAAATCAGCGCCACACTGGACAGAGCAGCATTATCTTTGCTTGCTGCGTTGTCTCTCAGTCTATTGTGATACTGTATACTGTCCAACATTTCCTCTCACTTGACCAACAATCCATTAAGCGTTTCCAGCAGAAAACACATTCATCACTTAGTTTAAAACACATTTCCTCTCTCAGTTTGCTGAATTGACAGTGTTGACAGTCCTCTGCCCTTTGATCAATAATTCAAACAGTGGTGCCTGTGTTGCACTAAGTAAGCTCTGTGTAAATCCCTGCTCGCTTGTGCAGTGGCTGCCGGGAACTTTTCCCTTCCGTGCATGAGGGACTGGGACCACACTGAGGGTCTGCCAAAGGGACAATCACTCTTGTGCCAGAGCTGCCAAATACTGTTCCCTTAGCTAATGCTGTACCGGGATTTCTGTGATGTGTGTTCATGTATGCAAGTGTGTCATGGTGATAAGATTGATGCCCAGGGGCCCAACGTTACTGCTACTGAGCTACCTCTGTGGAGATGTTGTGTGTGTGTCCATGTGTGTGTGTGTGTTGGTGTCTGAGGAAGACATGATAATCTGGTTGTTTTTTGTGTATTGTATTGTCTTGTCTCCAGGGATTCCTCCCACATAATCACTTTCAATGTGTGTGTTTGTATGTGTGTGTGTGTGTGTTGGTACATTTGAAAGTACATTGTAGAAATACATTTTTAGTACGAGCGGTCTTTATGTGACGGGAGCCCAGCTGTGAGTGACCAAGTCTCCTCCTTTCTTAACCCCTGAATCACAGTTTGTGTCTGAGAGTTACAAGCTGTCCTCGTCTCTTTTTCATTGCCATCTCAGTCCTTAAATGTGTCTCTTTCTTTCTCTCTTTTCGTGAAACCTACTTTTCCCCCTTTCTTTTCTCTGACTCACTGGTTGAGACTTGCCTTGGGCTCCTCTCCTCTCTTCTTTCTAATACTTTCTACAAACTACAGCATCATACTTTCTCCTGGTCTGGTTGTTGACCAGATGAATAGAATCCTCAAACCAGACTTTGTATGAGAGACAGATTAATTAAGGAGATTGTGGTCTGTCAGATTTTGGGATGGTCTTTACATTGACAATAATATTCAGTTTTTGACATAAAGGAAATGCCAGAGTATCCTCCTCATCCACATGCCCTCTTGGAGGTCAAAACAAAGTCAGATGATCTACTGTATTTCTGTCTCTTCATACGCTGAAATACAGTATCTATTTCTACATGTACATCATTACTTAATTGGCCCAACAGTATCCATCCCCAGCCTCTTATGTAAGTCTATCATCCGAGATTTGTGATATCATGGCTAATGCTTAGTGGTGGTGCAGAGTTATCCATTCATTACACAGACTGTGAGATGGGCGCCGGCTAATGCCCTGTAACAACCAATTAGCTGGCCTCTATCAGGAGCCCATATATCTAATCAGCTGCTCTCAGAATGAGTCTTCATCACTGCTGAGAAGCTGGATCCACTTCTCAGCTTCACCCCCATCCCGATGATAGACCAGGCAGACATGCATGTACAGACAGACAGACAGACAGACAGACAGACAGACAGACAGACAGACAGATAGGCACACAGGTATACATGTAGAATTGCAAACAACAGACAGACAGACAGACAGACAGACAGACAGACAGACAGACAGACAGACAGACAGACAGACAGACAGACAGACAGACAGACAGACAGACAGACAGACAGACAGACAGACAGACAGGCAGCCATATGAATAAGGTGATAATGTTCAGTGGATGTGTGTGCCAACTCTGACCTCTCCGTAAAACATCTGTCCTTCGCTTGCCCTCATTGTTTACTGTTGTCACCCGGCTGGACAGATCAATCTATCAATCTGAATCCATCTCTTTGCCTCTGTTTCTATCGCTCTCTTTCTCTCTCTCTCTATCTCTCTCTCTCTCTCTCTCTCTCTCTCTCTCTCTCTTCTCCCTCTCTCCTCCTCCTTCTTCCCTAAATGTATTAGGGGTGTGGCTGAAACTGGTTCAGAGTAAACTGTCAGGCTGGATTAGGGTGGCAGAGCAGTGATTTACACATCTTCAAATATGCTCACAGACACACAATAATGTTCCTATTCAGATAAGAAGAGAAGCAGAAACGTTCCTCATTGAAGCCTGGCTGCTGTTCCATTTGACTGTATCTTTGGCAATATGACATCATCAGAAGGGTCCAGACTTCATCACCTCAGCAAATGTTTCCTCCCACTGTTAGTTAGATGAGCGTGTGTCTCAATGAGTGTGTGTGTGTGACTGACACACACACACACACACACAGCAGAGCATGGGAGGGGTGACTGAGCAGCTGGGGTGTGTGTGTATGTGGGTGTGTGTGTGTGTGTGTGGGGGGGGGGGTGCAAGGTGTATGGAGGAAATGGGATGCATTAGAGAAGGTTTGGGGGAACGGGAACAGAGAATGTCACTTATAATTCTTCACAAAGGATTCTGAATGGAGTAGGTGGGATACATTGGATAATCCCCAACTCACACACACAAACTGACACGCACGCACACACACACACACGCACACACACACAAACACATACATACATACATACATACATACATGCACACAGAATGTAGTTATACATTTTGGGGGTCAGATGAGTTGAGTTTGTCTGAACGAGAGAAGAATGCGGAGTGACAGATGCTGAAGGTAACCTGGAATTGGGGGATGAATAAATGGAGGAACGGAGGGGGGCGAGGGGGGCGAGGGGGGAGAGGGGGGAGAGGGGGGAGGGGAGGGGGGAGAGGGGGGAGAGGGGGAGAGGGGGAGAGGGGGGAGAGGGGGCTGGGGTCCCTACCTTTCCCCCCTCACGGCTTTTCTCAAACAAAACATGCATTTCATGTGTCTTTGACTGTGACTCACGCATATTTAAAGCTGTTCTGATTCGTCACACACGTCACACACAAGTCACACAGTCTCCCTCTCTCTCTCTCTCTCTCTCTCGCTCTCTCTCTCTCTCTCTCTCTCTCTCTCTCTTTCTCTCTCCTTCCCTCTCTCTCTCTCCCTCTCTCTCTCTCTCTCTCTCTCTCTCTCTCTCTCTCTCTCTCTCTCTCATCTCTCCGTCTCTCTTTAATATGGAACAAGTTATGAAAGTCACATTGAACCAGAGCAGGGTGGGGCGTAGCTCATCAAAGGGGGAATGGGAGGATGCAGAGATGGAGAAACGGAAAGGTAATCCTCTCTGTTGAGTTATGTGATCCATATGCATGTCCCTGTAGTCATCTCCATATGTAGCTGTGTCTTATCTCAGCTGTAGGGCATTGTGGTATAAGGAAGGTCAAGTCCTATGTCCGAACATTATATAACATCTAAAAACGCCCTGGGCCTGATTCAGTTCAAAACCATATACACTCACACGCAAATACACGAACACGCTGACTAACATTCTTGACACACATAATAACTCATATTCTATAACGTGCAACAGAGAGAGCTTCTCTCACTAGCCCATATACACGTATACACATACACTCACACACGCATCCACCATATTAGTGGACAACATCTCCAGACCACCCCCGTGTCAGTCCTCCCCCCTGGTGTAAAGTGGATAAAGTACACCACGCTATCCGTGCCTTGAGCCAGTGTTCTCTGAATGTTGTGATCTGAGGCATGCTCTCACAACCTAAATGTCACCCTCCTCATTCTGGTTGTTAATTGAACTATAAATCACTACATGTGAGCTCCCTGGCTTTGTCCATGAAGGTCATTGTTGTTTGTTTGCGGTCTTCATGCAAAGTCTCCACTTGATGCCTTCCATTACGTCTGACGTGAATAACCTGAGGCTGGGCAGAGTGGCGCAATCCGCCCCTTTGTGAGACTGGTTTGTGCTGAGTGCAAATGGGCTGAACCAACTGCAGTGATTATTTCGGGGGGAGGTAGGGTGGCATCATGAGAGGATGTGTGGTAGAGGGGCATTATGTTTCTCTTCAGGAGTGGCTACCATGCCACAAGATGGCTGATGGGAGGACTACGTCTCCCAGAATGCACCAGGCAGATAGGTGCAAATGCTTCAGCCCTCTGATTGAAGCGGGAGCTCAGGTGTGGGAGAGAGAGAGTACAAAAGAGTGGACCCACACACCAAGCAGAAGGGAGCGTACCTGGCACAAACAGAGTTTGATGCCAGAGGAACTTTGATCTTGCGTATACCGTTGGTAGGATCCAAATGAGGAGCAACTTTATGAAGCGTCTGTTTTGCTTTAAAATAATTTAAGTTTGCTTCCTGAAATAATTTTTGTTGGTGAATAAACACACTTGGCCTGCTCTGTCCGGTTGTGATGCACTGCCCTACACCCCGCCTAGTGGTCCAGCCTCTCATGGTACCACAGTAGAAACGTACACCTGCTCTAGTACACTGTCGATGACGGCCAAGGACAGGATAGGAGAGCAGAGAAGAGGAGAAGGTTGGAGAAGAGAAGAAAGAAGGGAGGAGAGAAGATGAGAAAAGAGAAAAGGAGAGGAGAGATCAGGATAGGAGAATTAAGAGAGGACAGGAGGAAATACACATGTCAATTTGAACATATTTATTTAGCCATGTTGTGTATTTCTACCAAATGACAGGAAGGAGGTCCCAACAGTGTGAGTGGATGGGGCAGCCAGAGAAATGATCGTTCCAGTCAAAAATGGTGCTTTCTGCCAGTTGGAGTAGTCCACATTGATTTATCTGGTAAGAAGGGTTAATCTGAGAGTGTTTATGTGATTTAGAGAGTTGTTAACCTCCCAAGATTAGTAATACTGGGAATACTTCCCCTAGTGTGAGACAGTTTCCCATGCTGACAGCTGCTGAATGATCCTTGCAGGAATACTGGGCGGCCGTATTAAAGCAGTTCTTTAATGCATCACCAGGATTCCTGACATACTGGGAAATTCTTCTTTAACTCTGCTGCATGGGGGTCTTTAAGGGCGTTTTTCAACATTTGCATTTTTCCCCCCACATTTGCATTTATGTATTTTCCACCTCCACATTGGTTGACTGTTGATGCTAAAGCACTCCAGATTGGTCGAAGTACGTGAATATAATAGTGAATGATATCTGTACGATGTGCCTGCTAACAAACAAGGACCTTAGCGTGAGACGGATGGAACTGAACCAAATGGAATGAAGGTATATTAAAGAGACAAAGAGGAAAAAAAGAGAGAAATATTTCACAAAGAGAGAGAAACAAAGAAAAGTAAAATCTTTTCCTCCCTCCAGTTCTGCTTTAGATCCGCAGACTGCAAAGACCCTGAGGCACTGGAAGAAAGAAAGGAGGAGAGACCGGAGGAAAGAAATGGCCATACAAAGAGAGGGTTGAGAGGGAGAACAGACAGGTTGATGGGAACCATGAATGCGTGGGGGGATTTGAACCCATGCCATGCGGCTGTTTGTGGTAATGATGCCCTGAGGGAGAGACTGAACTCTGGGCTGGATATTTAACCTGACGATCAGAGGGGAGCAAAGGAGTGAAGGAGATGGGAGCTCAATGAGGAGTCACATCAAGATGAGAGTTGGTGTTTTTGGTGGGTTCCTTAATAAAAGCTTTTTCATTGTTCTATGCCTACAGGTAATGCACTTCATTTACTTATTCATAGATCATGTGTAACTCTCCCTCTGACTTCTCAACCTGCACCCTTTCTCTTTTTCATCTTTCACCCTCTCCTCAGCCTGGTAAACAGAAAGATCTGTGAGTTTATTGCTCTCACAGATGGGTCTGTCCACCCTCCCATTCAAACTAATTTCCCTCCGACCAGAATCTGGTCGGGCCAATCACAACCGTTTTATCTGATGTGGGGCAGGTTTAGTGTGATGACTACAGAGTATAGCCCTTTAAGGTATTTCTGAAAACAACCATGCGAAGGTTTATTTAATCTGATGGGTGTTTCTATTAAATTCTATTTAATTGCATCCAGAGGCATTAAGTTTGCATCTACATTCTCCTCCCTCTACTACCTCCAGGGCATAGTATATTAGTAGGTGAACAGCATATTACCCCGCAGTTTCATTCTGCGTTCAATATGAAGGGAAGAAAAATGCAGTTATGTGTATGTATAAAGTGATTAGGCACACACTGACTAAGTTTGTAAGATTGCGATCAGATTCGGATCATATCAGTAGTCTGAGATGCTTGATATTCCCAGAACACGCACACCCCCCCACCCCCCCACACCCACCCCCCCCCTCCCCACACACACACACCCCTACAAACACACACTCACTTCCACACACACACACTCACACACACCCAGCCCCCCACACACCTTCCCACACACACACACACACACACCCCTACACACACACACTCACTTCCACACACACTCACACACTCACACACACACACACACCCCCGCACACACCCAGCCCCCCACACATACACTCACTTTCACGTGTGTATCCCCTCCTCTCCCCCCTGTCTCTCCTGCTCACCTGGAGTTGCTGAGGTCGTTCTGCCCTGCTCCTCCTCCTCCCCCTCTGCTCTTCTCCAGGCCCAGCTTGGTGAAGATCCCCACCAGTACCATGATGGCCACCACCCCACAGATGATGTACACAATCATGTGGGTGCGGTCCCGTTCTTGGTCGCCCTGGCCCTCAGGAACAGTTGCCACGGGCTTGCCGGTGTTGGCCCAAATGGGCGTGTCATAGTTGGAGCAGATGGTCTGGTCCAGGCGTTGCTGGCGGAACTGGCAGCAGAACCGGTAGAAGCAGGTTCCACAGCAATGCAGGAACACGCCGGCGTTACAGTTGAACGGAGGGTCCCATTGGCCCATGACATCATAGTAACCCTGACAACGAGTTCCAGTGATCGGAATGACATCCTCGTCATCTGCATCGCCACTGCTAGGCGTTGACAGACCCGTTTCCAGGGAAGCCTGTGTCGTGATCTCCTCGTCAGAGAATGAGGCCGTCTGATTGTCTGTCAATGTGTTAAGGTCAGAGGTCGGGCTCTCTGTTGCCGTGGTGGCATCGTGGTCCTGTGCAAGGCTGGGCCAGGTTAGGAAGAGGAGGAAGAGGATGAGGAAGGAGTGGGAGCTGATCGACTGGCTGCTCCTCATTACCGTGGCTGGAGGCTGGAAATTGTGTGGGGGAATGGGGGGGGGGGTCATATGACAAATAGAAAAGCTTTATGTGTAAGTCCATGGGAGACAGTACACACAAAAGATATTGCTTTACATTTAGCAGGCGCTCTTATCCAGAGCGACTTACAGTACGTACAGGGACATTCCCCCAAGTAGGGTGATGTGCCTTTCCCAAGGACACAACGTCATTTGCACGGCCGAGAATCGAACCAGCAACCTTCTGATTACTAGCCCAATTCCCTAACTGCTCAGCCACCTAACTCCCTACAGTTTGCAATTGTCCATCACATTCCTCAGCTGCTGTTCTGGAACAATCTGTCCACATCTTCACTACACTATCAGAAATGCATTGCTGTATAAGTATATGTAGAACTGTAAAACAGGGTTTTTCACTAGAGGCAACCCAACGTTTGTGTTGAGAAATGACCTGTCTTTGGAACATAAACACAATATTGTATTGTTCTTTCCGTGTCTCAACTGGAAAATGGAAGCGCATCGATCCTCTAAAATGTCTAACAATCAATCATATGTACTGTACTTCATTGATCAATTCCAGAAAACATCACACAGAGGAGATATGTTTAACTGTTCAAATTCCTGTAAATCTAATCACTGGGTTTTTACATCGATCTAAAAAACCTAAATCCAGGATAGGCAGCAATAATTCATGTTATCTAATCACTTTAGGAACTAACACAAAAACTTTTCTTACCTTGACCCCTTGAAAACCTTTCCTGTGAAAAACTCTTTATACTGCAGTCCAGTCAGGTAGATACATCCAGAAACTTTACACTGTATCTTCCCTCCAAGTTTCCCTCCAAGCGTTTGGTGTTATCCTGTTCCTCCCCATCATCCAATGACTTTGGCAATTTTATCCTAAAATGTAACCAGAAAACACTTCTTGTTCTTCTCTCTCCTTTTTTTCTTTTGACTTCCCTCCTTCCTTTCTCTCCCTGAGCTAGTGTGTGTGTGTGTGTGTTAGTGTGTGTTCAGCCTGTATTGGCAGGTGTTGGTCCAGACCCGTCCAGTGAAGCTGTAATCCCAGTGGAGCGCTGATGAGCTTGTGTGTGTGTGTGTGTAAGATTGGGTCTGCGTGTGTGTGTGTTTGAAGTTGAATACGCTTGGCTCAGAGCTTTGTGAAACGCAACAGTTCAGGAGCCAAATGAAATCCCCTCTACTCCTCCCCTCTCACCACACGCCGCGCCACATCCACAGAGAGAGAGAGAGACCAAGAGGAGTGTTTGTGTGTAAAGGAGAGAGAGAAAAAAGGAAAAGCAAAAGGAGAGGGAGGGGGAAGCTGCTCATATCCAGCTGCTGCTCACATCGTCCCGAGAGAGAGAGAGCGATGGAGGGAAAGACAAGGAGTGAGAGAACTGCAAGTGATGTTTCTTCCACAGTGTGTGTATGTGTGTGTGTGTCTGTGTGTGTCGTTTTGTGTGTGGCTCTACAATATCTCCAGTACATGTATGTTTGAATGTAACCACATGTGTGCTAAAGAGGACAACTAAACATCTGTTTGTGTCACTTCTGTTGTTCCAGGCTACTACATCTCCTTGAGGTATCTCACTCAGATCCCTGCGTTTTCTTTCTTCTGCTCTCTCTCTCTCACTTTCTAAATTGTCCTCTCAGCCTATCCCTTGTTGTGTGTGGAAATAACGTGTGTGTGCATATGTGTATGTGTGCGTGTGAGGACGAGTATGTGTGCATCTGACAGATTATGTCCAGACTTTCAACTTCAGGATTCCCGTCTTTGTGTTTTCTTTGTGTGTTAATCTGCACCTGAACAGAAGACAGAGCCATACCCTCAGATTAACCCACCCTAATCCAAACCAAGCACAATCTCATTACAAACACCTGCATTCAGTAGATGGCTGTACCTTTCACTTTTTTCCCATTTCTCTCTCCCTCATCTTTCTCTCTCCATCCTACTTTGCATCTCTCACATGCACTCTCTCTCTCTCTCTCTCTCTCTCTCTTTCTCTCTCTCTCTCACAGTGATGTCAATAATGATTGTACAGAATTTAAAAAATGTGTAAAATGATGTCAAATAAATTTATTTTTGAGGTTTGAGATGAGAATGACACTCTCTGAGTAGTGAACTAAGAGAGAGAGAGAGAGAGGGAGAGAGAGGGAGCGAGAGAGGGAGTGAGAGAGATACAAAGGATGAAAAGGGCAGATGTGGGGCAGGAGGGGGAGGAGGGGGAGTGGACAGTATCTACAAAGGCAGCGTGGTGGGGGGGACTGAGGACTTGAGCGTAAAAGACGGAGATGTGGAATGAGAGAGAGATAGCTTGAGGAAGATAGAGAGAGGAAGGGAGAGTGGAAGAGAGAGAGAGGGAGGGAGAGAGGAAGACAAAGAGAGAGAGGGAGAGAGGAAGAGAGGAAGAGAGGGAGGGAGGGAGGGAGGGAGGGAGGGAGAGGGAGGAAGAGAGAGAGGAAGAGAGAGGGGGAGGGAGGGAGAGAGGAAGAGAGAGAGAGAGAGAGAGAGAGGGGGAGAGAGGAAGAGAGAGAGGGAGGGAGAGAGGAAGAGAGAGAGAGGGAGGGAGAGAGGAAGAGAGAAAGCTTGAGGAAGATAGAGGGAGCAAGAGAGGAAGAGAGAGAGAGGGAAGGAAGGAGAGAGGAAGAGAGAGAGAGGGAGGGAGAGAGAGAGGAAGACAGAGCTTGAGGAAGATGGAGAGAGGGAGGGAGAGAGGAAGAGAGAGACAGGGTGGCAAAAGTAAAAGGATTATGAGTTGGAAAGATTGAGGGGAAGGGAGGAGCTTATCAATGCACATAGGTGACAGCAGTGGAGTGAAAGAAATACGACCGAGCTGGGATTGAAGGAAAGAAAATGAACATACACAGAAGAGGGTTGATGGGAGGAAGGGATATAGGAAGTCAAGTACCAGGCAGAGGATGACCGAGTCTAGGTCAGGATTAAAGACACACAGGAAGACAGATTTAGCAAGGTTCTGAGACAAGGTATGCATGTGTGTGCTTGAGTGTGTGTACTGACAGGTGTGCTGCAGGAGGTGCACGTGTGTGCTGATTTGAAATGGTTGTGTAGTTGTTGTGTGAATTCTGATTAATCCCTTGGAAGGAATGTTATGCTTGAACTAGATTTACCAAGTAAAAGTAAAGAAGTGCCTTCCCCCACAGAGAGGACATGGTATAACAGCAAAGAGACGCCGCTTAAATTAATATTTCATCCTGTTTCGTAGTCATTGACATTAGACTGCCAGGTTTCTGAATATTCATTTATTATTCCCCTTAGTTTTTTCTAATGCCTTTAAAAAACAAAGTGTTCATTAATTTAAGCTTGCTGCTTCTCTGCACGTGTATGTCTTGTTCATCTTCCCTCCCCTTTCTTCTTTTTTCACTTCTTTGTTCCCCTGTCCCTTTCATGTTCCCTCCCCATCTCAGTCTCTCCTCCCTTGTTCTTTCTCATTCTGTCGTAGCAAAAAAGACATATATTGTATTTCTTTCAAACGATGAGGAGATACAGATGGGTCCTATCTGTCTTTTCTGCACGATCAGTTTTCAGATAGGTTCAGTGTGGTCCAGAAAAGTGGTACTGAATATCAAAACCAAAGACCAAAACATTCCGATTAAAATATTTTATTTAACTACACAGAGTAAGATATAAAGTAGGTTCAAACATTTCTTATCATCTACAAAGGTGACAAATCAAACAACTACATTGTCGACTTGCAGACTTGCAGAGGCATAGCGTAGCTGTTTTATTTTGCGTGTATGTGTGTGTGGGGGCTAGCAGGAGTAGGACCTGCAGCCTGGTGGAGAAGAGGCTGTGATCAGATGAGCATCTCCCCTAATGAGGAGCCTCTGGGCTGGGCTTTGATGCTCTGGTGCTCTGGGGCCCCTGGAGGCCTGGCTAATCACTAAAGCTGGGGAGTTGACCTCTGACCCTTACAGAGAGGGGTGAGGAGAGGAGAGAATGAAGAGAGATAGATGGGAAGGGGTTGAAGAAAGGAGGGATGGGAAAAAGTAGGTGAAAGTAAGATGGTTAGAAGAGAGTGAGAGAGCGATAGAGAGAAAGAGTGAGAGAAAAATAGAAAGCGAAAGAGGAGAGAAAGACAGAGAGAATGAGAGAGAGGATGGGAAAAGAGGGGTAAGAAGCAGAGGGATTGAGAGAGAAAGGAGAAGGGAAGGGAGACAGTGAAAGGGAGGTAAGGAAGGTAAAGGAGATCTACGTCTCCTGAAGGGCTCCCAAAAGAACTTGAACTAAAAACAGACTCAACCCTGTGTGAAGATTTGAGGTTAAGGTGTGTAGGTTTAACTGTCCAACTATTACTACACCAAGGTATTGGTCTCGGTCCTGGTTTTAATGAACTCCTGTATTCTCCAGAGGACCATACATTAATCACACTCCAGCTTCTGACATAGCTCACCTTGCCCAACAGAATTGAACCCTACAGCTTCAGAATAAACATATGCAGACCTGCCAACAAACACACACATCCAAGTGCCTACAGAGACTCTGTAGATGACAAGAATCGATCTGTTCCTCATTGTGCAGTTGTAGAGTGGTTTCTTCTGTCGGGTTCTGAGGTGGCTGCTTGTCTGTTTGAAGTAGGTTCTCTCCTTCCATTCTCTTTAGTGCAAAGCGGGTGTGTTTTGAGTTGTCAACTTGCACGTGTGTGTTTGTGTGTGTAGTTCATAAAACGGTTTATAAGCATGAAGCAATGAGATTAAATCACCCAGCTGCCACAATATGGACAAGATGACAGGCCAACATGCACACATACACAAACATACAGAGATAAGTAAGCCTGGCAGTGTGCAGTAAATAAGGCTGTTTGGAGCCTAATGTGTTCTGACTGAGACAGCACAAGCAATTTTACAGCAGTTACTGTATGGTTGTGTGCAACATAGTTGATAACTGATCTGTTTCTAGATGCTTGTCTCTATCAATCAATCTCTCTCTCTCTCTCTCTCTTTACACACAAACACTCCTCTCTCTCTCTCTCTCTCTCTCTCTCTCTCTCTCTCTCTCTCTCTCTCTCAACATGTATGTTGCTCTTTCTCAACCCTCATAGCTTCTGTGTGAAATCTTTTTTTCTCTTTCTCCCTTCCCTCCTTCATATTTCTTTCTCTGTCTCTCTCCATCTCCATTCTTCCTCCCATTCATGCTCCACTCTGCTCTCTCTCTCTCTCTCTCTCTCTCTCTCTCTCTCTCTCTCTCTCTCTCTCTCTCTCTCTCTCTCTCTCTCTCTCTCTCTCTCTCTCTCTCTCTCTCTCTCTCTCTCTCTCTCTCTCTCTCTCTCTCTCTCTCTCTCTCTCTCTCTCTCTCTCTCTCTCTCTCTCTCTCTCTCTCTCTCTCTCTCTCTCTCTCTCTCTCTCTCTCTCTCTCTCTCTCTCTCTCCTTAAACTTCTGCTTAGTTTTGCCTAAATGCCAAACTGTATCTGTGACCTCTCTCTCACTCCCCTTCTTGGCTTTCATCATATCATGTTTTAAAAGATCAATTGTACACTATTGTGGTTCAATACATGTTATGCAATGTTAGACTATTGTGGTTCAATACATTTTATGCAATGAGACAGAACTACAATTGACCCACTTGCAACACTGAGCTCCTCTGACTACATCATGACCCGCCCACCACTGCATGTGACTCAGCAGGAGGATGTGGGAGAGGTAGATGCAGGGAGAGAGGGAGAGAAAACAGAGAGAGGACTTGTGGAAGAGAGACTAGAAGAGAGACAGAGAGAGGACAGCTAAGAGAGAGACTAGAAGAGAGAGAGAGAGAGTGAGAGAGAGAGAGAGAGAGAGAGAGAGAGAGAGAGAGAGAGAGAGAGAGAGAGAGAGAGAGAGAGAGAGAGAGAGAGAGAGAGAGAGAGAGAGAGAGAGAAAGAAAGAAAAAAGAAAGAGGGGGGCAGTGTATCCCAGAAGCCATTTGACCCTGAGAAAGATTGTTCTTGTGTTAAGCAGGGTCAAAGGTTTCATACACCATAGATGTTGCTGTGGGGTGTTCGTTTAAAACGGATGTTTGTCTTTCAATTCAGCTTTTTTAGGGTCATGCTTATTCATGACATGCTAAATGACTTATGTACAGGGGAAACAATTAGAGTGTTGATCGCACAGACTCATTTGAAAAAGAGATGAGAGGGAAAGAGTGACAAAGAGGAGGAGAAGAAGAAAAGAAGACTGACCAGGCCTCAATAAGCGGAAGAGAGAATGGACCCTTGGTATATCTGTTGGCTCTGTTTGTGTATGTGTCAATGTGTGTGCACTTGAATGCTGTCTTTGTGTATGTTTGTGTGTGTGTTTCAGGCAATTTGTTCCCTTTCTGTCTTTCTATATCCTTGCTACACAATGCAGTTAGTTCCTCTTAGAGAGAGATAGAAGAGGATTTGGAGGGAGAAGTAGACATGTTGGAGGTGTACACTGATGACAAGTTTTGTAAAGAGGGAGAGAAAAGGTGAATGAAAGAGAGAGAGACAGAGAAAGAGAGAGTATTGGCGTGGGTAGCCTTAGCTAGTTCCACGGTCTGCGTCGACAGGCTCCTGTGAATGAAAGGAAAGAGAGAATAAAAGACAGAATACAAATTATAATTACAAGATGAAAAAACGAATCTGCAGAAAATGGAAAAATTGATGCACACACACCTCAGTTGAGTTCTTGTGCAGACTGGCCTGTCAGCTGTGACCTTTACCAAATGAAAGGAGATGCTAATATCCAGTTCATATTCCCATTTTAACTCAACAGAATGCCTCCCAGAAGTGCATGGGGCTTCCTGGCTCCCATTGTGAGTACCTGTCAGTCTGATGAGCTGGGTTAAACCAGCCGTCTGACCACCTGCCCTGCCACCTGCCCCAATCAACCTAATACATACATATCAATGGTGACAAAACGCTTTTAAAACCCCTTTATTTCTGATGAGACATGGACGGATGTGATTTCCCCCATTCCAGTCGGTCTATCACCCTCCACTCCTCCACTGCCAAACCCTATCCATCCGTCAGTCCATTCGAGTGTGTGATGACACAGACAGAGATTGGGTCAGGGCTTTTTCTGATGGGATTGATTAGCGTGAGTGCTGTAGGCCACTGTGGATGTATTGGGTGTATGTTGGTATTATAGTAGTTTGTAACACACACATTCACAAATTCACACACACACACACACACACACGCGCGCTGGGTGAAGGGCTGTGGTAGCCAACATGCATGACAAAAGCATGCAGAGCCACATGACTGGTGAGCAACATAAACAGGCCTCAGATCGATGGTGGGGTGGGTGGGCTTTCAGATCTGACCTTTTTCTGCTATTGGTGGGGAGCCGGAGGATATACAGACAGAGGGATAGATTTGAGAGATCGGAATAATTAGGAGGCTGGAGAGACAAACAGAAAGAGAAAAAGAGAGACAGACAGAAAGGTACTGTAAGGCGGCAGCTAACCAGTCAGCCTGCCGGACAGCGAGCCACGGAAGCCGACATGTGCGATTAGAAAGAGTTTCACTTATAGATCAGGATCAAAATCTCTACTTCTGGTCAAGCTGTCCAAAACAGAGTCTGAAAAAGACTACAGTGTTACAGCAGCAACGCACATAATCCATCCATGGACTCCTGTCATCGATTGTCTGCTCTGCTCTTGTTCTCCCTTCAGCCTGAGGCCTCTCAGGTAGAAGGTCAACATGCCAACCTCCTCATCGGAGCAGCCAATAGGAGCTCCTGAAACCCAGCCAATCAATAGTCCTCCTACCTCTGCGTCTCTTCTCTCTGTTTTCATAGGACGGCTGTGTAGACCCAGACTGGTTTTGGGCGCATGTGTGTGTGTTTGTATTTCAAAAGGATACCCCGTGAGATCAGACAACAGACCATTTCCTCCAAGAAAATAAAGTTGATCCCAAAACTCAAAAGGGTTGTCATCTCGTGTTCGGTCTCATCCTGGGATTGTGGGATGAGTTGGTGTGACATTGTTTTGTTGTTTCGTGTCAGGCCCTGTGATGATGAGAGGAGAGCTGCTTAGCTGGATCTGATGGCTGCCTAATGTGTCTGAGTCTGCCTGTCTCTCTCTCTCTCTCTCTCTCTCTCTCTCTCTCTCTCTGTGCTGGGGAGAGCTCACACCCCACCTCCTGCTTGTTTATCCTATGTGTCACTGTGTCTGTGTGTTTACTTGTCAGTCCCCGCTTCTTCTCACCCCTGTTTAACCCATCTCTCTTAAAAACCGGATTTTTTTTTTTACATCAGTCAATCCGAGTTGCTGTTGTCCTTCCTCTATTTTTTCCCTCTCCTCCCCAAAAGTGTCACTCTCTCCTTCCTTCCCTCCCCTTCTCAAAAACCTCAATCTAAAAATACTAAAGTAGGCTTTTGTCTCAATGGGTTTGATGTCCCAGGACTAATCAGAGTAACAGGCGTGGTGGAGATCTCCCAGCATGGGGCTGCACATGGAGGCTGGCAGCAGAGTTGGCTTAGTCAGTGTGGACGGGAGACACAGACGGGATCTCGAGTTTTGGGCTCACTGGAGGATACACACCAACACACACACACACACAACTGCTCAAGCACATAAACACACACACACACACACAACTGCTCAAGCACATAAACACACACACAAACAACTGCTCAAGCACATAAACACACACACACACAACTGCTTGCACACACACGTGCATCACACACTCTAGGAAAGGTTTTCTTCATCAGACTCGTCTCACAAATCCTCTTTCCTCGCACGTCACACAAAAGTCTCCTGTATACAAGGATAAAAGCAGACGGTCAAGACACATGGGCACACACGCAGGCATGCAGTATCTACAGCATGCTCCTGTTTCAGAGTCTGCAAAAGGCTCACTGAATCATAAGCTTTACCCTGCACTCTTATTCCTGTCAAGCTTTACTCATCTACAGCTACACTCACATGCCATCTTTTAAATTCACACTCACAGAGCGACATTCAAACACACTCGCAACCCATACATAGCTATTGTCAAATGTTGCACTAAGACACTCAAACACACACACACACACACACACACACACACATGCAAACAAACACACAGGCTGTCATGACAATCACAAACAGGGGGTTCAGGAAGTACCTCCGAGCCCCAGCAGCTCCTATGAACGGAAAGCCAAAAAGATGGAAGAAGCAAGAGAAAGAAAGCAGGGGAAGTGAAACCAGAAATGGAGTGGAGGTAGGCACAGGTGTAAACACACAGAGAGAACTCTTGTGTATTAGTCACAGACAGGTAAACAAGAGACTGGCTTGTTAACAGACACAACGGCTGAGGGCTTCTTTTTGTATGGTGCTTGCAACTAAATATCGGTCTTCTTGAAGGATACTTGTGGAGGCAGAGAGAGAAAGAGAGAGAGAGAGAGAGAGAGAGAGAGAGAGAGAGAGAGAGAGAGAGAGAGAGAGAGAGAGAGAGAGAGAGAGAGAGAGAGAGAGAGAGAAAGAAAGAGAGAGAGAGAGAGAGAGAGGAAGAGGAGTGTTTGTGTGTAAAGGTCAATTTTTCTCCAGTGAAAGCAGAGCATGCATAGCGTGATGTACTTGATGCTAGGACTGCTCTTCAAGTCGCTTCGTGGCAAAAAAGTCACAGAGCAAATTACCACCAGGCAGAATCTCCTAACAGACACAGCTAGTCTCAGACACACTTCAGAATCTTTCACACTGCATGGCTCGTTGGGTGTAAGCAATGATCGACTCGTTCAACTGGGAATAAATCCATCATATCTTATCCAGAAGACAGTCTGAGGCTCCCAGTTCAAATCAATACAATGACTGGAATGACACTTTTCATCCTAAACTGGTGCACCTGAATGTATTCATACTGGATCTCCGTAATAGACATCAGGCCTGGTGTCGTTTCCTACATCTGCAATGGTAATCTGTTGTGGAGGTGAGTGACAGTTGGAATAGTTAGCATTAATGGGGAGTAGCTATTTCTGTAGGACCTCAAGCAGCCCTGGTTCCCAGAAATAATCATCAGCACATGCACAGATACATACACAGATAGTAAATTTCCACTATTCACTACTGTCCTCTTTCTCCAGGGTCCCGTTGACTCTTCCCTTTCTTCCAAGCGCTCTTGTCTTTCTCTTCTCTCTCTTTTTCTCCCTCTCTTTCTCGCTCTCCCCTCTGATCTGAAGTCTCAGAGGACTACTGTTTGAATGTCATTAGAGGCAGCTTCTGTATGGTAATGTCCAATATTCATATCCCAAACCAGCTTCCCTATTTCCCTCCCTTCGCTTCCCCTGCTGTGTCTACTGTATGTTTTTATATTTGTCTCACTCTCTCTCTGTCTCACTCTCTGTCCCTGTCTCTTGCTCTGTCGGTCTTCCTCCATCCATCTCTCTTCCTTGTCAGTCTCTATCCATCAGTTTTTCTCTCCTTGACAGTCTCTCTCTATCCATCAGTTTTTTCTCTCCTAGTCAGTCTCTCTCTATCCATCAGTTTTTTCTCTCCTAGTCAGTCAGTCAGTCTCTCTCTCTCTCTCTCTCTAGTTTGCATTGAATGGTGTGCAGACGTGCTTCTGATGTCCTTAAACCTTTACTCCTGCCTCCATTCCCCTTCCATAATTGTGTGTATGTGTGTGAGTATGTATAAGGTGGTAGGGGGACTATAGGGGGTTACGTCTGTGCCAAGTGGCTGGCCCCATCAGTAGAATGTATCTGAGTTCTGCAAGCTGGAAAAGGAGCAACACAAGACTTCTCATAACAGCACCAGGAGGGAGCCCAGAGCCTGTCCTCCAGCTCCCTTCCTCTCTCCTCCAGCTCCCCTCCTCTCTCCTCCAGCTCCCCTCCTCTCTTCTCCAGCTCCCTTCCTCTCTGTCCTCCAGCTCCCCTCCTCTCTCTCCTCCAGCTCCCTTCCTCTCTCCTCCAGCTCCCCTCCTCTCTCTCCTCCAGCTCCCCTCCTCTCTCCTCCAGCTCCCCTCCAGCTCCCCTCCTCTCTCCTCCCCCCTAACCCTCCAACCTACCCAAAACAGCCCTCTTCCTCTCAGCACCCAAGGGTGTCATTGGGTTGGATAATGAAGATGATTATAAACTCTCTAATTAAGAGAGCTCTGGAGAAGAAATAGTCCAAAAGAGAGCAATGCACAGAGTAACTTCCTCTGGCTCCTCTTGTCTACTGATGTTTTAGATTAATCCGTCTATTGGTCTTACCTCTACAGGTAAGATTAGGGGTGGGGTAAGAATGTCTAGGAAGCTTTTACATTCAAAACAAAATAATTTACTCTCTAAATAGTAACTAACTCATCTACACTCACTTGCTAAGTACCCCACCAAGAACTCAATCGATTGATTAACAAACATTCAACTAGAACCAGACATTTCTTACCTTTGAACCTTTGTAATTCTGTGTCGGAGACCCTGTTCTCTACCTCCCTTCTGATTGACAATCAATGATTCAGATAATTGCCTCAGTATCGTCTAATCATGTCCTAGGCTAATCCAAACTCTGTCCTATTGCTTTACTCCAATTAGTCTGAGCTGGCCGTCCCAGGGCAGTTTTGACAGAGGTAACTTGAGGGTCAATTCATTGATTATTAAATGATGACAACCTCTGTTTCAACTTTTCCCTGAACATCCCTTCCCCCGATTTGTGCATTGATTTAATATATGTTCCATCGAGGTGACAAAAATGGATTGTGCATTTGTGTAGAGTAGGTGTCTGTGTAGTATTTTGTTTGTGGAAATTATACTATTGAGTGTGTCTGTAGAAAGTATGACCTACTACGTATGTAGGTCTACCTTGAACTTGAGCCACCCTGTGTCCATCTTGTTGAAAGAACTGGCAATCCCATCCAGCATACTGCCTTGTTTACAACATGTTCTCTCCTTCATTCCCATTTCATTCTGTCCAAAAAGCCCTCCTTCATTCACTGTGTCCACAATGGTCTCCATTTTCCCCTAGTTGTGCATCTTTCTCCATCCACAATAGGCTCCTTTGTCCAGACACGAGTGCTTAAGCAGCACCCCCCTCTCTTCTTTATTAACTTCCCCCTCCGTCCTTCTTACTCTTCTTCTGTAGCTCTGTCCCTCTAACCTCAGACCTCTTCCTGCCCCCCCCCTCTCTCTCTCTCTCTCTCTCTCTCTCTCTCTCTCTCTCTCTCTCTCTCTCTCTCTCTCTCTCTCTCTCTCTCTCTCTCTCTCTCTCTCTCTCTCTCTCTCTCTCTCTCTCTCTCTCTCTCTCTCTCTCTCTCTCTCTCTCTCTCTCTCTCTCTCTCTCTCTCTCTCTCTCTCTCTCTCTCTCTCTCTCTCTCTCTCTCTCTCTCTCTCTCTCTCTCTCTCTCTCTCTCTCTCTCTCTCTCTCTCTCTCTCTCTCTCTCTCTCTCTCTCTCTCTCTCTCTCTCTCTCTCTCTCTCTCTCTCTCTCTCTCTCTCTCTCTCTCTCTCTCTCTCTCTCTCTCTCTCTCTCTCATAGAATGGTTACATTAAAGACAAGACTTGCGTAACTGGTCAATTGTGGCAAAGAGCTACCATTACAACTGGATGGAAGGGTGGAGTTTCCGTTAAGTAAACTGTTGACTCTTGGCCGTTGCTGGATAGGATTCAATGTGGCAATTAGAGCCTGCACTGCACTCTAATGCGCTACACACAGTGGCATCACCAAGGGCTGGGGGGGGCATGGCCTCTGATATTACACTCTTTTGGACGCCAGTTTTGGATCTCTTCTGCTTTTCCTTTGAACAGTAGGGTTTATTATTCCTTTCAACATCAATGACGGCAGTGCGCCATAACTGTATGCAAAATTCTGTACTAATCCGAGCTTTATCTCCTCCCAGAATGTTTCGTTTGTTAATGGACGGTTAATAGATCTTCTTGTTGAGGTCGTACAGTATGTCGACACATTTTCCCCCATCTCAAGTCAAACACTAAAAGCAACAGCACACACAATCACATGCAGCCCGCTTTTCCAGTTCCCTTTACCCACATCTATGCCGACGTGTCTGTGTTCCACACAAGACTTGAGACTGTAAGAGAGCAATGTTTAATTACATCTCTGGCCTCTAGACTGATTTCTCTGAGGCCTTTGTGTGGAGCTGCCACCACCAAGGCTGTTACTATCGCTGCTGCTGTGGGGTACAGACTGGGTTTATATGATGAGTCGCTCATTTACACATAGGACACAGAAGACTGTCAACTCATGTCACTGGAAGAGAGGGTAGGGCTTAGGGAAATGGAGGTGATGGTGAGGGGTGGGGGTTCTCAAAGTCCTATGCAGGGGGGAGGGTTTTTTGAAAGCTTGAGGATGATGAGGTCACTTTAGAATTAGTGTTCCAAGCAGGAGGTTAGTAATTACTGCTCGAGTCCACAGGGAAATAAGAAACTGGGTGAGTTTTTAGCCTTTCAGGCTCCAGAATCAGGGCTTCCCCAAAGAATGTTGCAAATACCAATTTGAAAAAAAGAATAAAAAATATATAGTGGCAAAATGAAAGAAAACGTGTTCAAAACATGGAGATGTGTATGCGTGTGTAACAATCAAACATTAGCAATGCACCTGAGAAATATATCCTGCCGTGTATGTGTGCATGTTTATCAAAGCTAAATGGACACTGAAAGAAAGACACTCAAATCCCACTGAGATCCCCCTCTCAGGCTACATGATGTGAAGAATGACATCCAGCTTTAACAGATTGTCTGGACAGATTAGAGGGAAAGGTTTTTAAGATGAGTTGAGAAGAGAACATTAGGAAGGCAAGGGAGGGACAAATGAGATGAATTAGACACATAGAAAAGACTGTGGTCACTGTAGGGTGGAGGGTGCATGAAGAACAAACTTTCACTGAGTTTGTAAGTTGATCAGTTAAACGTTTCTGGCCAGATACATACCTTACGTAATAACTTCCCTAAACTACACCATAATCTCATGACGGTAGTGTAATTATACAGGAGAGAAATTAGAGAAGAAACATGCATTAATTATTTCATAGTACCTAGGATGTGTTGCAGGGGCCAGGGTGGGACCAGGATGTGTTGCAGGGGCCAGGGTGGGACCAGGATGTGTTGCAGGGGCCAGGGTGGGACCAGGATGTGTTGCAGGGGCCAGGGTGGGACCAGGATGTGTTGCAGGGGCCAGGGTGGGACCAGGATGTGTTGCAGGGGCCAGGGTGGGACCAAATCTACACCTAGATTGTGCTGCTTCACAATCCCTCTCCACTTAAGGAACCTCCTTGAAGTGCACATTATCCTCCCTCCCTCCCTCCCTCCCTCCCTCCCTCCCTCCCTCCCTCCCTCCCTCCCTCCCTCCCTCCCTCCCTCCCTCCCTCCCTCCCTCCCTCCCTCCCTCCCTCCCTCCCTCCCTCCCTCCCTCCCTCCCTCCCTCCCCTCCCCTCCCCTCCCCTCCCTCCCTCCCTCCCTCCCTCCCTCCCTCCCTCCCTCCCTCCCTCCCTCCCTCCCTCCCTCCCTCCCTCCCTCCCTCCCTCCCTCCCTCCCTCCCTCATGAACTCTATTTTTGGTCAGATCTCTCTCCTGGGATGTGTCATTAACAGGCACAAAGAGTTTGGAGATTTGTGTGAGAGGAGGGAGACGAAAAGACGAGTGAAAAGCTGGAGGAAAAAAGACTGGAAGAGAGAAGGCCCAACAAGGTATTTTTCTGCAATACGGCTATAGATGTTGTCATGTTTACTAGTGAAGGGGAAGGAGGCACTTAAGGTTTTGGAAGACAGGATATCCCTCTAGTGGCCATCAACCTTAACTACATCAGGTTTACAAATGTCTGCATCATTCAATGCATTTATCAGAACATTAAAAAAAAAATCAGATTGCATTTAGGATGACCATGAACAAAATGGACAACAGGGACTGATTTTCAAGTTATCACATGATTTATTTTTTTGTATTTAAAAAAAAGGACAAGGTCCAAGATGTTTGGAAGTCTAGTCCAGACCCTTTATTTCCCTCTGCTAGTCTCTAAGCAACCAGGAAAAAATAATATGGACAATCAATTACACACCCATATACAGCAATGCATAGTGGTCTAGTGAACACCTTCAGTATTAACCAACCTCCAATGACGTGCAGTTCATCAACTGGCTTCCACCAATGAGGATACGTTCATCAGCTAGTTTCCACCAATGAGGTTTATGGATAATTTTATCAGCAGGTTTCAAACAATGGTGTTTAGGGGTTATGACCAGATTCTCAGTCATTACATTATTTATGTATTTTTTCATTTAAGTGCAAAGTTGGAGGCACTGGTCACTGGTTTTTGGCTTGCACTCTACTCCACCACTAGGGTGCGCTGTAGAGGTGAGCGTGACTCCACTGACATGAGAAGAATGTTGTACCTCTCGACCTCTTTCACAAACTGTGAAAATATTCTTGCTAAAGCAAACTTGGTGACAATGTCCTCCCGGCTCGTTGACTCCATGTCATCATGGAAGGACCCATTCTAACCGGAGTGCAGCCTCAGTTTAGCCAGCGTTACAATGGGCCCTGTAGCCAGGGGGCGTGGTGCTGTGGGGCGGTGCTCCAGGTCTCCACTGACCTGTTGGTTCCTCTCCTCCAGCATAAGTGAGAGGCTGCAGTGGTGACGTCAGCATAGGAAGAGTGTGTTGGTGAGAAATAGAGATGGACTCTGCACACAGTGTGAGCTAGCTACCATGAGTGTGTGTGTGGTACAGTATTGTCTGTGTGTATGTGTGCAGCGCGCATCTTCATGTGTATGCTTTTGGGTATGTATTTGTTGTGTGCACGTGTGTGTGTGTGTGTGTGTGTAAAAGTGTCTATGTTGACCTCCCAGGCTACAAGCAGGAGTCCCATTGCAGGTGTAGGTCCGTGCTGTCCAGAAAGTCTGCTGAGAACACACTGGTTGGGGCGTGAGGTCCCAGAGGGGCCAGGCTGGTGCCGCCCCCTCCTCCACCCCCTCCTCCTCCACCACCACCCATGGAGATGTCGAGCCAGTCCATACTGTCCAGGGTGGGGTCTCCAAAGTCCAGCCCCCCCGCTGGGTGTGGGGAGAAGCCCAGGTCACTGGTGTCCATGGGGGAGGGGGTGTGGTCTAGGATACTAGAGCTGCTCAGCATTTGGCTGTGGAGGTCATCAATCAATGTAAGGCCCACGTCTGACTCCACCCCTAAAAGGGGCGTGCCCGTGGTAGTCTCCAGGAAGTCCTCCAGGCGGCCACTTCCTGTGCAGGCGACGTGGTGGGAGGGCTCTGGGGGGGTGGGAGGGGAGAGGTGGAGGGGAGACGGGGGAGGGGATGGAGAGGTTGGGGTGGCGTGGAGGTGGGCGAGCGAGGGGTCAGGATTGGCCTTGAACCCAGAGATTTCTAGTTGGAAAAGAGACAAACATGTTAGCAATAGAATACGCGCTGTATTCTGTTGTGCTGGATATTGTTCACACACAGACAAGTGTTAACAGCCAGCCTCTCTCTGCTCCTACCTCCACTCTTAAGCAGGATGTCAAACAGGTCATCCATCTGCTGGTAGCTCAGACCGTTCTCCTGGAGACAGACAAGAAGCTTAGTCAGACACTACTGAGCTACTGCACTCGCTACAACAGTGGGCTGCAAGGAGACTCACATTAGACACAGTTCACTCAGCAGCACACATGACTGATGGCAGGGGTGCAGGCAAATTTAACAACGGTTCCAAATTTGAACTGTTGTTAAATAGTAATCAATTGTAATCAACTGGATGACTATGAGAGAGTACTTCTGAGGTGAAGGGACTTTGAGATAAGAGGGTGGGTAGATGGACAGAAGGAGAGAGCGAAAAGGAGAGCAGTGCGGGACATACTTTGGAGCGCTGAGTGGAGAGAGAGGAGGTCGGTTTAGGGGAGGGGGGGGTGAACAATGTGTGTCTGTCGTATGGAGGACACACCTCCTCCCCCTGGGAAGATGGAAGAGTGAGAAGTGGAGAAGGAAGGTTAAAGGTTGAAGAAAAAAATGAGTGCAGATGAGAAGTAGCAGCCGGGGGAGATTGCTTCCTGAGAGCACAGCCCTTACCTTGAGAGAGGGAGGCATGGTGCTCTGGCTGTCAGAGTCTGAAGCCTCATCAAAGAAGGGCTGGAGATTGGGCGGGGCAGAAACTGGTTGTCTGGGCTCAGACACGCCATTGGTCTCCAGGTGAAGACCCGCCTTCTGTCCCTGAGAGGGCGAAAGAGGGAAAAATGATCAGAATTAGTGTCTGGAAATAAGCAGCCGGCACACTTGTAGAAGAAAACTCATTATTGTCATAGTAGTTTTGTTTTAGCCTCCAGACCTTTTTAATTGGCTGGCTCACGGGATCCGGCTGTTCTGATTGGGCTTCTGTACTGGAAGTCTGGGGAGGTGATTGGCTTGTAAGCTTGCTGGGGGTTGACTGCAGTCTCTGTGTCAGGAGATAAGGGAAAGCTGGAGTCACGACGTCATCACAAGATCCATTTAGCCAAATTAAGACTAACCCTAAACCTTAACAAAACCAGTTGTTGTATATCAACAGAGTTGAAGGTGACAGTATAGGTGTCATTATCTACTGTATAGGGAACGCTTGAAAGAAATGTTAGACCAACTATCTCACTCTCCTTACATCTTTTCAGTTTCCAGCCCCACCCCTACCTGAAGTGTAATGCGTCCGCTGCTTTTGCCCAATGAGGACACGCTGTTCTGGCCATCAGGACTGTGATTGGTCAGTGCTATTAAGTAATGGTTTCCATTGCCGTCGGTGACCAGGGTGGGTGCGGTCTGAGACTTGAGGAGGTCCAGTGAGATGGTCTGGGCAGACACCTGGGTGCCATTCTGCTGGCTGATGAAGACAGGGGTGACCTGGACCGGGAAGAACAACAACACTATCCATCACTGGGCTGCACTCTGAGTGATGGAGATGATTAAGAGTTCAGCAAACACTTTGGAAGCCACGGAGAGAGTGATGTCGTTATGTAGCTGGTCTGTGTGGTGTGTGTTTACCTGTTGTGTGGATACAGCCTGCTGTTTCTGCTGATGTCTCTGGGTCTTCAGCTGTCTTCTCTGCTGAGCCAGGCTCTGCCTCTGGACCTGGCATGGTTTGGCCTGGGTCTGGACCTGGACCTGCTTGACTTGGACCGAGGTCTTTGCCTGGTTACTCTGGATGGTCTGGAGCTGCACCTGGGTCGGAGCTGGCTTCCCCTGTACTTGAGCCTGGGTGTTGGCCTGCTGGGCCTTGGCACTGGCCTGGGTCAGGACCTGGGCACTGGGCTTGGCCTGGGTCTGAAACTGGGAACTGGGCTTGGCCTGGGTCTGAAACTGGGCCTGGGCTTGTTTCTTCTGGTCCTGGAGCTGTTTCTGTTGGGTCTGCTGGATGATGAGTTGCTGTAGCTGCTGCTGTTGCTGTAGCAGGATCTGAGCCTCTGTCTTCTGCTGTGGCTGCTGCTGCTTCAGAAGGACCTTAACCTCCTTCTGCTGCTGGACCTGTTGCTGCTGCTGTTGATGCTGCTGATGTTGCTGGACCTGCAGCCGGTGGATCTGCTGCAGCTTGAGCAGTGTCTGCTTGGAACACTGGGCGGGCTGAGTCTGTGTCTTCATCTGGCATTCGTCCTGCAGTCCCTCCATTCCCTCAGCCTCCACCTCCTTCTTCACCTCAACTATCAACCCATTGGTCTGGGCAGGGGGGTGCGCGGGTGGGGCAGAGGGCTTGGGCAGAGGAGCTTTGGTGGGGGCCTCTACACACTGGCTCACGGCCAGTGTTGCACTCCCCTCTCCTACTTCCATCTCTCCTCCTCCCCCGGTCTTCCCCTGCTCCAGCTGGGAGCGGAGGGTCTCCACCAGCCTCTGCTTCTGCCTCAGCATGCGGGTAAGCTCCTCAATCTGCTTGTCCTTCTCCTGGAGCATCTGGTCCTTGTCCAGGGAGGACGTGTCCATGGCCTGCCCTTCTGAGGGTTTTTGTCCCGGGGCAGCAGGTTGGGCTGCAGAGCCCCCAAGGGGCAGGGCTTTGGAAAAGCTGCAGGAAGACTGGAGATGCCTCTGGTTTTCTTCTTTGACCTGGGGAGTGAGAGGGAGTGGGGGAGGTCCGGGGTGCTGGGGGGAGGGGTGGAGGGTAAGCTGGGTCAGTGGAGAGCTCACCTTGGGGAAGGGAGGGGAGGAGGGGTGAGGAGAGGAGAAGAGGTTAGATCCCATCTCCTGTGAGGATGACTGGATGGATATTCAATATGACTTTTAGCCTGGAATATCTTTTCCCCCCACACAATTGAACACTAGCTTTTCCACAAAAAAACCCCTACCCTTTCTCTCATAAGCAACAGCTAAAGAGTTGAACCCCAGACTAAACTAGGCCAGCCTCACCATCTCTCCAAACATGTCTCCATTACAGCTGGTCTCGTCAGGGCTCATGGCCGCCAGAGAACGTTCCGATGGAGAGGGAGACACTGGCGGGGAAGAACTGGTGCTGCCAAAGCGCATGATCCGCCCTGGGGTCACATTCTGGGCCAATGAGAACGATGCCACTTTAGTGCTAGGCTCTGCCGATTGGTGCGCGAGTGTGGTAGTCCCGCCGTGACTGGTAGGAGCGGGCTGGGTTGTGTTGGACTGTGACTGGCAGGGTTTGGGGCCCGCAGGGCTGGCTGAGGAGTCCTGCAGCTCCTGATAGTTTCTCAGTCTCTCAATCAGGTCGTTCTTGGTGCCCGAGACAGTCAGACCTCGCAGCTTGAGCTCCTGTTTCAGCTCTGCCACCTGGAGGACAACACAGGTATTACTACATGGCTGGATGAACTCATATTGTAGAATGGGCTTTGTTAATGGGAGAGAATTTGGTGTGGTTTTGCAGTGTGCTACAGGGTCTATGTACTGTGTTTCTCTTCAGCTCTCCTCACCTTGAACTCGTCCAGGTTGGCTGGCAGAGTCCCTGGTTTGGCCCCTCCCACGGAGGCTTGGCTCTGACGGCTAGTTGCGCTCTGACTGGAGGGGGCCGGCGTTGTCGTGGGAACACTGCGTGATGGGGAGGGTCCGGGGTTGGATGCAGGAGGCTGCTCTGCAGGGGGTCTGAGGGTAGAGGAGGAACAGCAGTGTTCAGCATGGAGAGACTGGGGTAGGGGGGAACACACATTTATTTAGACCAGTGGCCTTCAACCCTGGTCCTCAGGGGCCACTATCCTGTATGTTCTAGAATCTAGATGTTTCCCTCCTCCACCTCCCCCCGATTCAAATGAAAGGCTTCTGCAGAGCTTCATAACGACCATTTCATTTGAATCAGGGGCTGTTGAAGCCCGCTGGTATAGACGCACCCACACCCTTCTGTGTGGCGTGCCCCCAGGCCCCTGTCTTACTTGGGCGGGGCGGGCAGGATGGTGTGGTAGTTGTAGTGCTGCTGCTGCTGGTTGATGATCTGCAGCTGCAGGAAGAGCTGCTGCTGCTGCAGGATCTTGGCGTAGGACGAGTCCAGCTGGGGGGGGGGCTCCCGCTCGGCCTTCTGGTCCGGGGAGATGTACTGGTGGTACTTGAGCTTCTTCACCTTGGGCTTGGTGTCCTTGGCCTTCTTAGGGCGCTGGGGGTGCCGGTCCGAGCCCGACTTGGAGTGGGACTGGGGGAGGGCGACGGAGGAAGAAGTGTTTGAACGTTATTCAAATGTTCTGGTCTCAGAAAACTATGTTTCTCAACTCCTAAGCACAGCATCCACACTCCGACACCAAAAGAGTTTCGGGGAGTGCAGATCTTACCTTGCTCTGACCGGTAGTATTACGGGAAGCCACTGGGGTCGGCGTCCCACTGGTCATCTTCAGCTGGGGGGAGGAGTCTGTGCCACTTAGCAACAGCGGTGGCGGTGGTGGTGGTGGAGGAGGAGGAGGAGGGGGCTGAGAAAGAAACTGAGAAAGCATCTGATTAGTCATTACAAGGAATGGTAATAGTCTAGACGAACAGACTTATCAACTCTGACTGGATACCACATTCACACAAGACATACATTCAGATCAACTGTCACCGTCTACATTCAAATGTAAAACCGGTTTGTACCTGCGTGGGGGACATGTCTCCGTTCTGGGTCAGCATGTCAGAGGGTGACAACTGGGCGACAGAGCCCATGGGAGAGTCGTGATTGGCTAGCTGGTCCGGAGACAAGGCATCGCTGCTGTCCTCGTCCAATGAGGAGCTCTCCCCTCCGGCCCCCTTGGGAGAGTCTGAGAGAGGGAGGGAGGAGGGTTACCATGACCATAATAACTGCAAGTCTACTATGTTCGTTCGCCTTTATTTAGATAAACAAATCTTTGTCTGAAGGCATGTTGTCAGGGACCTGCTTGCCTTCAAAATAGAGGTCCAGTCAATCAACAGGACATTTCTACAATGCGTCTTCAGTTAACTAATGTGCAGGAGGGATTCCTCATGTTGGTAGTGGTGATGATTGACAAACAAACAACCAGACAACTTAAGTTTGTTTTTCGCAGCAACGAGAATCACAGTTGGAGATGGTTACACAACAAGGATGGTGGATGCTGAAAGCTGTTTAACAAACACCGTGGCCAACATTTAGCAAGAGGACAAACACCAGTATTGTGACACCAGAGAGCTGTTTAAGCATGACTACACTCCAAGTGCAGTACTTGTGGTGTGTCTTGCAAGGTGTGTGTGTGTGCGCGTGTCTGTGTGTGTGTGTACACTACACACCCAGGAGGCAGTTGACGGGTACAGGCAGGATGTTCTTATGGACCAGCTCTATGGGCCCTGGCCTGTGGGAGATCTTGTCGTTGAGGTCGTCAGCCAGCCGGGCTCTCTTCAGCTGCAGCTGCTTGGCCTGCAGGGAGGGCTCTGCCCACGTCTCTGTGTACACCACAGCACCACACAAACACACACACACACACGAGTACTTTACTGGGCTCTGAAACAAGTCACTTGTGGACACACGAGTACTTTGTGGGAGATACAGTGGTCATTGCCCGCACAATAGACAAGTCATTTGGTGCAGTACCCTATTAGCCCTTAGAGGGGCGCTGTAAGACACTCACCCTCCAGAATGTGCATTCTGACCAGCTCAGAGCGCTCAGGGCGGCTCCTGATCTTCCTCTTCAAGTAGTCCTCAGTCTGAGGGCAGCGCAGGAGAGAGGGAGAGCGGAGGATGAGGTGAGAAGAGTTGGCCAAAAAGGTGGAAGGTGAGAGGAGAAGTGGACAGGGGAAAGAGTATGGAAAAGAGAATGTGGAACAAAAACATCCGAAGAAACGATCCATGAGAATTTCAGAGAGAGGGTGCACCCGTCGACTTGCTCCATCGATAGGAATGAAGAGACGGCAAAACAGTGAGACTCACCCTTGCTCTCTCCAAACTCCTCCTCTGCTCATGAAAGGCTGCCGGACTCTTCAGCGCTGCGTGGAGAGAGGGATGGAGCGATGGCCAGGTATAGGAAGCGAGAGAGGGAAGGGAGAGGTGTTACAGAGAGGAGATTGAGATGGACACACGGGCAGGAGACAGCTCAGTCCTACTCGTGGGTCTGGCGGAACTGCTGCCGTTTTCGCTGACTAAGTTCGCAAACTGCTTTAGAGGAACACACAGTCAAAGCAGAACTGGTCCGGTCAAGCTAAAGGTCAGCCGTCGGTCTTTTACAGGACAGAAAGGCTGGCTCTGTGCATTTCCCTCTGTGCTTCGTTTACCACAACAATGGTATGGTATGTTCACCTCCTGCACCTGAGCATCCTGGGATAAGCCTTACAGACTACGGACGGCTTTCAACTATGGATTGCAGTGTCTCCAACCTGCACAACAAATGTAACCTCAAACATTTTCAAGAAGGAACAAACTGGTAACTAATAAAGGAACTTTGAGGCGTCATGCTCTGGTTCCTCCAGTCCCAGTCAATGTAAAACATACAGGGGGTGGTCAGGTCCACTGCAGGGCTTGCACATGAACAAGAGGGAAAAGAGTGGCGACGACAGTGATGTAACTCCTGATTGAGCAAGGGGGGTGATGATGTATGAGTTCACATGGGAGGGTTAGGGTGGGTCAGATGAGTGTTTGTGTGTTTGAGAAAGAGAGAATGAATGTGTAGGAGTGTCCATCTTGTGTGTGTGTGTGAGTGTGTGTGTGTGATGCATCGTGCGCCTCTGGGCGCCTCTGGGCGCTCTGACACCAACTCCCAGAGAGTTGGTGTCAGAGCGCACTCCTCTGTGTGGATGTGGTGTTTGTGAGGTTATCTGGAGGGGGGTGTGCAGGGGGCCATGATAGCTCGCCTTAGAGGGAGCCACAGGGGTCTTCTCCACAGGCATGATTAGTGAATAGCCGACCATGGGACTACTGACTGACTCACTTGCATCAGGCGACATGTGATTGACCTTACCGCCTCGTCTCTCGCTCTCTCTAAACGTCATCATCCCAAGCCCCGTCTCCATTCCTCGACTGACTCTCCTTCTGCCCTCTCTTCTTTTGCTCTCTCTCTCTCCTCTCTGTTTATCAGCCGTAGCTCATCCTTAGCCTGGAGTGGTAGGGAGGGATTGAAACACAGGCTCTCTTGTGTACAGCAGAGAACCCCATGCCCCCCTGCAGTGGGATTACAAGACACTCTAGAGCTCCTCCAATCCTCTGACTCCACAGGACCCGGCTGCTGTAATAGGCTTGGCCGTGTCCACAGCCTGTCTCTGGTGCCAGGGAGGCCTCCTCGTCTGCAGACAGGTGGACGACACTAAGGAAGCTGCATGAGCTCTGCTAAGCCCTCACAAAGTCCCGAGGTCTGTCTATCTCTATCAGACTGTCTGCATGGTCACAGGACAGCAAACAGGCAGAGCATGGCAGGCCAGCTCAGGAGGGGGAGGCAGGCCAGGTGATGGGGCCCTCAGGAGAGGGAGGCAGGCCAGGTGATAGGGCCCTCAGGAGAGGGAGGCAGGCCAGGTGATGGGGCCCTCAGGAGAGGGAGGCAGGCCAGGTGATGGGGCCCTCAGGAGAGGGAGGCAGGCCAGGTGATGGGGCCCTCAGGAGAGGGAGGCAGGCCAGGTGATGGGGCCCTCAGGAGAGGGAGGCAGGCCAGGTGATAGGGCCCTCAGGAGAGGGAGGCAGGCCAGGTGATATGGTGGGACAAGATGGGACAGGACAGGGAGCCAGACAGGACAGCTGTACCTGGTTCCCCCAGCTTCAGACCTGTTACACTGAACCAGGACCAGCCTGACGCTACACCTTCTTACTCTGAATCTCAACCTGCAGCTGCCTGGCAGAACTACTAGCCACTGTCATTGACTAGGACATACTGTGACATACTTTGAGTGTACTAGACTTTTAGTATATTCTCCTTGGGCCTACTGTTAGTACAGAAGATCTGTGCTTTACTTCCTCCTTCCCACAGCCCCCACTATCTCCTCTTCCTCTTCTCAAAACCCAACACTTGCAACAGGAAGTGACAGAAGAGGAAGCTGGTATGTTTGGATAACAGCACAACAACACACACACACACACACAACAATTCTGCATTCTATACAACACAAATTCAAGACAGTATAACATGTAACTGTACACAACACTGCACCTCTTATATCAATGTAGACTGGAGAATATCGAAGCCAACACAGATCAACACAGGATCCAGCACAACCAGAATCCTGCAGACCCTTCTCTTCTGCACACTGCCCCAAAATTGGCATAAAATGGGCCAAAGTGAAGCAGAGCAACAAAAAAAGACAAACAAAAAAAAACCCCAACGCCAACCAGGCTATGGCTCTAACATAGACCACATCACACCATGAGGCAGACGTGTGGTCCCAGACTCAGGGTTTACAGCAGAATTAGTCAAGTGACCAAAAATAGCCCAACATATCATGATCGTGTCTCTGTCGATAGCTGGTAACGCTCTGGGTCTGAGAGAAAGGCTGGCCTATATGATCGCTATAGGTCTAAATGACGCAAAATGAACAGTGAAGGGTTTCAGGTCAGTAAGTATTTCCATAATGCCCTGCTCCCCAGTCAGACCTGGGGCATTAATGCTTGGTCTCTCCACCACTCTACCAGGAAATGACATGGACGCTTTCTGTGGATGGCACCTGTTTTGGAACTTTGATTGTGCTCTGTTCTAGAATGGCATGAGCATTCTAGAATTTGATGCCAGTAGAAGGCAGGAGGCTCTAGGGAATGCTCAGACCGTTCCGGAAGCGCGCGCACAGACAGCAGTCCACAGAGTCACGGCGTGACCGGGTCAGTGCGGCGTGTGCAGAAGGAGGGACGGCAGGGGATATAAACTTACGTGGCATGATCCCTTGGCTGACCAGCTCCTCGCGCGTTCGTCTCTGCTGTAGTTTGAGCTGGAGGACTGCATGGGGACAGATGGGGGGGGGAGAGAGAGAGAGAGAGAGAGAGAGTCAGCAGCAGTCAGGATGTGATAAAGCAGCAGTGGGGGTAGTCCTCCTCAGGATAGGGCTGGAATCCCTCTGTGGTCACCAGGCCCAGACCACAGTGAACAGCTCCCGGGGTAAACAAACAGTGTCGGCGCACAGAGCAGGGCTGAGCGGAGGGCAGGAACCTGCTGGCTGTTTTGTTCTTTCGTTTCCCCCTCCCTCACTTTGTGTGACAGAGGAAGAGGGAACGGGGAGGGCGGAGTGGCATCACACACTTCCTGTTGCTAAACTCTTTCAAATGTGTACTGTAACACATGCGTGCGTGCACACACACAGTATTGATGTACAAGTGGGAGGGGTGGGGGCGAAGCAGGCATGAGACTGAAACTTCAGGCCTCACACGCCGCCATTTCAAAACAGGAAGCACTAGTAACATAACAGACTCAAAGAGAGATGGCAGCAAGACTATCGCATGGTGACATCAGAACACTGTTCCTCGAATGTGCTGCATGTTCTTTCCCTCTCTCCTGCATAGCTTAGGGTAAATGACATCAGTACAATCAAGAGCATCCCGAAATCGATGAGGAGTTGAGCTACACACTGCAGAGGTTGAAAGACCCACCACTGGCCTATGTCTCTATGGAGACTCTGACACTCTTTGGGGAAGTGAAGTAAGCCTGTCAATTATCACTGATCATTTAACCAACACAAAACACACAGCACACATCTCTCTTTCCGGTCTCTCTCTCTCTATTTCACTGTCTAGATGTATTTCAATCTGCTTCCAGATTGAGATCTTTCTGTGCAGAAATAGTGTCAGCAAAAAACAAATGTTGGTCTTTGAAAACAGCAGGAAGTACAGTAACTGGAGCACATACATTCACTGACATTAAGCTGCAAGCCTATACAAATAATCTGAAGGGAAATACCAGTCTTTAATCATAAACATGACAACACAAATCGTTGTGGGATGTCACCACAACCTGTTCTGCTTGTGGCCTACAGCATGTATTTATGGGATGCCTAGAAACAGAAGGCTACTGTTGTTGTCGCTCTGTGTGTTTATCGGCGTGCTTCTCTGGGGCAGCGCCAGCGTTCCAGAGGGTCGTGGGCAGCCATGCGCCGCACCTGTTGGTGCTGATACCATGACATCACCGAACAGGGTTCCTGTACCGACCAGTCAGCTGCTGCGACCTTCATCTGCACAGCACCATGGGAATTAGAGCCTCCTGCCTGTCATCAGGACTCAGTTTGTGTGTGTGCCAGCAACACACACACACACACATTAAACGGCCCCTTGCACGTTTTACACCTCAGACTCCCAATCCTGTTAGGGTTCCCAAGGTGTATAACCTTGGGAACATGCAAAGGCATGCAGCGATATGGATGCCATGCCTCTTGGTGCTTCCAATGAGAGGGATCCATTTCTCATGTACTCAGTGATGGGCCACTGAATGACGTCTCTCACGCTCCCTCCCTTTCTCACTCGCGCCCACCACATCCTCCCGTTCCAGAGCCTGGGTGAGGTCACACCCAACCCTCCCCTCTTTGTCACTCCGACACCAGACCACTGCTGTGCACCCGCGTGTGGCTGGCCATGCAGGCCTGAGCGGGGACAATGTAGGACGAGAGGAGAGCGGAGGGTGGAGGGGGAACGGAGGACAGAGAAAGGAGGAGAGGACTGAACGACAGATAGAGGAAAAGAAGGCGAGGGATGGGACGGGACGGGCAGAATAAAGGAGAGAGGGAAGGAGGTTTCTGGTTCACAACTTAGACAGCAAAAGGGAGGAGAAGTAGAGAGAAACACATGATGAAGGAGAGAGAGGGCAGGATGGGGAGAGAGAAGGCAGGATGGAGAGAAAGAGACAGCACAGAGAAAGAGAGGCGCCTGACAGACAGAAGGAGGAAAGTAAGACGGGTTAAAGGGCGAGTGAAGCCCAGATATAGACAGGGCTCTGAGAAAAGGAGAGAGACAGATGAGGGCCATGTCCAATGTCCTGTTGTCTGTCTGAGGGCTCAAGTGTCGTTAAACCTAATTAAACATGTCTGCCTGGCTCTCCTTCGTCACTGTCCCACAAGACCCTGCACCTGGCACTGGAGACACACACACACCTGGCATGAAGCATATTCATACCCACATACAAATGCACACCTCATAAAGTTCGTAGAGTAAAGAGTAGGCCACACACCCACACACACGTAGGCATAGGAAAACTTCTGCCAAGAAGCGGAATGATAATCAATGGCCTCATCACTTGGATACTGGCTGATTATTACACACTAGTTTGCTACCAGAGTGACAGACCACTACACAGGCTGTGGAACAGCCACACAAATGTTTCACACAAAGCTGACAACCGCTCATAGGACAGGAGGTTATTAAACACACTGACAGAAGTGATTGCCCCTTTGGAATCAATCTCAGGCTACTGGCAAATATACCACCAACTAATGAGGTAAATGAAACATCTATCTTAACAGACAAACACAAATGGATCATTCAGGATGTTCTCCTCGTGTCTTTACTGAGCATGTGCAGTGCTGAAGCCCACCTTCTTTTAGATTGTGGTAGGCCTGTTTGTCCAAGTCCAGGTCCGGCTTCTCCCCGCCTTCTCCCATTGGAGGGGACCCCAGGGGGGAGAGCTCGAAACACAGACTGTGATTGGTGTCCAGCATGATCCTTCAAGGTTCAGGAAATCGATTATCCCCTCAACATTGAATGTTCAGTGGAAAGGAGCGGAGTTTTGAATGTATCTAGGTTAGGGTGAAGGGCGGGGGGCGGGTAAGCTTCTCCCTGTTCTTAAGAAAGAGGACCACATGAAGATCCCGTTAGCTTCTCTCTGGGTCCCTGGGAAGGAGAGCTCCTTCCTCAGGGGTCTCTGAGGTCCTTGTTGAGAAAAACCTGTTTGATAGTAGAGTGCATCAGTCTTGCTTCTCCTTGACGTAGGTTCCCGCTTTGTCTCTCCTGTAGTCTCTCTCCCTGTCACGCTATACTTCCCTCACTGTCCCTGTGCCGTGGCAGTCTGGGAGTCACGACACGGCTATCACACTAAAGTGGCCGAAAAGAGGTGGAAATCAACGAGGGCGTCGTAGAGATGAAACCCCCCAAAAACGAAAGAAAGTGGAAACGAAAAGAGGGCAGCAGCTGAGGTGGAGAGTGCAGCAGAGAGTGCAGCAGAGAGTGCAGCAGAGAGTGCAGCAGAGAGTGCAGCAGAGAGTGCAGCAGAGAGTAGAGCAGAGTGTGAGAGATCGCTGTGGTTGCAGCACCCCCCTCCCACACACACACTGTCTGTGATAGGCCTCCTGCTCAGCTGTTGCCATTCATTCACTGCTCCAGTGTGAGTTGCTGCCACAGAGATCCCTTCCCCTCCTCCTGAGGGCAGGCCACAGAGCCCAGCCCTGGGAAGCAGAGCCGCTTGTTGATAAACAACTAAAACACACAGACAGGAACCACGCTGGGTGAATGTATGACTGGAAATCTCCTTAAAGTTAATAGCAAAACGATGTATGTTTGAATTTCAATCTGTCATTTTCATGACCTCTTTGCAACTATATTCAATTCCTGCTAGTTTTGCTTCTCTGACTATTCAAAAAGATTCCAACTTGTGTGTGTGTGTGAGCATATTGACAGATTCCCTGATAGTGACCACAAGCCCCCCCCCCCCCTCCCCTTTCTGTTTTAAATAGTCCAGCCAGCTGGCCATAAGGGGGCTATATTCAGCTCTGTGTCGCCTGGGAGGACACTGGATAGGGTTACTTACAGACCCACACAGGCTCCATAGGGTGAAATATTAACACATTTACACACTGCTTGCTGTTATACACTGTTGTATGGAACCCAGTTAAACACAGGTAGGTTGTTCCTACGAACCCCTCACTCCATAGCCAGGGTACTTCCAGAAATCATGACTTCATAGCTAATTATCTGATCAAACTGGGAAGTTTATGGCAGAATATCATGAGGTCATGGAGGCTATCAGAAATGTCATCATGATAACAGAGTACAAAGATCATTTAAAAGAAGGACTGCAAAACAAAACCCTTGAATCTCTTCTAAGTGGAGTCGACACCTTAGTCAAACAAACCCTATTCTACTAGTGTTAAAACATGACCGCAGTCCACCCAGCTAATACAGACTATATGACTCACAGTCTGTCCATGATAGCAGGACTGCCTCAAACAGACTGTGTGTGTGTTTGTGTGTGCGTGTGTGTTGGGGTGGTATTCCCACTACCAGTTCTCATTCATTTGACACCTGGATGGTGGATAGATAGGTGTGGAGGTGTCTATCAGCACTATCTATAGGCCACTTTTCATCTGTCACTCACATGGTCGCTCTCCATTCAGTTCATATCAGGACACCTCAACACTGTGTTTCGCGACACAAACACGCACGCCAAGGTGTCTCTGTACACTAGCTGCAGTTCCGCGCGCGCACTCTCCCATAACAATGACCTCAGTCCAGGCCATTCATTCACTTCCTTCTTCAAAGAAACTCAATCCAAAACAAGGTGTGTCAGCTCACCATGGTACGGCCATTAACATTCCTCCAAACAGGCCACAACATATTTGGATTTTAATCTACTCCCCCCCCCCCCCCTCCCCTCGATTGAATTCTCAAGAGTAGGCCGAGTGTTTACATTTGGAGGTGATTTGCTCTCTTCCTGTTCCTGTGTGTTTATGTACGGTGTGTTCCACACCTCTCCCCGCTCCCCACGAGAGGGGGTTCTCTGCTGAGGCACACATCAGCCCTCCGGCTCAATCGCAGCTCCACTGGAACCAACAGAAACAGAAAAAAGAGTGAACCGACGCCCACCAAGACAATGATCAAGAAAGGCTGTCATGTGAGAAGGCTGGTCACCTGAATGATGAATTGTGTATTGAGAGGGAACTGAGCTACGAAAAAGTGAAAGTTTGAACAATGAATAAGTGTTGGTGGCACACACACACACACACACACACACACCCTTACACACCTCTACAGACACAGGAGCAGGGCCTACAGTCCACGTGGGATCTCGTAAACAAACCCAAACAGTCTGTGTAATATTCAGTGCAAACAGGAGGTGTGTAATAAAACCCAAGTCTCAAGAACGTAATCAGTGTTGAAGGACACGCCCAGCCACACAAACACTTAAACACACACACACACACTCCAGTATCGGCCTACTATTGATCCTTTTCTTTACAGAGAAGGCCTATAGTTGGAAGTCCACCCAGGTCTACCAGGCCTGGCCCAAACAAAGACTGTGGCTGTGCTGTGGATGAAGGTGTGGCTTGTCCCTGGGCGGGCAGGATTATTACAGCTCTCGAGAACAGAGTCCTGTTCACCTGAATACCCACACATACCCTCCTGTGGGGTCAGTGTGCAGACACATCAGCACCTCCCCATTATGCAGCGTGAAAAGAGTGACAGAGCGAGAGAGAGCGAGAGAGAGCGAGAGAGAGAGAGAGAGAGAGAGCGAGAGAGAGCGAGAGAGAGCGAGAGAGAGAGAAGATAAGTGCAAAGGCTACAGGGCAGACAATCAGAATACAGAGTGTAAAATGAAAGAAGACAGAACTATCCATAGGTTGCGGGTCGGGTGTTGAAATACAGAGAGCAGCTGGCAGCTGTTAGCTTTTGAAGTCATGTAGCATGAGGGAGGGAGGGAGAGCAGGAGGGGGAGCAGGAGGGAGACAGACAGCAATGAGGTTTTAGGAACCTGAAACACACACAAGGAGGGGGGGGGGGTGTAGAGAGGAAGGAAAAGGGGGTGTTCCTCATGCAGACTGTTTTAGCCAGACAGTGTTACATAAGCAACATCTGAAATCATTTTGTTCCAAATCCCCAAACCTCATGCCCCACTTTGCAGAAAACATGTCCCCGTCCTCACTGTGACAGTTCAGACCTTTAGAACAGGGACAAGGAGACAGAGAAGAGACAAAGAAAGTGGAAGAGGTTTGGAGAAAAAGAAAGAGAGAAGGGAGGACGGAGAAAGAGAAGGAAAGGTTTTGTCACGTGGGAAAACATTCTTTTTTTTTTCTCTCTAGAAAGAGAACAGGGGAGGGACAGTGTCTGGGTTGTGTCAAACAAGCCAACATGAGCATCTCTCTGATATGTACCCCTCTTCACCTGCAGGGGGCCGGTTATTTTGGGGGCGTGTCATTTTGGTGCCATCTCCATGAAGACTGATCACTATCACTAGGGCAACATTCTCACTAGATTCTTCAAATTGTAGATAACAACCAGGTCTTATGTAACACGAATGCTTTATCTGTGACATTTCTTCTGGTCGGCTGGCTTTCAGGGCTGATGTAGAAAGAGATTGCAGAGAGCGAGTTGAGTTTTACCAATTCAATCCCATCAGGATCTTAAGCTAACATAGCACATGTGCAGCTAACAAACACACCTGACACAACAAGGCATTCTGTTCATAAGTACATCATGTACAGGCACCACCAGGTAGCAAGTCTTAATGCAGCCGTCTACAGTCAGAGGGAAAGTTGCTTTCAAACAGGTGTGTCTGCCTATTGTCGTGTGAGTGAGTGTGTTTATATGTGTGTGAGTGTGTAGACAGGTAGTGTGGTCATAGCGCTGATAAGATATCTATTATGATGACATTCACTGGAAGCTTGTGGGAGGTAGTGAAGGGGGTAAACCCAGGCATGTTTTACACCACAGTCTAGTGCACCTCCTGTTGTTATCACTACTGCTTCCTGTGGAGGCAACACGCGCGCACGCACGCACGCACGCACACACACACACACACACACACGGTAATGAGAGTGGTCATTGTACTGTAAATGCTTACGTAAGTGGTAGGAGAACCAAGTTTCACAGTATCATGGACTCTGTGTGTGTGTTTGTGTGTAGAAAACACTGTGTGATTTCTTCCAGCATACATTACTGTTGTAGAATAGTGTGTGCGTGTGTGTGTGTGTGTGTGTGTGTGTATCAGGGTGTGTTTATGTTTGGGAGAAGCAGCACTTTCAATAGCTGAGGGCTGCAGATCCTTGGAGACAGCCTGATAAATGTCTGGTAATAAACCTGAGAACAGTGTTATCAGTGAAATAATCACAGCAGCGATGCTCAAACTCTACTGTCAGATGGACCTGGAAATATGCAAGAGCCTGTAAGTGCATGTCAATGTCTCAACAGAGGTACGTTGGCTGTGCTGTGTGTGTGTGTGTATGTGTATGTCTGTGTGCCAACAGGCGTGTGTGACTGAAAAGGAACCTTAACTCAGCACCCTGATTAATGCATGTTCTGCCACATGTTAATGCATGTGTGTTTACTGGACCAGTGACAGAGAGACATTGACAATGAAATACATATACTTCCTGTCTTGTCAGTACAAACCAGAGAGGACAGAAAAGGAGGGAGAGAGATGGATGGAGGGAAGAGAGCAAGGGAGGGGGGAGTCGGACAGGGGGGGAGGCTGTGGTGTTCCAGTAGAAGATACAGCTGTGTTAGGGGTTCTGCAGCCATCTGAACCCCCTGTCCTCCCTGCCCCCCTTTGCAACAATTCCCACTCTGCCCAAACCCAAGCCACTCTTTCCCTTCCTTTCCTCAAACCTCTCTCTGCTCTGTCTCTTCCTCCTCTGGAAAAATGTTGGGGTCTGTCCTGGTCTGCGGCTGCTCTCCTCTCCACCCTGTTACATAACAACCTTACAGCTGGGCTAGGGATAACTAGTTTAGTTTCAATTTAGCCATGCCGTTCTCCATAGGCTAACTAGAAGCTGCCTCTCTCCTCGCTCTGCCCATACAGAGCTAGAGGGTTAGGCTAATATTTTCCATGTCTAATTGTAACCTCAAAGTATCCCTCCGCCCTAGGCTATACACCCTGACCTCTCGCCAGTAACAACACAGGTCTCCCAGAGCTCCATCATCAAGCCCCCCCCCCCCTCCTTCTGACAACTTGACCTCTGCTCAGACAGGTCACCCCCCCCCCCCCCCCCTTCTCTCTCCCTATCTTTAGTAGCACCACCCCAAAACTAGCAAGTACCCAGACTGGTTAACATGACAAGACCTGGAGGACGTCCCCCTCCCCCAACTCCCTGACCTAACACAGACTCTGGCTGGAGGTATTCATCTAAATAACTCATGTGCCCTAACAGGTTGAACTGATTCCAAAACCATTTTAACTTTAAAACCAATTAATTAAAGGAATAGGCCAAACTGTCAAAACACTCTTCACAAACTTTACCTTATGCAGAGCGTGTTACTCTAAACCAGCGGTTCTTAAAGTATGTGTCACGACCAAACTAAAAAATTAACTCACATTAGCAAAAATGCCTGTCCTCTTGTCTCCAGGTCTGGTCATGCCTGCCGGGGCAGAGCTACCTGTTGCATCCCCCTCTACCCCTCTATTACCCCCCCCCCCCCCCCCCCCAGCAATGCCCTGCCCTATCCTTGACAGATCCTGAAGGAGTGGTGGGGAACCAGCTGCTTTCAATGAGGGGTTGTTTCTGAGAAGAGTATCCATCATCCTTGCTGACCCACCCACCAAGCTACACCCAGCCCATCGCCTCCAGCAACAGCCAGCCCACCTCAGCCCCTCGCCTTCAGCCTTCGTCAGAAGCAGAGCCCTTCTCAGCCTCCAGCCCTCCTCACGCCTTCCCCTGACTTGCAGCCCCCTCGAGTGTGTCACCCTGGGCCGTCTATCCCGTGTCTGACATGATCTTATAGAACACAGACACATATGGGGAACTTGTACAGCCTTTACAATCCCACAATGGGATCTGTCCCACCGCACCAGTTGAAAAATCTCACTACACTCACATATCATTTATTCACATGATGGTGACAAGAAGATGATTCTAGAATACACCTCATGTCCCAATAGAAGAATGTTGCAGGGCAGAAACCTTCAACCAGAAGATAACCGGATAAATAACATTTAGTGCTTTTTCTCGAGATAACCGACCCTGTGAAACTTTCACTTAATGCGTAACTGCACAGTATATACTTCTCACAGTGGAGTTCCCCCGCCATCAACAACAGCACACAGAGGCAACAGGTACACAAACACCTGCAAACACATGCATTCACACACACATACACATGACACGCACAGCTGATCTTTTCAAACATAGCATTGTTAGCACTGTTATTACCTGGGTGTATTGCCATATCCCTGTGTAGTAGCAGAGTTCAACCCTCCTCCAGGCTCAGCGAGCCATCCTCCCACACAGAATGCCAGGAAAGTGTGTTTGTCTGTGGGGTAACGTTCCCGGATCGGAAAGGTTTAGCTGAGAGAGAAGACCCACTCTGTCCCCCTAGTAATACGGGTCCACCTCCAGATCCAGAGGGTGAAAGTCTGCTAGCAGTGGCTCCACCCGATCTCTGCTGCTACGGTCTGCGAGTGTGTGCACGCCCTGACAGTGTTTCGTGTTCCTTATTGCTCTTTGGATTGCCGAAGCCTTGAAATCCCAACCTTTCTCTTAGGCAACACCTACTTTTTTGAAAGCAGAGATATGTGTGCTCTCTCTTGAAATCAAGAAGGTCACTCTGTAGCTCAGTTTAGAGAAGAAGTCAGAAGAAAAAAAACATGTCTGGTGCCCAACCACAGTCCAGCTCACCGTTAGGCCCCCTTGCTTCAGTGCTAGCCCTGCCCTCCCACCCATTTCTTTTCTCCCTATCTTTCCTTCTCTACACAGTTATGCAATCTCTCCTTCCGAGGCTACTCCCCCCTTCCCCTCCCCTCTCCTCCTCCTCCTGTTTTTCCCCCTCTTAGACCCTTCCCTGACTGGGTCTTCTGGTTGAGATGATCTCTAAGTGCTCTTACACATTCTTTTCTAGGATGACCAGAGTTGGAGCACCTTACTAGGATTCAGGGACGGCCCGTCACAAGTCATAACACTCGAGCCTGAACTATCAACACTAACCCTATCCTCATTTTTCGTGCACAGTATTGCCTCCCCACACAGACAGACATCAACACTCCTTGACGCAGCAGCTCCCTAAGGTTCGATACTATTCTATCCTAGATTGAAAGACATGAAAACACTCCAATAAACAAAACAATGTCAGTCCCTCCAACTCTCTGTTTGGTGCAATTAGCAGATACTTGAACATGACTGCAGAGACTGTATAAACATGGCTGTCTGCCACGTTTATACAGCCCCCCCCCCCCCCACGATCGGAGACTTGGTGTGATAGGACAGTGAGAAGGTCCTGGTCCTGCTTTAACATGTCTACCAGCAGCAGTCTGCCATGTGTGAGGAGCAACCAGCCCTGGGAAGGGAGTGTTTAAACAGGGTGTGGTGGCCGTGGGCTACGGCAATGTGTGTGTGGAGACTGAGAATGGGGTGGGGGTGGGAGGTAAAGACCAACACGTAGCCTTGGGTACATTTCTCATTGTAACTCACTTTAAGGCTCTGTGCATCACTGCCATTACTCCCACCTTATAGGCAGAAGTTATTCCTTTCCAGCCTTTGTAAATCTTCGAGCCACTAACCCCCACTACATTGAAAGGTGCAAAGATGAATCAAGTTTTTCAACTTGACCCTCAGATCAAATCAATGCACGCCGGTCAAATCAATGTGCTGCACAAAACAGGATGGCCACCACCCATTTAAGAACAATGAACAGCTTGACAGTCTTGATTTGTTCCAGCTGAGGTACTGAGGCTTACTGACTGTTAAACTGTGTACAAGGAGCCGCAGACTCACATGTTTATAACAGTATTACATGCACAGAGATGCCTGTATGGTGCGCCGGCCTTCACATGGAGGGGTCTGGAGTGCAGGATCCAGCCCGACCCAGACCCCCCTGAAACGTTTGAGTCTTATCTAAACATGTCTGAGAGGATCACCATGATCTACGATCAGCCGCTACTACTGACGTCACTGGTGTTCACGTACACGCGCGCCTCTTCTGACCACCTAATCTGTTTCCTGTAAACGCCCCCTGTGGAGAGGTAAGCTGTCCAGTGATATACGCAGGGACATGCCCGACACTCCCCATCTACTTTACACTCTTACCTACAGCCCTGTTATCGCGGTCACGTTAACGGGTGTTGTGGTGGGAATGCCATGTATGTAGCCGGGCTGTAGACACACTGAACTGTAATGCCCCTACCTGATGACAGGACTGGATAGAAAGAACCGAACCAGGAACCGTTTAGACAGTGTGAACATTTTGTAAATATGAATCATGTTTTGAACTGGCTTTCTTCTTTCTCTCTGACGGATGACATCCAACACTGGTTCTTTCACACAGTGGTTATCGGGGGGTTGGGGGAGGTTCTCTGGGGGGTTGGGGGAGGTTCTCCGGGGGGTTGGGGGAGGTTCTCCGGGGGGATGGGGGAGGTTCTCTGGGGGGATGGGGGAGGTTCTCTGGGGGGATGGGGGAGGTTCTCTGGGGGGTTGGGGGAGGTTCTCTGGGGGGTTGGGGGAGGTTCTCTGGGGGGTTGGGGGAGGTTCTCTGGGGGGTTGGCGGAGGTTCTCTGGGGGGTTGGGGGAGGTTCTCTGGGGGGTTGGCGGAGGTTCTCTGGGGGGTTGGGGGAAGTTAGCGAGTATCACTGACTCACCGTTCTTCCTCTCCCTCAGAGGCAGCAGCTTTGCAGCAGGCTGAAGGGACAGTTCCTGAAGCTCACTGGTCACCGCTTCGCTCTGTGGGCTGGGGGCGGAGCCTGGTGCCCCAGCGACCAACATCATGCCGGGACTTGGCTCCTCCCCATTCGGAGGCTCCAGCGTTGCCAGGGTGACAGACGGACCTATAGGACACCAATGACAACAAGTGGTTTTGGTTTGGTGCTTGCAACTATGGGCCTCGTTTAATCATTCCTTGGCTATAAACAATATATCAAACAAATTACATTGTGGATTTTATCACTGTCTATTGCAACAAAACAATGGCAAACCCCCCCATTTTTCAACCACATTTGAACTTTGCACCACAGGTATTTCTTCATGCACCAACAATGGAGATTTATACAACAACGTTCTTACTGAAATAGACAAGGACTGCGTGACTATCGAGTCTTGATCTGTATCAACGTGCATTACAAGGCAGAGACCTAGCATCACGAACAGGCCTTAAGCAACAGCTACTCTACACGCTGACACAGACACCCAGCTACTCTGCTCGTTTGCCAAAGTTAAGAGAAGACAGTAATACAAGAGGGTGGGGGGGCACAGACATGTTTCCCCTCACTCCTCCTCCTAAAGCAGGATAGAGGCAAGAGAGGAGGAGGACAGGCGAGCAGAGAGACAAGAGTGTAGGAGCAGGCCAGAACATGCTGGTGAAAACACTAAGCATGTCATTGTGCTCCGTACAATTCCAAGAAGTATGTGCCACACAGTAAAAAATACTTGGCTGCAGGATAGGGCTTTCCACCACCTGCAGGTTTTCCTTCAGGGTCAATGCAAGCCAGGACTTCACTGGAAAACAAGTACAGGTATAAAAAAAACAACACTTAAGTCCTGAGGCTCAACCATTCTAGGTAGTTTGTGATACTTTCATGGACGGTACCTCCCACTGTTAACCAACTCTCCACCTCGACTCAATCAGAAGAACTGACTGCAGGATCGGCGACGCAGTATATAGTCAATCTTTCAGTTTTACAACTGAAAAAACAACATGCATTTACTTCACTAAATACAACTTAGCCACACATACTGCTACAGTGTAAAGGGGCCCATGCTAACCCTCGCTAATGACTGGCTGACAGTGGTAAAGGCATTCAGACTCCCTGGTGTGTTGTGGTCCTGTTTATCCCTGTTGGGAATTGCAATGACAGCACAGTAGGCCTGTCAACAATGAGACAGTGTTGTCTGCGCACACACAAACATGCTATAACACACACACAGTGTCATAGTAGAGCCTTTAGGTCTCTCCCATTCCCTTTCTATTCCCCTCCCTCCCTTCTCTATTCGGGTGCAGTGGAGGTATAGCATCACAGCTCCTAACATTTAACAGTCAGGGCAGGATACACTGGTTCTGGCAACAGCAGGTTCTGGAAAAAACGACCACTTTATGTGGTTTTGTGGTGAGGAAGTCCAGTCCGGCCTCCACTCAGACAGACCTAGATCACCTAGCAACCAGGACAAAAAAAGCCTTACACAGACTGGCCTCAACTGGGTTGGTCTGTTGCAGACAATAATTGGAATCTCTCCATATCGATCATTTGAGATTAATCACAAAAGCCATAGAATGACCACATGAAGAATTCAGCAGTGGCCTAACCCTATAAAGACCCCCCCCCTCCACTGTCACACTGCAACAGTCACATTTACCTTATCAGGGGTCTGATCTCAGAGTTGAAGAGAAAGTTTTCAAATGTCTGTGAAACAGGTTAGCTAATCAGTTTAGATGTACAAGTTACTTGGGACAAATTCAAGTTAAGGAAGACTCAGAAACTGATGGCAGTTGGATTAAGAATCCTGGCTGCTTTTAAAGCCCAACTGTTAGCATAAAGAAAGGAAAGCAGATTGCCATTACCAGCAGCCTTGTACACGTTTGATATGACACCCCATTGCTAAGCACACACAGTACTTTAACGAGGTCGAACGACCACAAAGATTTGAACAGATGGCTAGTCATCTGAATCAGGTCTGACCAACTTGCTTTAGAGATTGTTTAAGTGCTGCTGTGAAATGAACACATTCACAGTCTTCTGTGCAAGGCATAGTTCCTCACTGACAGCCATGAGAACCCCACTTTGAAACCTAGGAATGAGGAAACCCAATGACATTTCTGACAGTTTGCACATGGGAAACTACTGTGCTATTGCTGTCCAACTTTAAGGTTACCTTAGGTGCATTTTTCTTTCAAATCCCCTATGCTTTTGTGAGTCCGCCACAGTTACCATTACATCTCATTCATTTAGAAGACGTTTTTATCTGAGACACTGAATATGCACTGTAGACCTGCTTCCTCATCCCTGCTTGTGAACCTTTGTTCCTGACCGAGCCCTCATCCTGTCCAGGGTAGTGTTGTTCTGACATGTGGTGTTGGTACAACACAATGACTGGGGGAGGAATGACGAGTTCACTGAAATACCTCATCCTCACGCCTTCACTTGTTAGTATGATCCAGCTTCACACACCATAACTGAGGTGCACACCTACCTTAATCATCCCCTACCCTACCTGGTTCGTAGATTTTAAAACACACTGTAATGCAGTTCACATATTAGATATGTGTGACATATGTAATAGCTGCATAAATCAATAGCAAAATCGAGAACGCCATATCCTGCATAAAAATCTGAAGATTGATTGGCAGCAGCAGTAAAAGCCACATTCCAATACATGAACATAAGATCTGAATTGCGATCTGTAATCGGTCTTACCTGTGCAGCTAAATCCTTGAAAACATTAGAATTGGACTTTCCATTTCAGCAGAGCTTTGACGACTTCTGGAGTAAAAGATGAGAAACACAGACAGTGCCGTAAGTTACCTTCAACACCAAAGAGTATTGAGCCTGAGCCAGTCCCAGTGCAACTAATGAGGCCGTGGGATTTTAGACATATCTAATATAAATGGTCTCTCCTCTATTTTTCACACACAATTTGTTTTTTGGTTGGTCAAATCCAAGAGACAGCAGGCCCAGCTAGCCACAGATGTCAGTTAGCTAGCTAGCTAGTACGCAGTGCCAGTGAGCAGCTGTTATGATGTGCCAAAATAGACCAGCAAACTATTGTTAACAAACTACAGAAGTCTGGCACTCAGGCTCACCTGAATAGTAAACCGCGGAACGATTAAGTTATTCAACATATAGCAAACATTTTAACTAGTCACTGCACCAGTTTCTGTGGTCCGCATAAATTAGACAACGTTCTAGACAAACCCAGTCAGACAGAAAGCTAACTAGTTAGCTTAGCCTTAGCATAAACAAGTAAGGATGCTGTTGCAGGCTGTCTGTGTCACGCGGCGAATGGCGTTGCTTTACATGTTTGTTGCTGAGCTTCAGAACAGCGAATTACCTTTTTCTATCAAGTGATATCAAAGTTGTAATGAATGCCCGTACCCAGACGACTTAACAATGCCGCTATCTTTGGTGTTACAATTGGGGTAGACGCCTTTAGTATACCACTTCCGATTCACAAAGGAAAGTTTAACCGGAAACCCTCCTCCGCTACGCAGACTGGTATTCACTTACCTAGCAACGATGTGACAACCAGTTTAAAGACGTGTTAGTAAAATAACTGGTTTTTAATGAACAGTGTAGCAATTAAATTGTATCTCTCTATTGTTCTGAAAGACAACTTATCATGTCAATAAAAAAATATAGGTAGAAATATCTATTTTGATCAAGAGGCTTTCTCTGTAGGGGTCTTTAGCGTCGCCTACTGGGTTGTATTGCACCCTACATTGTGTTGAGATCGACAGTGAGCGAAGAACCGTCCACTTGTGGGTGCTGTGTTTGTCGACATTTTCGATGCCTATTGTATCAGCTTCCTAATATACAGTATATACAAAACAATATATACAAATTTGTAATTTGAAATCACAGATGCTGATGTGTTTGACTGTATGTCTTTCTCAACACAAAATGTTTCAGCATCACTTGTTCTTAACAACAGCCAAAATATCCTTCAAATAAACTGTGTTAAACAGCAGAGAAGCTTTGTAACTCCATACATTTTCTTCCCAACTGGTTATCCTGTTTATCACCATGAACCACTGGATTCTGGTTTCCAGAAAGTGATGGTGTGTTTTTAAATGTGTTACTCACATGCACACGAATGGCCTCTTGTGAGGGATGGTTTCACCTGGTTTAATTGAGGTTGCAGTTGGTTACTCAAGTTTCTGATTTCTACAGTGTATGCAGTGACAAGGTTCAGAATGTCATTGATTAAAAAACATCTAGTCCACAGCACAGTATTCCCAGTATTCTCTGTCATGCATGCTGTCACAAACCAGCACGCATGAAACAGAGATACAAACAGCCAATTCGAAGTACAAATTAATTAATTAATTATAGTTAAGTCAATAGTTTGTCATTTCAAAAGAAGACGGGATTACTTAATGGCCATCAGTCCAAATAATATCCTCCAATTAGTGTAGATGGTGCCAATGGGACCGTTGTCAACAGTATTACTATACCACCTTGCCTATGCGAGAGCAACAAGAGAGATGGTAGCTCATTTAAAGTGGCTGGTTAGAAATGCCCTAAAACCTAGACGGGTGTTAAGAGGTTTTAATTACAATAGTCTCATAGCGACTGCTACTGGCCAATGACCTATTCAAGGAGCAGCCAACCCTCTGTGGTTGTGGATGAAGAAAGATTTAGACCTAATCCGGCCGTACATGTGGAATATATTTTGTGTGAAGGTTGAGATAATATTTCTTGTGAATTGAAAAAAATTTGCTGTAACATATAGGTAACATGTACAACATCAGCAGCCTATGCATTGTTCATAGGTTTGTGCAGATCATACATTATCTAAGATAAGAACCTTGAATACTAATTCACGGCTCAATGACAGCCTCTGTCTCCCTCCCTCTCTCTCTCTGCGTCCTCTGTCTCTCCTAACCTAATTGTTGCAGAGTTTAAACTGTCAGTCATAGATGAGGGAGGGAGGGAAGGACACCCACACAGTTAAACACAGCATAGCCAATTAACTCTACCCTACCACCAGCGGCATTCTGGGTGGGCTGGCCGTTGTGTTGCTGACTCAAACACAGCTTGACACCCACACCAATATCCTTCTGCCCCTGTCATGACCATTAACGTAAGTGATATTCTCGGATGCTTCGTGTGTACGTGCTTCCATGAGTGTGAGTGTGTGTATGTGTCTCTATGAGTGTGAGTGTGTGTATGTGTCTCTATGAGTGTGAGTGTGTGTATATGTCTCTATGAGTGTGAGTGTGTGTATATGTCTCTATGAGTGTGAGTGTGTGTATATGTCTCTATGAGTGTGAGTGTGTACATGTGTGTTTCTTTGACTGTGTGAAACTTTACATGTATGTATGCATAGTACAAAAATGGTCTGTTTCATCAATCTCCTCGTTTAATTGGCTCGTGTTGCAGTGGATTTAGCACATAATGTTTCCATTCTGACTTGAATGACCCATACCTCATTAGCCTCCTCATTCTCTCCACAGGGAGCAAGATTGGTCTACCTACTCTGGATCCAGAACCCCACCCTCCCACATCAAACCCAAACACACACTAGAATTAACTGGATTAGCTATTATACCACACAAACAAAAAGCTTATGTGATTAGTAACACTAAGACCTACATCTACAGGCTGCATAAAACACTGATTAACCATATCATTCATATTCTTCAGTTTTGGTTGTAGCATTTTGTTCCCTGGGTGATGCATTTTCTGTATGAATATGAGTTCTAAGAATGGGTAATGTGAAAATAAATTATGTCAATGGCAAATCAAGGTTTATGGCTGGCAAATGGACATTTTTTAATAGTAACACTTTAACTAAAGCTGGAATATTTTTGCCGCAACAAATGTGTTTACTGCTAGCTAAGAGGTGGTTTACATGCTGTGTTGTGTTATGTAAGGCATCCCTCCAAGGCACTAAGGGAAGCATGCCAGCAAGCCTGTCTGGGAGGGGACAGGTGACAGTGGGCACAGCTGACAGCAGGTGAGGTGGCACAGACTGGCAGCAGACGGGGCGACAGGTGGGCTCTGTGGATGAGATGCTGACAATATCTATTTATCTATCGATATTTTTTATCTATCTATTTATTTATCTGTCTTTCTCTTACCATCACACACACTTTATCCTTCTTTCATACCCCTCCAATAGTCAATTGCAGCAAGTGCCTCAGCAACCTGAAACGTAATCTCCATGAGAGATTATTTTGTATTTTGTCACCATCCCCAACTAACTGATACACACACACATACACACACGCACCGTATGGTTCACAAAAACAAATAATTACAGCTTTATTTAGCTCTCTCCCTATTCCTCCTCCTTTCTGTGCTATCTATTTTCTTCCATCCTCATTGCTCCCTCCATCTCTTCTCCTGTCTCTGCTGTTCCCACTCTCATTGTATATGGTGACTCATACAGCATCATCTATTACTACTGGCCGCTGCTTGTCATGAGGCTGGCCCAGTCTCTCTCTCTTTCACCCCCCCCCCACACACACACATTCTTATCATACATACACAAAAAGTTTTGGTTATCGTCAGTCTTTCTCTTTTCCTCCTCTCTCTCTCTCTATCTCTCTTTCTCTCTCTCTCTCTCTCTCTCTCTCTCTCTCTCTCTCTCTCTCTCTCTCTCTTTCCATCTATCTGTCTCTGCCTCTCTCCCTTTCACTTTCTTCCACTCTCTGTCTCTTTTTTTTATCTCTCTATCCCTCCCTATACATATCTCTCTGTGCTGCTTCATCTCAGCACAGTAGAGGTTCACTATGAGAGACCTGCCTCACCTGACCCACATACCTAGCACCCTGCATATTACCCATAGATACCCATAGATACACCATAGATACACCATACACACACACACACACACACACACCCAGGGTGTTACAAGCTCAAATGTCAACCATTCATTGTGTTTGAAGATAGAGGGGAGAGACTGTGTGTGTGCATTACAGTAAGACAGAGGAGACACAGGCAGGTGAGAGACATCTAGCCATGAATGTGAAGGGCTGATGACCATGGTTATTGAGGCTTGTGAAAATGAGGGACGATGACGCACATAAAAGGAATAAATGACACACACGGCTAGGGTGTGTGTGTCTGTGAGAGACAGAGAGAGAGATGAAGAAAAACAGATAGAGAGATAAGAGAAAGAATGAGAGAGGGAGAGAGAAAGAGAGGGATGGACATGGTGCATCGCTGATTTACCAGCTCATTGTAGTTTACATGAGAGGGGAGGTGGGGACGGTAACACACAGATATGGTAGGTTACCATCTACTTCACACTCCTCCTTGGTGTTAACCATGGACCAACATAATGGAAAAGGGCTACAGAACAGTTACCACTGATTTCTTTATTTTCTCTTCTTTTCCTCTCATCTTCCCTTCCTTACCTCACCTCCTCTTTCCCACGTCCCCTCATCCCTCCAGCGTCTGACGTCATCCTACCTAAACGGCCAATCCGGAGTGAGGGTCCCACCCACAATCTCTTCTTGGCCACTCCCCCCTATTTTGCTCTCTTTATACTCTACGGGAGCTGGAAAGACAACACACAACGTGCTGCTGCTGCTGCTGAGAGAGAGTGGACCATCACACACACACACTCAGGCAGCACATACACATACACACCGACACAGGGTGAGTGTGAACTCTCGCAGGTGGAGCGTGAGGGTACAGCTCGTTTGTTTTGCCTCCATTTTTCGGTCTCGTCTCTTTTTTTCTGTAGAGGGCTTCACCCATTCTCCCTCACTCTGTTTCCCCTCTGTGTCTTTATTTAACTGTCATTCTCTTTTGGTTTTCCTTCTTGTTATTTCCTCTCATTTTTTCCTCTCTTTCTCGTCCTTTCCCTTCGTCTCTTCCTTTTCTCTTTCTCTTTAGTATCTTTCCTTAAACTCCTCTGATCTCTCCTTCACTCCCATCCAGGCCAATGCTGGCTTGCCACAGCAGATACAGTGGAACCCCCAGCACAAGTAGAGCCACCCAAGGCAGCGAGGGGAGTACCAGAGACTGGACATTCACAGACACCCTCTCCCTCCTCCTCTCCCCAAGACAGCGGCTCTGAAATGGGCTGCTCCTCTGGCCGCATCCCCTGCCAGCCACCTGCCCCAGCCCTTCATCTAGACCTGGACTGTAGCGGAGGAGGAGGGGGCAGCGATGGACCATCCCTACCCCAGGATGGAGAGGGTCAGGCAGAGGACAGTGAGGTGGTCAAACCCCCACAGTCACTCCCCACATTGGAACGCTTGGCACAGGCCACAGGGGGAACGGAGAAGTCCTGGTACCGGTGCGTATTCCCGTTTGGTGTGATCTCGCTGGTGATAGGTGTGGCAGGCACGGGCGTGACGTTCACCTTCAACACGATGCGCCGGACCAAGGTGGTGTCAGTGGTGCTGCTGGCGGTGGGTGTGGTCATGTTGCTGATGGCCGCCATCTGCTGGAGGGCTCACCGTCAGAGGAGGAGGAGGAAGAAGGAGGGAGGGTTTTTCTGCTCCGAACAGGGCACCTTGTGAAGGATGGAGAGATGGTGAGATGAAGGGGATGGGAGGGATGGAGACATGGATAGGATGCGAGTATGAAGGAATGGAGAGGTGGAGAGGATAAGGGGATGGAAGGATGGAATGATGAAGAGATGGATGGACAGACTGCTTCGAGCGATTGGTACAGCAGCCTGTACAGAGTGCAGGGCTAAATATGGATGAAAGATACATTTATTATGAACTCTGACACCGATTGGATGGAACACTGGGAATCCTTTCTGGAGGCAGGAAGTCATCAGAAGAGCTTCCTGCGAAGCCCTGAACTGGAGGACTTGGATCATCTAGAGGAGAGGGTGGAGGAAGTGTCTCTTAGTGACCCAGCCAGGCATCATCTGGACCAGCCTGTCTCCGGAGGACACCAGCCTGAGATCCTGGGAGCATCTGGAACTCTCATGGTGTGGGGCTGAGGAGGGATCTGGGCTGTGTGTGTGTGTGTGTGTGTGTTTGAAAGAGATAGAGACAGAGAGTGAGGAGGAACAGACACAGGCACAGAGTGAGAAAGATAGGGTGTTAGAGCAAGATAAACTGCTCTAGTTGAGTGTTTCTCAACTGAACAGCCTCTCACCCTCTTCCTCTCTTTGCAACACTGCATCTCCTATACAAATGACTAAAGGAATTAATTCTTTAGGTCCTGCTGTTCTTTCTGCTTGTGTGTTCTGTATGGTGGTCTTCCCTGTGGAGCTAAGGCAAATTGATACAAAGCACCAGTTTTGTATGGAGCTGTGGAGCCCTGGGGCAGCCATGGCACGTTGCCTGCTGCCCGGGGAAGGCTCCTCGAGTCGGGGCACAGTTAGACCAGTTAGACCCCCCTATTCTGGAGCTAGTTGTGATCATATTTTAAGCTGTACCATGTTGCTGTGACGCAAGAGAAAAACTGAGGGAATCCCATTTCCTATTAACAGGGTTGGAAGGAGGGAAAAAATACAGATAAAGAGAGTCTGTCACCCGAGTGTGAACTCCAATCGCCAGCACATCCAGATACATGTATAAACATTTTCTCTCTCTCTCTGGCTGTCTCAGGGGAGATCACCCTTTTTCTTTCCATCTCTCTTTTCCTATTGTATTGGAAGAGATTACTTCGGAGAGTGAAGGAGTATGGGAACTTCAGTTAACACTGGGTAAATCCTAGCCAAGTGTTCTATAGCCTGCGTGAGCCAGGAAAACATGGACCTAAGCAACTGTAGCAATGGTATCAGGATGCTGGAATTACAACATCATCATTGATTATTGATTTATGTCTATTTCAGTCAATTGATGTAGTTCATATCAGAAAACTCTAACATGTCTTACTGCTATTTCAGAAGAACAGTGTGTGTTACTGTAATATATTGTATGCGTGGGTATTTTAGGTTTCAGTTTGGGTGAGCATGCGTGTCTCTCCCTTTTCTTTTGGTGAATGTAAGTTTGGTGCTCTCTGGTGATGACATGCACATGTTAGTGGAGGTGTTTTGACTGACATGAGGATCATCTGTGTTCTGCACCCTCCACGTCAGATCAGAAGACATATCTCTTGTTGCTCTGCATCACACAAGCTGCCACGTACAACAATGAATATCATTTTTTCACGTGATGTCTCAAATCACTGTTTTATTTTTCAATTTTGCAGTTATAATCGCAAATGATTGAACAATTTAACTACTTTGATATTTTAGATGTAGGTATGAGCAAAATGTCTTAATTTTTGTGAATCAAAATACATCTTTGTGTAGCTCTATCTTTAATTGTTGGTATCCCCTCTTGATATAGATTTTCAGATTTTTTGTAAATATAAACTGCTGTTTTTTGTGTGTGTGTGTATGTGTGTGTTTGTGTAGCTAGCTGGCATTAAGCCTGGCTTTTCTTTCAGTGCCTTTTACTCCACCATGTATATCTGTTCAAACGGAGTCACAGGAGTCGGTAGGTACAGTAGGTAGAGAGAAAATTGTGACATTTGGTGTTGTCCCCTTTAAACCCCTGCGTCACTTACTGTGACATTGACTTTGGAGGCATACACAAATGTAATCAGGAGCCACACTTCTAGTCAAGGGTAACATTATTTAGGAGAAATTTCTTAATATTGCCAATACCTAATTTTACACACATTTCAATGAAATCTACTTACAATGTAATGCCAAATCTATGTTCTGGTTTCTCCTCCAAAATGTCCATGTAATTGTAAATGTCTGTCTCTTGATGATATGCAAATATCTCACAATACTTGTATTAAATACAGTATTTTGATTGTGATACAAAACGGAGTCATCTTTATTCAAATGATCATGTAAGTCAATCACTGATTCAAGGCCAGTCATCATCATAGCAGAGGGGTGCGTGTGGTTTTGGCTGAATTTAATGTTGTCATTGCTAATCACACTGACTAACTACCGTCCCCCCAACCCTTTTTCTGAGATTCACAATAGCATCTCTCCACTCCCCCACTCCTCCTCTCTTCCCCATCTCCCCCTGGATAGAGTTATAAATAACTGCAGCTGGAAAAAAAGAGAGAGGAGCCGGGGCCAGCGATAGAGATATAGAATAGAGATTGAGAGTTGGAGTGAGAGAGTGATAAGCGGAAATGGAAGGAGGGAAGGAGGAAGAGAAGAAGGGAGAGAGAGGGAGGCGGTAGGAGAGGGAGAAATGTAAGCTGGAAAAACGTGAGGAAGATTGAAAGAACAGAGAGATAAATCAATACCAATCAATCTTTCTCCATCTCCCTCAATCTCTGTCTTTCTCTCCCTCCAAACCTGCTATGACTAAGCTCATTACTGAATGTTGCTAATTAGCCTGACATTGATTTGTCTGCTGTGCCACCACCACATTCATGCCTGGAAGGCCCAGCTACAATGCTCATTATGTTCCTCAAGTGTCACCTCTCAATGTCTTGAAGACTGATCAATAATGTCTGTCCTTTACGCTCCCCTTTACTCCCATGCAGCCAACGTAGACAGTTCACAGTCATGGTCACAGTGCTGATCTGCCGTAGTGCTGAGAGTGAAACTCAGTTGTGCTTGGCTACAGCGAGGAAGGATGCTACAATTGATCAGCTGATTAGTGTTGAGTTATTGTGTGATGTAGTGCACTAGCTTGTCATGCTTACTGAGGCCCGTGGTTAGAATTGGTTAGAAATGCAGAAGATTGATTTCATTAATAAGCTTTAGAGTGGATCTTTTGGTGTGCCAGCATCTCCTTGGGCTGGGGGGCAGTAAGCAGTATCCTTTTCCTCCGAATCTAATGCTTTACATTCCAGGATTCCACACACTGAATATATTATAATGCAGTGACATCATAATCGCCTTGCTCCATTGAAAATGCCAGCCATTTTATTCTAATTGGATTCTCTTCGACCTGCTGTTGGACAGATTCTCATAAATATTCTGTCAATCATTCTATCTATCAAAACATTGCCCTTTTCAAAGTTAGAGATGTGACAGGCTGAGATTGATAGCAGTAATGAAGATGATGATTAAAACAATTTGCCCCTCTCGTTTGTACAAAAGCATTGTTGTCCTGCATTCGCTTCAGTAAACAGAAGCATAATTTGATTTAAAAGATCACTCATATCCTGCTCCACTACTGGTGTCAATATTACAGATTCATGATAATTCCCTCCAGTCTCTCCGACTCACAGTAGTGTGTGTGTGTGTGTGTGTGCATGTGCATAATGTGTGTGTGTGCCTAGGAGACCCAGGTGGGGGTGCTGCTTCCAGCACTGACATGGGGGAATCTCAACATGCTCTTCTTCACCAAGTTTCGATTTCTACCTGTTACTCCTATCAACCTGCCCACACATGAACAGGCTACTCTGTGGAGATTTGGCAGAGGCTCATCTGGATTGTCTCATCTGATACCTTTCAAGAGACAGGAAGCAGAAAGAACTGTTTTTTTTTCTCATTCCGCTCCTCCTGACTTTCTGATCTCCTTAATGGTCTCTCCAAGAGTATAAAAACACTTCTGTGTGTGTGTGTGTAGCAGTAACCCCCCCTCCCCCATAAATACTATGTTTTCAAATGAGAGGACTCAGGAGCAGTCAGAGAACTGTTAGGAACTGCAACGCCCACACACACTTCCCAGGATCTTCACTCTAGATAACTCCAGAAACACTGTCAGAGATTGCCGTTCGCTCTGTTGCCATGAGCAGCCAGAACTTGAGAAAATGATTTAGAATGACTTGCATAACAACAACCCTCTAACTTCTAGACTAGAACAACTTTTTGGAAGCTCTCTGCTGGGACAAATGTCACTTATGTTTCCACCAATGAAAATAACAATTAAAATTCAATTAAATCAAATTGGATTTTTATAGACCTTCTCTACATGTGGTGTCACAGAGAACTTCATAGATGAGCATAGAATCTTAGTGTGTTTGTATCTGTCTGTGTGTGTGTCTGTGCATATACTACTGTATATAAAGGGCTTTTGTGTACACATCTGGGTTTGTCCATCTCCACAATCTTTATCAGTCTTTATCTAATCTTTATAAAGAGTATTTATCAGAATCTTGGCCTTTAAAGAACAGACCAGACAGTTCAATTACAGAGGCGTTGTCTCTATATGCATGTCCTGCTGGGGTTTTGGGTCACATCTGCAAACAGACAAAGAGATTAATTGCTTAGAAACCAGTGTAATGTAATCACACACACACACACACCACACACACACACACACATCCATGCACATACTGTTGGCACATGCATGTCACACACTGAAATCCATCCCAAAGCATTTAGCACGGCCTTCCATGAGCATGACTCACTGCTGTAGGAGCTACTTTGAGAGGAATCAACCATTTCTTTGCTGTCATTAAACTGTCAATTATTGATATTTCTCTCTCTCGTTCCCCATGAACCAGAGTAATAAAACCTTAATTATTCATCTCTGAATCTTTCTTCAAGTCTGTTATACTGCAGAGACTCTTCTCCTGCCATACAATTCTTTTCTTTCAAGACCATTCAGCAAGACAGACACAACCAAAACTACAGGTTGATTGAAAAAAGTATATGTAACATGTGGAGAACCTGCCCAAGAAACACTCCTGCCTGGTGGCAGGCTGGATTGGAAGTGGTATGGGAAGGTCAGAGTGGTCCTACCTGTGATCCCATGTTACAGTAACAGGAGATATGGGAGAAACTGAGTGCCTTCATTCCCTCCTGGAGTGACCGGGTTGATGGGGAGGAAGGAGGAACATGGAAATGAGAACCTAATAAAGTGTTTGTTGCAATGAGCCCGCACCGGTCATGAGATCCAGTCTAGGCAGGCTTATCTAAAGATAGTGTGTAGGTGTGCGTGGTTGTGTGTAGGTGTGTGAAGGAAGAGCGTGGCATTCAAGTCCAGTAGGAGTGGCATACTGTATAAATGTGTGCTAGAAACTCTGCTGCTTATCTTCAACAGGCATTTAACTGAGAAATCTCTAAGCAAAACATATGTAGCCCTTCTCCTGTAGTTATTGTTAGGTCTCCTCTGACAGACAAATATCAATGAGAATATTATTTGTTTAATAGAACTACACCTCCTCAGACTCCCTATCTCTACCTTACTCTCCCTCTTTCTATTTGTACTCATTCAATACTCACACACACTTTTCTTTTCTCATTAAAACGACTTATTTGGGTGTGTGGCTTGTACCCATCCACCACCCTCTTTCAATGTACACAAACAAGTTGCCACACTGTTCTACTGAAACATCGCCATGACAACCACACTCAAAGTCTTTTACAGAATTATGTCTCAAAAGGGAGGACAAAGAGGTGGGGGGCGTGAATGCAGATCAATGAGGAGGCTGTGTGTCTGGGCTTGTGAAGTAATTCCCTCCAGCTCAGACCCTGTCTACCCTTTTAGTCACTTCTGTTTCTCCACCTGTGTCCTTGACATGTCGTGTGCCCTTCTGGCTGACAGACCTTTCTTTATGCAGAATGCAGGGTCACAGTTTGGTGGCTGATGGGACATACACTCACACATGCACTAACAATCACACACAAATTGCCACACACTGTGGTGGCTTTCTTTGAGTGCAAGGCGGCAGGGCGGAAAAGCCACGACATCTGACCTGGTTTCTGCACAGACCTACACCAGAAGCATTTATAATGAGCCGTACTCACACACACATACACACACACACACATACACAGACACATACACACACATACACACACTGCTGCTGTCTTCAGTAGATTATTAAAAGAAAAACACACAATACATATACGCGAGGTACACACACCACATGGACAATTAAGGAAAGTCATGGTTTTCTTTCAGCAACGACGAGCAGTATATTCACAGAGGGGTTCAATAATTACTCTGAGAGATGAGATGGGAGCAATTAAAGCTCTTTAAATTCTAAGCAGATGCCGCTACAAAAAATCCTGGTAGTTAGATATTTTCACTAACATCCTCCACTGGTCTTGACTGTGACTGGAATCACCACTTTAATTTTACGAAAACATCCTATTACATTCCTATTACCTCCTAATACAATATTTGTCTGTCCCTTCATCAGAGGCGCACTATCGAGCCCATCACACCTACGAACCTAGTGTACTGCCCTCATAAGTGGGTTACAGGTGGTTTATTGAAAGGGATGCTTGGCATAATGTCAAGGAGAGCAAGGGGGACGCGAATAGAACTGACATTGATCTTCCCACTGGAACTACATCAATGTTTCTGTGTGACTCATTCTCATTGTATGAAGGGCACAGAGTGAGTGAGTGTGTGAGTGTGTGCGCTTTACCGTCTTTGCTCATTGTGTACTCCTTCCTAATAATCGGAGAGTTCCCATGGGCTCATCTAACCTATCCTCTATCTGTTAACCTCTATTTCCCCTTATAGTGTGTCTGTGCATTCACGGGTACTTTCACTTACATCATGAGTGTTTGTGTACGTGTGTGTGCTTGTGTGGGTGTTTGTTTGTGCCGGTGTGTGTACACCTGCGCTTGTGTGCTTCTGCTTCAGTCTGTGTGGGTGAAAATAATCTTGACCTCTATGTATTCACTCTATACAAGGATCAATAAATTCAACAAAAAAATAAAATGGGGGAAGACTGTTTACCATGTTGTATCAGCCTGATTCGAGCACCGAGTGCTTGGTGCATCTCTACAACCTCTGTTGATGAAGACACAGAGGATGGAAAGATGGCGGAAGGGCCAAGTGGAGGGACGACTGGAAGGAGAGAGGAAGGTAGGGAGGGAAGGAAGGAAAGATGGGGTGGATGTGTAGGTTTACACACTTCAGAGAGCAGTCTTAATTAAGCTGTTCTCATTATCCGTACTTACTTCAAACTATTATTACTCATCAAAGTAACTCTCTCCCCGCACCAGTGTCTGAGCATGTGCTGTAGATCCCAGCTATTAAGTTCCAAACCCCTCAGGTCCGCCCAAAGACACATGACTAGCCACACAGCACAGACATTTCGATTCGGAGCCCAAAAAGGATATATGGATCTCACCCTCTACCTTTGTCTCTCTATCTGTTCGATATGTAATTTTCCCCTCATCCTCTTCTCTTGTAGCCAGTTCAGAGGTGAACTCACAGAAGGCTCAGTTGACTATTTAAAGCTGCTTGCTCGATCTCTGTTTGCCCAAGCTGTTGTCGAGGGCTAATCAACATGTGAGAAGGTTTTCATCTTCCAATCCTCCTGTTGCTCTTTGTTGGAGGCACAGATGCATCTGAAGTCACAGAGCCACTTACAGTGAAGAAAACCTCTGAAAAGCCTTTTCCCCACTGATGATTTCTCTCCAACTGCCTCGAATGCTAAAGCCCCTATGTCCTACTGCTTGTCCACTCCATAGATTGAAGATCGAGCCAGTGGCTCTAATATGTGAATGGAGAAACTATCAGTTGCTTTGAATCAGAACAGTCCTACTCTACTCAACTGTTTCCTGGACCTGGTGATACTCTGTCTTCAAAATACAGGTCAGAAGGGCAACTTCTTTCAAGCACTTTTTGTGAAAACACATTTGTGAGAATAGGCATGTGTAACGGAGTTAGAACCTTGAAACTCTCTTCTCAGGTTTTCTCTGGCGTAGCTGGCAGTGGTCACGATTGGGAAGTCGGAGGTCGTGCGTTCGAGCCCAGTGAGTGGCAAACGATACCCATCACACATGTGTATAATGGACAGCAAGAGTTCAATAGGCATGCTGTGGTATGTGCTTGTGTAGGAGGTATTCTATGTTTCTTACACTTGTCTAATTCTCTCTTACACACACACACACACACGCACGCACGCACACACACACTCTCTCTTTATCTCTCTCTCTTACATAAACACAGTTATGGCCTCACCAATTAACAGATCTTAAGATAGTCTTGAATGTTCCTACATGCGTAGCAGTGAGTGCATGGCTAACGCTTCGATTACAGCTTATTATCCAGGCTATATCCATGTCTTCATCAGTGTCTTTGTCATGACCCTGTAGACCTCCACTGATGACTCTCATTAGAAGTATCTCATTGAAGTCATGGAAAAGTGTAAACAATCTATGAAGTAGACCAACCAATAACCTGCTGCCTCCAAAGTCTACCAATTGTCGTGATTATCTCTCATGATCATTCATAATCAATCATTACACCATACACTTGTCAATCGATTCTAGGAATATTGCGTTGACCAATATAACTACTAGTTTATCTCGCATGCTTTGTTTTTTTCGAGCTACAGCTTGAATGCATCTCCTTAAGGCTGGAACAGAAGGACCGACGTTCAGAGTTCATTTTGTTGTCGAGTAGCCACAATGTGTGAAAACCTAATCAGGCGCTGAGGTCATCTGCTCGGTACTCATTACACATTGAATGTTTCGCGGAATCGCAGCACAAGAACTGCTTGAACCGGTGCTGTTCACAAACTCATTTTTGCCAGATACACACGGCCCTCAGCAGTGAGAGAGCATATTATTTGTTTCTCCGTCAAGAGTCTGTGTTTATTATCCGACTAGGGTTATAAAATGTATCCGGAAATCTGTAGCTTTTCATGTCAACAGCAACGATGACAATATGAGCGCATTGCTTGACCTCTTTCAAAATGTTCTACAGAAACATGTAGATATAGGCTAGATGTGTGAGGGTGTGTATGAGCATGCTAGATAGCTACAGTAAGCGTTTTCACGGTCTGCACTGCACAATAGCCTATGCATAGGCTAAGTTGATCATGACCATCATCACCACAACATCATTATCATCTGCAGGCTACAACAAGAGGTCAAATACTGTAGCCTATTAATTTTGTATTATTGCTTACAGTTAAGTGTTTGTCTTTAGGAATAAAGGTAGAAGGAAAGAAGACATTGGAGGAAAAGAGAGAGCGAGCGAGCGAGCATGAATTTCATCTTACAAACCCACTGTGTTTTATCCCATAGTAGTTATCAATCAGAGTGTGTGTGTGGTGTGCTAGGTTGACAGGAGGAGGCAATGTTAATCACCTTGGTGTCACCATGATGGATTTGCATGCAGCCAGGCGTGCCGCTGCTTAAAACGTACCCTCTCCATCTTTCCCCCCACCCACCCCCACACACACACCAGCAAATGCGTAAACCCGCCCTCCGCCCACGCTCTCTGTCTATTACCATTATTTTTGTGATGATGACATACTGTATATGCGCACCTGCTCTCTCCCCATCTCCATCTCTTTCTCCAAAACAATCTCTCCCATTCTCTCTTTTCTCTCCTGGTTTTATATCTTCCCTCCATTTATCACTGGTTCTCCACCTGCTCCCCCTCCGTCTCCCTCCATCCCTGTTCTCCAGACATGTGATGCTGATGGAGGTTTGGGTGAAGCTCTGGCTCCAGGTCAACATGCACTGTACAGAGTCAGACGATAACTGCCTTTATCTACTCTTTCTTTATCTCACTTACTCTCCCTATCAGTTTCATTCTCTTTTTGCTCATCCCTCCATTTTCGAGTCCTTTGTCCTTTTTTCCCTGTCTTACCTGACCTCTGACAGGGACAAGAGCAGTACTGAAGATACTCCTACCTGGGCTGGCAGCTGGAGCTCACTTGTTCATACCACCTTTGAACGGAACCTAGCGTTTAATAATAATAAAGTCCCTTACTAGAAACTAGTGAAAAGCAGACTAGGTCTTGGTAAGGACCTAATTATAGCTCTCTTCTTTGCCAAGATGAGCCTGATTTCACAAAGACAACCAACACTGATCAGGGGTACCACTCTCAGTAGTTGATGATTGAGTTGGTTCTCAGCCCATTCAACTGAGTGTCATTCATATTTAAAATATATTCTGAGTGTGTCCAGAGTGTGTCATACTGTATAATTAAAACCCCAGTTCAGATCTATGACATGTAATGTTAGCTAAGCAATATTTCTCAGCCTGATTTGAAAGGGTTCTGTAGCACAAAAAGGTAATAAAATAATAAATCTGAACATTTCCTTTTTAATCAGTTAGTGATGTGGAAAAGGTCACAGATGTTGTGAATAGTCAATGCCTGCATAAATAGAAAGAGAAATGGAAAGAGACTGAGAGAGGGATAGCAACAGAGACACACAGAGAGAGAGAGAGACAGAGACAGACAGAGAGAGAGAGAGACAGAGACAGAGACTCTGTGGCTGTCCTTGCTCCCCACATTGCTGCTCCAACCTGAACAATCTTGTACATCAAAACCATGATTCTTAACTGTAAAAGATACGCTGGCTAGAAACCAAAGCCAGGCGCAGTTGTTATTCAAGTGCCATCTGTCCCCATACAGCCCGGTCTGTCATAGAATAAATGCCTTCTGGGAAATAAAAAAATTCAGGTGAAGGAAAAATACCAGAGGATTTATCAACCATAGTGCTTTTGTTTTCAGCAAAAAATAGTTAGGTGAGGTGGGTTAAGCTCTTTCGTCCGGGGCTTGAGTGTGTGGTATTATGACAGTCATAATCAGCTCCTGTTAAGGCGAATAGCCGAGCCCAAAGGCAAAACATTCTGATATCATGACCTTCCTTATATGATTGTGCACTGCGTATGTGTGCTGTTGTGTTTGTTTCCTCCTTAAGTGTGCCCAGCCTCCTCTGTCCAGTCTGTGTTCCAGGTCACATACCCCAACGCTCCGGTCCACATCTTCCAGTTCCATCTTCCTCCCAACCAGACACACCTGTTACCAGGGCTGGCCCAAGCCTTTACAGGGCCTTAAGCAGAATTGATTTGGGGGCCCCTTGGCGTTGTTAATAAATATAAATATATATATATATAATTTTTATTTTTTTAACATTCAACTGTAATTTAATGTGCTCTTGGGGGCCCTGTGGTGGCCATGGGTAGATTCCAGGGGTTGGTGGGTGCAGACAAACCTCTCTTCACTCCTCTCCCTCAAACAGATGCCAGGCAACTGGCAGTCTCTCTTCCTCTCCAGTCTGTGCAAAAAACATACAAGTGTTAAGACCAAACCTCTTCATTGTGTTCCACTCCTGGTTGCTGCAGTAACAGCAAAACAGTCAGTAAGCTTGCTTCATTTATTCATTTTTTTTCCACAGCACAAATGAAAAAGGATCTTGTTAAGTTACAAATAAACGACTCAAGTGTGAGAAGCATAGAAGGCTATGTTGATAGTCATGATGGAAATTGGATCTGCATACATCCATAGTCATGTTTTGACGCTGAAAAGCACACGCGTTCACTCTCGTTCCATCCTTTTATGGTCATAGTTTCACTCCTTCCATGTGTTTTCATAAGCTGAAGGACTGAAGTTAAAGTGTCTTCCACTGGCAGCAGCTTCCGTCTCTCAGGAGATGATGGCCTCTTCCGGAAATAGTCTTGGAGTCAACTTAGTGTGAGATGCAACCGGATTAGAGCTGAGGAGAAGGTTTGACATATAGAGCACCCATTGAGCACCCTGTCTCTCCAACTGTCATATTCATTTGTAATGATATGTCATAAGACACTATCCACACTTTGTGTTGAAAGTTTGTATATGTTTTGTCACAAAATTACAACAAAACTCGACAATGGACTCTGCAACGCTTCGCAGTGGACGAGCCCTAACAAATGTCATTACCTCTTTTTGGTTCATAAATCTAGAGACACAATCGTGCGCACACTGATCCCTCTTCCCTCAGTGGTTTGGAACCAGCCATGGGGGGATGTCGTCATGATATATGTGTTTGCCGAAGGTTACCGGTTCAATTCCCGGCCATGCTAAATGACGTTGTGTCCTTGGGCAAGGCACGTGAAGTGCCTGCTTGCCTCGGGGGGGAATGTCCCTGTACTTACTGTAAGTCGCTTTGGATAAGAGTGTCTGCTAAATGACTGAAAATGTAAAATGTTCTGGAGCATCATGTATGTCACGGATCGCACGGGGTCGGTGCGCTGATCTGCCTCACCAGAATACTAAGACGCACCTGTTTTGTGTTGGACTATGATGGCTATATAGGCCGAGCTGTGTCTGACTTCATTGTGGAGTCTTATTTTTTGTTTTGTTTCCATGGCCGTGTGTCCTCCGACCTTTGTTTTGTACTCATGTTTACTTCCAAGTCAAGAACTGGTGCGCTTTCATCCTCAAAACGCAGACTCCTTGCCTGCTTTATCATAATGTACAATGAAAAGACCAAGGACCTTTCCAGGGACACCACTGTGTCACTTAGCTATCCTCTGTCACTTCTCTAATGGTTTGCCTAAAACGCTCCCCACCTAGAGGCTCTACCCTCTACACACTGGGGAAAAGGTACTTAGATAAGAAATCCATGAAGTTTTCAGTTTTATTACATTGCAGGGAAATTACAATTATTGAATGGAATTCTATTCAGCTGTCATGCCCGGCTAATTCCGATCTGGTGCATAAATATACTGTACATACAGGTAGAAATGGTTAGAGGTCCTTATGCGATATCAGTTACATGCATACAGACAATGCTTCATACAGCTGAAGAGGTCTGTCATTACTTTCACAGAAATTGGTTAAAGTAAGAAACTTCTTTACAGCTAGAAGGGGAAAGTAGAGGGGAGAGTGAAATAGAGACAGATGGGGAAGAGAGAAATGGGCATAAAGCAACAGATGGTGGAGAGAAATATGGGGAAATATGGAGACTAATGTGAAGTACAAGAGTGCAATGAATAAAACATGGGGAAAGCTGATATGCATGGAGTACATCACTAATTAATTAATGCAAAATTTTCTCTCGAGTTGAGAGAGATTCTTTTTGATTGTCAGACTAACTTCATTATTGTTCTTAAAATAAGTTACAGTAGGCGACAGTACAAAACATCCAACATCTTGATTTTCCCAATCAATTATGAAATGAGTTGAAGAAGTTACACAAGAATAATGATTACAAGAACAGAACAATCTTGAGCAAATCATGCGTTTGATAACTATAGTAACCGCGTAAAAGTGCGGAAAATGTTCCTATTGATAAAGTGTACCATCTTAACTTTTAAATCTTTGGTAACATGGTACTACTTACACAGCTAGATTACATTCAAAACTACAGGCAATCCTGAGAATATATATGGTTTCCTCTGACAAATGGTGACATCTAGTGGTTATTTAGTGGAGCTACATGTAATGACAACTAAATCTATGATTTTATCTGCGGGGTGATTCCTAGTTTATAGTAGTGCAAAATAATTCACAAAAATGTGGGTCATTCAAGTAGTGGGTCATTTCCACCAGGTTGATCAGAAGGCTCAAACCACTGTAACACGCATTGCTGGTGGTCATTTAAAAACAACCAAAATAACATCAAACAGCATTTTTTTGGATATACAAGTGCATCTTAAAGTCACATGACCGATTTTGAAGTGCATATAGTATTGCACACATAAAAACAAAAGCATTCTTCCATATGTAATAACCAAAGTTGGCACATCTCAGCTGATTGTCACCAAAAACAAAACAGTTTGGGTACCTTGGTGATGTTTCTTCAAGTTTCAAATATATATATATATATATATATATATATATATATATATATATATATATATATATATATATATATATATATATATATATATATATATATATATATATATATATATATATATATATATATATATATAATGATAATAAAATAATAAATACAATAATTTAAATCTTTTTCATATAATTACATAATGTTCTGCTTTCTACAGTATCATTCAAGTGTGAACTGAGCTAACCCCATCACCTGGATAAAACCAACAGCATCTTAGAACTTCACCAATGCATATGAGAGGACATTTGGCTTTAACTAAGTACAATATTATGTACTGTTAATACAGCATGGCTTCGCGCACCAGAATAAATAAATCGACTAATAGTGAAACTTTCTCACTGGTTCCATACTCTGCTTCATACAGCAGGTTTTGGGTCAGCTGGGAAACCCTCCCAATCTCCATCCCCAGACTCTGTGAGTAACTGAAGCTGTGGAAGGGAGCGAGGACATGGCTGACCCTGCAGATAGTGCTCCTTCTTGGGATCACCTCCCTGGCCCCCAGCACCCTTCTGGTCCTTCAACCTCAGCCTGTCAAACTCTAAGCTGATCTCCGCCGGGCTCCGGCCCTTGGTCTCCGGCAGAGTCATACCCATGAACAGGGAGGATGTCATGCACACAAAGAAGAAAGGCAGGAAGCACAGGTTCGCCAGCCCTCTGACCACAAACGGAAACACCATCCCAACCAGGAAGAGACTGATCCACATGAGGGACCCTGCCACCATGTAGGCGGCTGGCCGCGCCGCCTGATTAAAAATCTCGGCAGGCAGCACCCCGGTCACCCCCGCCGGGCCCATACCAAAGCTGAGGATGTAGGCGAAGACACAGACCACACTGAGGTAGGGCATGCCTGGCACCGTGCCCTCTAACGAGAGCGCCAGTGTAAAGACCAACGCCCAGCACGCCATCAGACCATAGCCACCCATGAGAAGCCTCCGGCGTCCCACCTTCTCTATGAGCAGGTTGCACACAATAGCAGCAATGAACTCGCAGGCCCCTGTACCGATACAGGCATACTGAACCTGATTAGGCTGCACTCCTGCCTGCAGGAAGATAGAGGAAGCGTAGAAGTAGATGGCATCATTTCCACAGAGCATCATAGCGCTGCTGGCGACCATCACTGTCCGGAGTTGGGGTCGTAGGGCTCGGTCCGAGAACAGTTCCCAGATGGTCTTGGCAGAAGAGCGGCCAGCTGATAAGGCTAGTGCCTTTTGCTCTTCCAGCATCTCTTCCATCTCCCCCACAGGGGGCCGACCCCCACGGAGCCTCCCCAGGGCCAGTGCGCATGCCTGGTAGTCCCCCTGGTCAATGAGGAGGTAGCGGGGGCTCTCTGGGAACCAGGGGAGGGTGAGGAGCTGGAGGAAGCCTGGCAAAGCATTGCTAGCCAGCAGGTAGGGCCACAGGGGCTCGCTGCCCAGCAGCTCAGTCAAACCTATCACCTGCAGACAGACACAAGTATGTGTTATTGCATCCATCTTCCGCACAATGCAGACAATTGGCTTGAATAACAGAGAAGATGGAGCATTGCAATCTGTCCTAGCCTTCATACCTAAACTGTCTCACCTCACTTGGCCCTGCCCCCTCATTGGCTTCTCCTCTTCCAGCCCTCTATACCTCGCTTGTCCCTGCCCTAAGACGTACCTCCCCTGTCCCAGTCTTTCTACATCACCTGGCCCTGCCCCTTCCAGGGCTTTTACCTCACCTGTCCCATGAAGATACCGAAGGCAGTGAAGACAGCTGAGGAGAACGTCACAGCTCCTCGCAGGTGTTTGGGTGCGCTCTCTCCAAAGTACATGGGTTGGATGTTCATGCTGACCCCAGAATTGACCCCTACCAGGAACCGAGCCACAACAATCATCTCGAAAGATCTTGCTGCCCTACTGGTCACCACCAACAGGGAACTTACAAACATAAAGATGTTGTTGACCAACAGTGAGTGCTTCCGACCACAACGCACAGCCATTGGCCCCGCAAGCAGGGCTCCAGCTAAGCCACCCAGTGAGAAAGCAGATACAATAAGGCTCCAGATTACAGTGACCTGAGAGACGTCCAGGCCGATTCCCCAGCGCTCCCGATAGGTTTCATTGATGAATGTCTGGATGTAATTGGTGGGGGCGTTGATGATCGACAGGTTGTAGCCATATTGGAAGGTCCCACCAATGGCAGCTGAGCACACTGTCAGAGCAAGGGTTCTAGAACTGCCAGTTGGACTTTTCTCCTTGTAGTTCTCTGCCTGGGGTACTGGATCTTCATTGACAATCATTTAAAAGGCAGGGGGCTATTTAATTTAGCCCTTATCAAAGCTCACGGTTATCTACCGTGGGCAAAATAGTATTATATTATAGTATTAATGCAGCCTGTTTAAATGCTCTGGTCTTAGTGCTCTAAAATATACAGAAAATCGACATTTGTGACATGATAAATAAAACTGTGTTGTTTTACCTTACCATCTATCCGAACCAATTCAATGAGCTTCGGGTTATTCATTGTAATGGAACATTATGGTGCGCGGCTTCGATGTCACCTGGTCTACTGTTGCGCAGTCCTTTGCTTAATGCTTATATGCAGAGAGTAACAAAAACAGCACAATATCACGCAATCACGTAGAACCAACCACTGTCGCTGCGACATCGTCATCTCTGTGCGACTCTTGCAACGAGTCAACGCTAAAAGGGAGAACAATCTGAGCGGGACTGAAAAGATGTACGTTTGTGTTCATTTTAATTCTAATTGTATTTCTAGTCGTGTGAAAATATGAATTTATTTACGGTGAATAGTCATTCAATTACACTTCCACCTAGCCATATCTGTGTAGCACAAGCAACAGAGACCGCTGACTTGAATCCGTGCTACAACAACTAGCTACGAATTAGCTAGCTAGTCTAGCGTGTTGGTAATTTGCGTTTGCTATCCAGCTAGTCAAAGGAAACAAACAAACAAAATCGAAACAAGGATGCAGTTAGCTATCTAAGTGTTCAAAATAAATGTTATAAGCAATTGATACCGTATCTTGATATACAGCATTATTGCGATTTCGTTGTAGCTAACTAACGATCTTGTTTGTTATCCAACAAAGGTTAGCTAAATTACCTCGAAATTGCGTTTTGTCTTCCAATAGGGCGCCTTCTCCTACGAAAAGGGAACGACCAGAGGAAAAGGCTAAAGAACGAGGAAAAGAGAAAACAGGGACGGTGAAGGAGGGAGCTGAGAAGGACCGAGGCAGGGACAAGGGTCGTAAACGGCGCAGTGCTTCTAGTGGGAGCAGCAGGTGAGACCACTAATGTAGCTGAAGCTAGCAAATAATGTGTGTGAAGAGGAGGGGGAGTGATATATCGTGTTAAATTGTTTGAACACTACTAAGTGCTGATCACTCAACAAGGTTCTCAATAATCAGCTTCTGCTGCCCCCAACCTGTTCCTCTCCCCTGGCTCTTTTAAGCTCCAGCTCCAGCAGCAGTTCTGGTTCCAGCTCTGGGTCTTCCAGTGGTTCCAGCTCTTCCTCAGGTTCCAGCCGCTCCGGGTCCTCCAGCTCCCGCTCCTCCAGTTCCAGCTCTGGATCGCCCAGCCCGAGCCGCAGGCGCCACGACAACCGTCGGCGCTCACGCTCCAAGTAAGTGTCCAGAATGGCAACTGAATGTATCCAAGGACGTTTTGAGCCTATGGTCGTAGTAGGAAACATGAATCTCACAATTATGTGGGTGGTTGTGCATGGTGTTTGAGTTTAACCAAACATACTCCTGAAAATATTTGATGAGCAAGTCTGCATAAACCTCCATTTTGTTTCTTTCAAGTACACTGCGTTTGCCCTAAACACAATTAACATTCAGATTGGCTGTGCAGACTATCAGAGACCAGACTTGCTTTAATACTTGTAAAAAAAATATATATATTCTCATCCTAATGACTGTAAAGTTATAGGTACCAAGTAGATTACGTTTTGACCTACTTGACCTCCTTCCTACAGGTCCAAGTCAGTGAAGAAAGATGAGAGGGAGAGGCGTCGCAGGAGCCCCAGTCCCAGACCCACCAAGGTCTACCTGGGACGCCTGACCAGGAACGTCATCAAGGTGAGAGGACACACCCTGTACTGGCCCCCTCTGGCTCTATGGCTCGTTTCTGTCTCGTTTACCTGTCTCTCCTTCCCTCCCTCCGTTAAGGACCACATCCAAGAGATTTTCTCCACCTATGGGAAGATCAAGATGATTGACATGCCTATGGAAAGGCTCCACCCCCACCTGTCAAGGGGCCATGCCTATGTGGAGTTTGAGACGCCAGAGGAGGCTGAGAAGGCTCTAAAACACATGGATGGAGGTTGGTGGAACAATCCACTGTATGAGTGTTCCCAATTGGATTAAAATGCGCATGTTAATTAAAATCAGCACTACTGATTTAATGGTCAGAACTGGAGCTAGCATATCTGACATTTTATACAAACTAATTTTTATCAGTTAAATATAAATGTAATTATGTGCATGTAACTCATTCCATCTCAATCGGTCTTCGCCCATGTGTCTGCAGGTCAGATTGACGGACAGGAGATCACAGCCAGTGCCGTGCTGGCTCCCCGGACACGCCCAATCCCCCGCAGACCCTCCCCTCCTCGCAGGATGCCTCCTCCTCCACCCATGTGGCGTCGCACCCCTCCGCGGATGAGGAGAAGGTCAGTCCTCAGTGTGGATGTCTCAATCAGAACCACGATGGACCTGGTCCTTAGTTCCTCTAGTCAGACCTCCTGAGCTGTGTTTCACAAATATATTCCAAGTATTGCATCACAGGTGTTTAAATAGGATCATATTATAGACCCTTTCGCCGTTGGGGAAAAAATGCTCATGCCATGTAGTGTGCACACACATTCTGGGTGCAAAAGAAATGGCGTAAGTAACACAATTTTAAGTTAGCTAACATAACTTACAAATAGATACAAAATGCGCCCCACATATGGGTGCATTTTTAATGATGTCTTCAGTCCAGTCAAATCGTTTTATGAATCTCCTCGTTTGAATTAAACGGTCTTTTCCCTGATGGAATGCGGTAGAAATTGAGACCTTTTATTTTAGTTGACCTTTGGCATCCCAAGATGGCATTTTTTTTTTACAACTGATGCAAAATCCACTTGCACTGTTACTAGCTGTGGCTAAAATTGCTACTTTTTTGCATCCAGGATGCGCGCGCATACGTTTTATGACGTAGGTCATAAAAGGGTCTATTAGGCCCACGTTTCTAAATTCCTGTCATATTTCAAATGCTCATGATTCCATTTGTATGCCAGGAAGTAAAATCTTCTGTCTTCCTTAGGTCACGGTCTCCACGGAGACGGTCCCCTGTACGACGCAGGTCCCGTTCCCGGTCCCCTGGGCGCAGACGCCACCGCTCGCGTTCCAGCTCCAACTCCTCCCGCTAACATCCTCCAACTGATGCCCCTCCCCTTTACTCACCCTGGGTATTCAGCATATTTGTATAAGCCTGGAGACATCGTGGTCATGTAATGGCTAATTATATGCAAGCCCAGTCAACTGAAGGGTGATCCGCTTCCTCAAACTGTGGTTCTTGTTGTCCTATCTTGTGGAAGACGGAAATGTGATCTGTATCTTTTTAATCTGTGTTTTTACAGGATTCTTGTATAACTTACTTTTTGTAGTAAAACGTAGCTACATTTTGCTTTAATGAAGTCCCCCATCATAGTTGGTCTGTCTCCCAATGGATCTGACCTGTATTTGTGCTGACAATAAAGTTCATGAGTGTTTGAATTATATCCAACCTGTTTGTCAGAAACTTGACCATAACTAAGTAGCCATCCATTAGGTCACAGAGCACCCAAGCCATGATACTTTAAATAACCCAAATATTTTAAAACAAAACATTACAATGTAATTGTATGTACATGACACCTAATAGGCTTCACTTTCAAAAGTCACTGTCACTTCAACTTCTCAGGGTCTGCATTTAATTGTCCCAGTCTGTAGTTCATGGTTTAGCCTCCTTGTCCTGGATGGGAGGATCCATCAGGTCCTTAAAGCCAAGTCTCTCCATAGGCTCCCGAGCCATCAGCTGACTAGAACACAGGAATGGTAAGAAGAGGTACGAGATGTTAAACACAGCACCAATACTTATTGAAATTACAAATTGCAAGTTTAAAGGGTGGTGGTCGTGTGTTAAGAGGGGAAAGGGCCAATGTGGATGGAAGCAATACTGACGAGTGGCATAGTACTGTGTGTGCCCTAAATATCACCTCGCTTGATGCTATTTTGGGGTGTGTAAACAAATCAACAATGATTTTTAAAACTAAACACCCAGCAGTGAGGCTTTGTGTGAACTTCACCCACAAGATAAACTATTACTCACTTGTCCATCCTGCACCCTAGATAGTCTTTCGACTGGAGCCTACATTTGGAGTTATCGAAGCTGTTGTCTTTCAAACACCTCATGAACTTGTCTTGAAAGGCTTTACACTCTCCTGTTGTGATAGGCAAAAATTATAGAGATAAACTTAGGTTTACTGAACAGTCGTGCATTCATGTTACAGACAACATGAGTGGCAATGTTTGAGAACGGTACTTATCAAAGGACTAGCGCTTTAAGACTAATACTACTCGAATTTACAAATTTAGGCTAATACTCAAGGTTTGATTTGATTCCAGATGAGATGCACATTTTCAAGCCGTCACTGTAGTTCACTTCGTTTTTCCATTTTCTCAGCCACTCACCAAAGTGATCCAGAGGAAAAGATCCTTTGTCTGGGGCACGAGGCCGAAAGGACTTACTTCCGAAGTTCATAGCAGTCGACATGATTATTAGGATCGAAAGCTTGACAAC
>NC_140373.1:7652500-7750000 GCF_054491055.1 Hypomesus nipponensis | reverse complement strand
CAGAAGGTCTTCGTTTAAGCTTTCTCTGTCCTCCCCCAGGAACCTTAGAATAATACAATCAGATTTTCCGATCGTTTTTCCTATTTCCAGCACTCTCTTGCTCTGTCACTGCTCTCATATGACTCCCTTGAGTCGACCACACCGACATAGACCTCAGTATATGTGTGTGTGTTTGTGGGAATTTGCATGGCTGTGTTGTTCTGCTCCACTTGTGTGTGTAGCTAGGATCTAGTATCACATTCCAAAAATCACCCCCCCACACACACATACACATGCTACCGTCAGCTGAGTGACCTACATTCACGGTGTCAAGTTTTTTAAAGCCTAGAAAGAGGCAACCCAAAAGAGTGAATGTTTGATTTAGAGACAACCGTTATGACATGATCTCATCCTAGACCATTTATTGTGTGTGTGTGTGTGTGTGTGTGTGGTAGGATGTGTGTGTGCTTGGAGAGGGGGTGGGGGGTGTAGGGTGTAAAATTAAAGTCCTCTTCTTCCAGAATCCATCTTTGAGTCTCCGTGAGTCTTATCAACTCACCGCAGAATCAAAAACTGGGTATGTCATCACTCACATCTGCTGGGTGTCAGAAGGACCAAAGTGCAGAAGTCGTTTTTGACTTCTGCACTTGGGTCTGAAGAAAAGTTGGTTCCTCTACTCTGGACAGCTCTACAGCAGGTCTCCATCATGACGAGTGTCTCCCAGCCATGTTGGTGTTGGTGTGTGTGTGTGGTCATCTGTGTGTTTTTGTGTGTATGTGATTTAATGCTTGTATGTTTGTACTGTGTGTGTGGTATTGGTAATTGAAGCGAAGTCTGGTGGTCTGGCTGGTATGTCAGTTAGGATACTCGCGGTGCTGTGTCTGGTGCTAAGCCCAAATAAGATTTCCCCAATCTCATTCTGCAGTGCTGCAGTCCTTTATGGATCAGCTCACACACAGAACTGATCTGCACTCTCTGCAATCTCTCTCTCTCTCTCTCTCTCTCTCTCTCTCTCTCTCTCTCTCTCTCTCTCTCTCTCTCTCTCTCTCTCTCTCTCTCTCTCTCTCTCTCTCTCTCTCTCTCTCTCTCTCTCTCTCTCTCTCTCACACACACACACACACACACCTACACACGCACACACACACACAGAGCATGTGTCCTAATACACATCCAGTTATACTTGCTTCATTTACCTACCTATTATCTGTGGGGCTGCTTGCCTCAGCATCTCCAGTATCAAGCTCAACCTTGAGCCCATATACTTTTGTTGCACCACATTTAATGACTTCCATACTTACCCTCTTCTTTCACGGCCTCCCCCCTTCCCCTGTCATCCTTCTCCACCCCTCCAGAGCCGGACTGGGCGTCACTGACGTTGGGTGTGTTTGTGTGCCAGGCCTGCTCACTCCTACACAGGAGCATCCCTCACATCAGCAGAGTCAAGGCTGTACAGAAGGACACCTGGGACGCCTCCGAAGTGGAAGTAAGAAACATGGGGGAGATCTTCTGATATATATCAAAGTGACTTTGAAAGCTCAAATCAAATTGCCATACCTTGCAGGTCGATCTAGGGAGCCCGAGTTTTCGAAGACCAACACTATATTTCAGTTAGTGTTGGGTGTGATGAAGCTTATAACCCTCCTGTAGGAGAGGGTCTGGCTGGACAAGACCCTTCCTGCAAATCAGAGCCTCTTTATAGATGATCTGACTGCTGTCCAGACGTCCAGACGTGCTTGGAACTCAGTCCAAGTGTAATCCCTCCAAGGATGAAAGCCATCTGGTGTTGACCACTGTCAATATATCCATTTACTTAGGTCCTTGTTTTGTTTACAACTTTGTAATACCTGTACTCAGGTCATTGGGACATCTAGAAGTAATGTTTTATAATATGTTCATTTAGCAGATGTTTTTTATCCAAACCAGGGGGGTGGGGATTCAAACCAGTGACATCTGCAGTCAAACGTTATACCACTGAACTGTGCCCATCCCATGTCTGTGAGTTCTAATCTCAGGCATGTGTGTACTGTCTCCCAGCTCATGGCTGCTGTGGGGAACACTGCAGCCAAGGCCAAGTATGAACAGAAGGTCCCACCATTTTACTACAGACCGAGACACACAGACTGCAAGTAAGTTTCTATTTACTCACACACACACACACACACACACACCGAGGGACATGGACCGGGGAGTCTGCTTGTGCGATCTAGAGAGATGCAGATAGAAAGATAAAAAGGCAGACGGAGGAAAAGATATCCAGATTGAGAGGGAGAGAAGGAGTAATATGGAGATAGAGAGGTGGGCGCGTGATGGGGCACATTCATTCCTGTGTGTATTTCTGACCGATCGGACCTGCATGTGCATTTAGCTTGAACCAAAAAACCTTTCCCTCCACATGTGAGATGAAGTCAAACAAACACGATTCCTTTGGATTCAAATTCCATTGATTGGTTTATTGTAATCTGAATAATCTGGAGACATTATAGATAAGCGGTCAAACATCCATATCTGTCTGGACCACACTGATACATCTTAGTCATCTGGTGAATGCAGAGAACTGCTGAGATGGATACTGAACACTGGTTGGGCCTATACATATTTACATATATTGTAGGGTCCAAAAGTCTGAGACCACTAGTCAAGGTACTTCTATTTTGCAATTGTTTCAAATTAAATTGTATTTTTGTCATTACAAATCATAAAATAATCTTAACAATTTAAGGGAAACATTGAAGCTTTGAAAAATCGATATGAATTTCAGAATATCTTAGTATTTGGTATGTCCCCCTTTTGCTTTGATGACAGCATGCATTTGAGCTGGCGTGGGCTTGGAAGTTTGTGCAGAACCTGATGATTAGTGTGATCTGACAATGTTCCAAAGAGCTTCTTGTGATGTCACAAAAATTCTTGACATTTTAAGCTTTTGGACACTACTGAATATTCTATACATACCTTGTTAATGTATACATATACACTGCAATGTATATAAACTGTATGTGTGTTTGTTGGTTTATATGTGCAGATTTAGTCAATCAGGAGGTTGACAGACAAAGACAGAGAGAGATGGGTTGGCATGGTGATGTTAAAATGGGTTGGCATGGTGATGTTGCTGGTCTCTCCGCCCCAAGTGTACTGTAGGTGAAGCAGAATATCAGAGCTCATATAAACCTGTCTCTTGTGACAAGGGGCAGGGAGGGTTGTGTGGAAAGGAGGAAATGCAGTTTGTGTGCATATGTCTGTTTATGTGTGCGCATGTGTGTGCGTGCGTGCTGCTGGCTGACAGAGTTGTGACAGACGGTGATCTATAGTACTGTCGGTGTGTGTTCCAGACTGCTGAGAGAGCAGTGGATCAGGGCCAGGTACGAGAGGAACGAGTTTGAGTTCATCGAGAAACAGGAGCCCTACTCTGCCGGTGAGCTGACACACACACATGTACACACACACACACACACACTTTGATTATGTAAATAGTGTTGAGCCATGCAAACTGCAAAACAAAAAATAAACAAGTAATATTTTTGTGTCAAATAGACAAAGATTATCAGCACATTCAGAGGACAACTACCCCTTTCCCCTCCCGTTCCCTCTCAGGGGAATGCTTAGATGTGTGATCTTGCATTCTCCTCCTTTATGGTTATGATCAGGGCCTTGCTTAGCTAAGGCAGAGTCATTGTCATGGATAGGGTACACCCATCTCTCTCTCTCTCTCTCTCTCTCTCTCTCTCTCTCTCTCTCTCTCTCTCTCTCTCTCTCTCTCTCTCTCTCTCTGATTGGCTCAAGATGACCTCATATGTTTACCATTAGGTTGAGTGGAGGAGTTTGTCCTGTTTTGCATTTTAGCTGTGTGTGTGTGTGCCGGGCTTGGCCCCAGTGGTCGATGGCAATATTGATTCTCGGGAATATGAAGGGGGAGAAGAAAGAGAGAAGGAGAAGAGGAGTTTGTTGAGGAGGAGAGAACGAATAGAAGGGAAAGTAGACGAGAAGGACAAAATGGAGGAAGGAGGTGAGGGTGGAGGCATGGCGGGTGGAGAGAAGAATGAGTATGGATTGATGGTGTAATGCTTCGTGAGGTGAATCGGAGGTGAATGATTCATGTCTAACAAAGGAAGCGATGCCAAGATCTGTCACAGAGAGGAGGGGAGAGAGAAATACAGATAGGGAGAGAGGGAGATAGAGATGCACTGAAGAGAGTTGGATGGATTTAAGGGATACATTTGGAGAGATGGTGGAGGAGAGAGTGAGAAAGGATGCGTGTGGCAGTATGAGAAAATGAAGAGAGACAGAGACGAAGAATCTATTAAGAATGACTCACTCTTCATGAAAGCCACCTCATTCGTATGAACAACTTCCTCCCAGTTCCAAAAATAGACAGAATCAAATCTTTTTGGGGAATGACAGGAATAGAACAAACCTTAATCTGCATATCATTAACATGTGAGGCCGGAAATGTGTTTTGTCTCGGTCATCTCATCCTGGTTTCCTTTTATTTCTATCTTCTCTCTCCTGTCCTTCCCTCCATCTGACCTTCTCTCCTCTCGTCTCCTCCCTTACAATCCCCGCACAGGATCGTCTGAACGTTTGGTCAGAGAGCCTGGCATAGTTAGAGATAACTTTTCCAGCAGCTCAGTAGCTGTGTGTCGGAGTGATGGTGTCATCAGTCATGTAAAAGGGAGATAAAGACACGCCTGTTTAATCACAGAGGACGCTCCAATCAAACGCTGAAAAGATCAAACATGTTTGGAAGTTACAATGCATTTGCAAGTCTAGGACCAGCCACAGATGGATCAATGGGATGTTAAACTCTTTCACATTGCAAGACCATCAACGCCAACTATCTCAAACCGTTCAGACAGTTTAAGAACATGCAGAACTAAATCATCTTTGAATGTGCAAACGTGTCTATTAGTTTAACTGTATCCTCTAAATGCCTTGTTGCTCTTTTCTCTCATTGACCCTTCTGTGCTGTGTCTGTTTGTGTGTCTATTTGTGTGTGTGTTTGTGTGTGTATGTTTGTGTGTCTATTTGTGTGTGTGTTTGTGTGTGTATGTTTGTGCGTGTATGTTTGTGTGTTTCCCACTCTAGGTTACAGAGAGGGGTTTCTATGGAAACGCGGTCGAGACAACGGTCAGTTCCTGAGCAGGAAGTTCATCCTTTCAGAGAGAGAAGGAGCTTTGAAATATTATAACAAGCAAGACGTAAGCACACAACAAACACACACGCATATACACTCAACAATTGTACGTTCCATCTCACCCATGTGTGTGTGTGTGTGTGTGTGTGTGTGTGTTTGTTTCCCCCCTCAGGCACGAGATCCCAAGGCGGTGATGAAGATAGAGACGATGAATGCCACGTTCCAGCCTGCTAAGATAGGGAACCCCTGTGGTCTGCAGATCACCTACCTGAAGGACAACAGCACCAGGAACATCTTTGTCTACCACAGTGATGCCAAAGTTAGCGCTTGACTGACCTTTCTGCGTACATGTGCTCCAGGGGAGAGAAAAGATGCCAACTAGAAAATGAAGAGACTCTTTGGCACAAGACGAGACAAGCACATACACACACACACTCACACACGCATAGACACACTCACAGCCAGACATGTTGTTGCCAGCGACTTTACAGCTAAATCCTGCAGCAGAGTAATCTTCTCAGTGTCCCAGTCAGATAGGACAGGACAGGCTGCTCTGATTTATAGGCCACTTGGCAGAGGTGCTGATGGCCTGCTGGCTGCCTGTTTCTCACAGAGATGCTGACAGCCTGTTTTTCTTAGAGCCTTAATGATCTCTTGCTCACGATAGCTTTCCTACAGGTTTTGAAAGGGAACACTGCTCCCTCTAGTGGACACTCTGCTTTACAACAAGCTCCACTCCAACTATAATAGATGGCATCACGAAGAAGTTCATTGAGTACAAAGCGAAGATTATGTGTCTGTAGAGCAGGTTTATAATACCAGACTTGCTATGATAAGAAGATTAGTCATCTATGCCCATCCATCCCGATGCTTATTCAGTCTCTCATGGTCTGGCATCACCCCAGGATACACTCAGTCAAACAGTGAACACTGATTTCATCTGTGTTGTTCTCAGGAGATGGTTGACTGGTTCAACGCTATCCGAGCGGCCAGGTTCCACTACCTCCAGGTGGCCTTCCCTGGAGCAGGAGACGAAGAGGTGGGACCAGGACACTGGGATCATTCTGGGTCGTGCCGATGATCATAGTCGAGTTCACTCTCTGTTGGTAGTACTAGTTTTATGTAGATCTCCTCCTGTGTGTTTCCAGCTGGTGCCCAAGTTGACTCGTAACTTCATGAAGGAAGGCTTCATGGAGAAGACTGGCCCCAAGGTTAGACTGTCCTCTGTCATCCGCATCTGAAGGCAGCTCATCAAGATAAACAAACAATGATGCTGTGATCTATCTAAAAGATCCTTGAAGTGCACATTATCCTCCCTCCCTCCCTCCCTCCCTCCCTCCCTCCCTCCCTCCCTCCCTCCCTCCCTCCCTCCCTCCCTCCCTCCCTCCCTCCCTCCCTCCCTCCCTCCCTCCCTCCCTCCCTCCCTCCCTCCCTCCCTCCCTCCCTCCCTCCCTCCCCCCCCCCTCTCTCTCTCTCTCTCTCTCTCTCTCCCTCCACTCTCTGTCTGTCTCCAGCACACAGAGGGGTTTAAGAAGAGGTGGTTCACCATGGATGACAGAAGGCTTATGTACTTCAAGGACCCACTGGTGAGGAGATAAAACTAATGTGTTTCAGTCTGACAACCTAGATATTAAAGTCATCTTTCTCGCTATTCTATTTACTACATATTTTATTGTCCTGATATCCTCTTTGGTATCCCCCCAACCCCCCACCCACCCATCTATGTCTCTGTCTCTCCCTCTCATTCTGTCTCCCTCTCTGTCCCCCTTCCCTCTACCTCCGCCAGGATGCGTATGCGCGAGGGGAGGTGTTCATCGGCAGTAAGGAGAACAGCTACACCGTCCTCTCCGGTCTGCCCCCGTCCACACAGGGCTACCACTGGAACCATGGCATCACCATAGTAACCCCCGACAGGAAGTTCCTGTTTGCCTGCGAGACGGCAGCTGAGCAGAGAGACTGGATCGCTGCTTTCCAGAGAGTCATAAACCGACCAATGAGGCCGCAGGAGTATGCAGGTACAAGATATACTGAATATAGATGTAGTTCTACATTGATAACACTGATTTGTTGTAGTTTTATTGTTGTAAGCACTTAAAGAATGTGTACATTTAAAGTAGTGTCTTTTCGATATTACATTTTCTGACGTATTTTTTCTGTCCTTTCTAGTTGAGGCTCATTTCAAACACAAACCCTGAAACTGGACCTGAACAGGACTGACCCATGTCGAACACCAGACCAAATCAGTCTTATTGGAGACAGACTCCACAGAGTACATCCCAGTCAAGGACACTATCTGGGACTGACAGGATGAGATTAGGAGAGATGAGGAGATGGGTCGAAGAGGAGAGAGAGAAACGGAGATAGACAAAGAGAAGGAAGAAGGGACCCCCCTCCAGCTGTACCATCCAAAAGCTCCAACAAGACCAATGCCTTTTCCAGGGCTAAAGATGAAAGGTCAGGGAGGTCAGAGGGGGGCTGTCCTCTGCTGCTACCCTCCTGTGTACATCCATCCCCCCTCCCCAATACGATACTTGGATTCTCCCTCTTCACCCCCTTGTTCTTCTGTGTTGTGAGTGGTTGATCCCAATCCCTAATTCAGTGATGGTGTCATTTATGGTAATTATGTGATAAAAGTCATTTCACTGTGCTTAATGAAACAAAAAGGTATCAACATTACTAATTTATTGAGTGTACAGTTTTAAATATGGTGGTTGCTGAGAGTTTTTATTCCTTTAGGGCAAGGTATCAGTTTGAACTGTAATATCAAGAGGTGCTGACTAAAACATATGCATATACAGACCATGAAGATCAGGAACTACCATGCTCTTGAGCCAATTGACACGCATCCTAAGACTGTTTATTTAAAATACTGTAGATAATATGGAAGACACTTTAATGTCTGACAACAGGATTGTCATTAATGTGATCAGGATTTACGTCATTAGCAATTTGTGAAGAATTTGTTTTGACCTACTGATCCTTCTGATTTGTGAGCTCTGATCCTGTTCTGAATGTGAAGCAGACATGAGACCCTGAAATCACAGTGTTGTAACTTCTGTTGACACTAGAGTGCACTCTAAGATACTGTAACCCAGACCCATTGGATTGTATGGCAGTGGTTCTGGCTTAATAAAGACAGCAAAATCTACTGAAAGCTGTCCCCTTGACACTGAATTGGTCATTATAGTTTCAAGTCCATTTTAATGAGCTACGATAGAAGCACAGACATGACTAGGCTGTGACTACTGTGCGTGTTGAAGAGTAGAGGATGTGAAATAATATGTAGACAGTATGCTGTCAACACAATCCTGCTGTGCTGTGTGTACGTGCGTGTGTGTGTGTGTGTGTGTGCGTGCGTGTGTGTGCGCGTGCGTGTGCTGTCCATTCCACAGCTGTTGGGAGCAGAGCTTGAGGACCAGACAGCTGAGGAGAGTCTCTGATGGGGAACCAAAGAGTACAGTGAGACATGATGGCGTGCTGATGACATTGTGGAGCTACATGGCTGGAAGCGCTGTGTGTGTGTGTGTGTTGGGGGGGATTAATAGCTTTCATAGGTCAAGCTGGAGCCAATCCTCACAGTAACAGCTGACACACTATTGCACTATTGCATTATGTTGCCTTCCCTCTCTTTCTGATGTTCCTCACCTCCTTCTGACACATTCACTTTCCACTCTTTCGGCCCTCTGTTCTCAGTCGTGTAGGTGCACATCAAGTTGAGACTGAATAAGACAGTGTGTGTGCGTGTTTGTTTGTGTGTGCATGCGAAGCCTCTGCAAATCACAGGCGCGCATCACATCTCCTGATGTGTCCCTCAGTCTCTCCACTCCTGCTCCATCCCACCATCCTCTCCTCCGCGTGTCCCTCCATCCCTTCCCTCCGGCTCCAGAGACCTGTGGAATCCTGGATAAGTCAATGTTGGTTCTGTCTGGCAGCCTGTTGTCATTGGCGACCAGTCGGGCCATGCAAACTCAGCAGACACTAATGTACTGAGGCTCACCGGGCCTGGGAGCCAACAGGAAACAGGGTGGTCATTAAACCTGGGTGGAACCTGGAACCAGCCGCCATGCTATTTGTAGTACAGCCTCAAGGGCTAAATGTGGGGCTATGACATCACGTTTGTAGTTTGTGGGGCTAGGTGTGTCTGATGTGATTTGTAGTTGTGATCATAAGTGCTACAAGTGTGATTTTTGTTTATTTGTGTAGTTATGACATGGGATTCATAGTCTGGGGCATAGGCTACAGGTGTGGCTATGACATATGATTTTTAACGCTGGCCAGAGACTACAGGTGTAGTTATAGCATGGTATTTATCAAGATGGACCTAGGCTACATGTATGACCTGTGATTTAGACCAAGGGGCTGAATTAAGAGTTAAGAGTTGTGTTAACTGGACAAGATAGGAATTCCAAGATGGATGTGTTCAAAGTGTTACGTTTATTGATGAACCTCAAGGCCCAAACATTCCCCGAGCTAGTGCCAGAAAATGTATGAAGGATATTTATAAAACATAATGATAATATTTCACATGTAGCCAACAGATCATGATTGCCAACAAAGCACATATAAGCAAGCCAGCACCAGTTATGCGTTAACAATTTTTAATTACTTGTAAAGCCGGCATACAAGTAACAGACAGACCAAAATTATATAAAAATATACACATTTACACATCTAAAACATACACACACAACTAAACCTGGAATGGCAATAGAGACTTAAATCAGGTTTTTCTCTTCCTAATGCAACATTATTCTACCCTGACAAAATTGGTTCATTCCTCTGTGTTCCTGATGAACAAATGTTATGCACACAACATTGACATACTGTATCATCTTTCTCTTCAGATGTTGACAAGTTCAGCAGATGCAGAGGGGTTTAGCCAGCCAGGCTGGAAGCTCCTTCCCTTTCTCTATCATCATCTCCAGCTGTCCAGTCAGTCAGTCAGTCAGTCTGTCAGTCAACCCTTCCACAAGAATGGACCCCTCAAGCCTGAAATCGCTTAATCTCCATTCACAGGAAACAGAATTGGAACACCTGTCGCGCTGGGTGAAACTCTGCCGCTCTTTTTGGTAAGTCCATGGATTTAGCGTGTTGAAAGAGGTATGCAGAGCTCTGTTAGTTTGGTAGTCTGGTTAGCTGGAATGATCACACTGTGCCCGGTCACTTTTTTTGGTGTTTGTGAAAATGTGAAAGGTGCAAAAAATACCTTACGGATTAAGACTTGCTTCAATTTGCCTGGTAATACACTGCACATGTCAGTGGGGATCCAGTCATGTTGTCCCTCCCCCTATGGGCGGCTGAGGGACGTGTAGACAGGCTGCTCCCAGGCTGTCGCAGGGCTGCTGTGTGCGGATGGTAAGGCCAGGCTGTTGATGAAAGAGCTGGAGTATGTTCTCCTGGAGGAGGAGGAGAAGTAAGGGTACTGGTATAGCCCTGCTGGGTACCCAGAGTATGCCCCATAGAAGCTGGGCCCCTGCAGGTCTGTGTAGTCACACTGGGGGATAGGGATGGAGGAGGGAGCCAAGGAGGGGCAGGAGCCCGAGCCCAGGGGGGTGTAGTCAGGGTGGGGAGGTGGTGGAGGTGGGGAGGAGGAACATTGGGGGGGCTGGCTGCTGTAGTGGCTGGGACTCATCTGCTCGGTTTTAATATGAGGCCTCTGCTGCTGGTGAGGGTCCCCATGGTTACTGTTACCTGGAGACAAGGAGGAGGGGGGCACTGCTCCGGCTTTGTGACCCCACCCTGAGTGAGGATGGGGATTGGGGGAGCTGAGGGAGGCCGTGCTGGAGGGGGGGTTGTGTCCTAGCCCCTGGTCAGAGGATGCAAGGGTGGAGCTGTGGCCACTGGGAGGCAGGTATTGGTCGAACTCGTGGACGTCGAAGCCCTCCATGTTGCTGATGACATCTGTGCTGAGTTCAGAGATGTCCACATGGCTGAAGTCAATGTTCTGACGACCTCCACCTCCAGTGTGGATCTCCGGGGGTCGTCGGCACTCATGTTTCCCCCCCAGGTGTAGCTCTGTTTTGGGGGTGGTGGGGGGTGTTGGAGGGTTAGCGGGGGCATGATGCTGACCTGTAGGCACAACACAGCAGGTCAGGGGATGTTTGTTAAAATGCATGTTTAATACACACTAACACGTGTTTGTGTGTATTAAACCTATACACACATTACACCAGATATGCTCACACAAAATTCAAAAACACTAAACAAACACATAGAAGAAATCTCACCGCCTCGTTCAGGAGGAGGATGATGATGAGGATTTTGCATTTCCCCTATATTAGCCAGTCTACCCTGACCCAGTCCCAGGCCTGGTTCTGTCTTGTACACCTGGACACGGCCCTGGTGGCTCATCTCAGTTCCTGGGTCTGAATCAGCCTGGCACGGTTTGGTGCTCTTCCGGCGCCGGGGCTGGTACTTGTAGTCTGGGTAGTCCTTCTTGTGCTGCAGCCTCAGTCTCTCTGCCTCCTCCATAAAGGGACGCTTCTCACTCTCAGACAGCAAGCTGCAGAGGAAGAAAATACATTGATTAATTACAGAGGATGGATGGACCATGCATAGGAATGGGAATAGCATCCATCTGTCATCTAGTCAGAACTACAGTACCTAGTTTATGGCCAAAACCAAAAAACGTCTATAGAAAGGTTGATAGATGAAAAGTTGAAAGACAATTTCTTAAATATTGAAAACGTTATACTCAATTCTACAATGAAATACACGTCATGGTGCAAACACATAGACACCGTCTTTGCAAGTAAAGATAAATCCCAGAGGAGTACTAACCGCCAGAGTTTCCCCAAAGTCTTGCTCAGCTCGGCGTTATGCAGATGCGGGTACTGGTCTGCTAGTTTCCTCCGTGCTGCCTGTGCCCACACCATGAACGCATTCATCGGCCTTTTCACGTGCGGTTTGTTCTTCATCGACCTGTCCCCGCGGGGTGGCATCGGCACGAGCGACCAGTCATATCCTTTAAGAACTTGAGATACTGCGTCTCGGATGCAAGCCGGGAATCGATCATCATCCTCACCGTCCGATTTCTGGCTGATCCCAGGAATGCGCCTGTGCCCATCCGAATCCACTGGGGAGGACGGGGCGTCCGAATCCGAGTCGACCTGGGACATGGAGCTTGCTGTTCCAGCTGGACTGCATGGGTGGTCGGTGATAGACTTGCTGCCTTCCTCAGACATGGTCACTGCTATAATGACTTCGATATATGGAGTTGCCTAGAGTCTCCAAATACTCATTTTACGCAAGGAGCACAAAAACCAGGAATGACCCTAAACTTTTCGTGTGACTTTAGGTCCAGATGTGTATTTCAGTAGAACAAATATTGTTAATCTATTTAAAGTTATTATATTTACATCTTAAGTGATGCCCTGACTGACACATTCAGTGTGTTGGGAGAGTTTTGTTTAGTTGAGCTCTCTTCCACTCCACCCACTTCATCTTATTGGTTTAAGTCCGACAGCTGCCCTCCGTGCCTCCCATGTATTTTTGCTGAGAGTCAAATGGTACAGATATTTCTTATTTTAGGTAAATATTTAATTTTACATTTTAAATTACTCGCTGATATTCAAAATGAAAATAATCGATGTCAAAAAGTAGTGTATCTGCTAAATTGGCATCTTTTTATTGGACTAATTATCCAGGACAAAAGAGTCCCTCTCCGACCATAATATAACGATCGGTGTATTTATTATGACTGTTCTGAATTGCTTCTTTGCAAAAGCGGAGTTAGCGGTCATGTAAGCGATCTTTACAGTATCTGGCTTAGTTGAAACCATGGGTTGTTCGGTCCCATCTTTTTATATATCAAGTTTAAATGCAACTTCCTGACAAATGCCAAAACAAGCCCTTTGAGTCACGTGATTAGTGGATCCGCCAACATGGCCACTAGCAGTGAAAGTTCAGAGTGCTCAGAGAGCACGTTGAGAAAAAGACGTGTCGAGCCTTTGAAACCAGCGACTAATGCAAATGACAATTCTACAAATGACACAGAGGACACTGGAAAATATGAAGACAAGAAAAAGGAAGCGCTTTCACTACGGACCGGAACTTATTGGCTCACTCGAATTGTGCTGCTGCGTTCTATTGGCTTCATATACTGTGAGTGGGTTGATTGAACCACCGCTACACTGTTACGTTGTAGTTAATTTCGCTCATAATAAACGTTGATCGATATTAGTGTAACCATAATCACATGTTCACATCACAACATTTTCTCCAGTTTCAGTGAAATAACACACAGTAACAAAGTAACAACATAAGTCTGTTTTGTAGGCCTATGTCCATATCACACATCTTTGACTCCCCCTTCCAACTACACCCCCTCCCTCCATGTCTCTCAAACTTCTCCTTTAGTCATTGCATTCACTGTGGCCTACAACCAGAACAAGCAGCTGATTGGCCAGCGAGGTCTGATGCCTGCCAAGGACTACCTGAACAGTGTGAAGCGCTACGTTGGGGGCAAGATTGGCATGGCGGCCCTGGCATACACGCCCTCCATACTCTGGTTCATGGACTGGTCCGCCATGGATGCCAACCTAGACGGTATCGCCCTGGTGGGCATGGTGCTGTCAGGGTTTGTACTGGTGACTGGCATGGCTAATATGGTCATCATGGTGGTGCTGTGGGTGCTGTACCATTCTCTGGTCAGTGTGGGTCAGCTCTGGTGAGTGACACACACATACAGCTGTTATTTGAACACACATAAGGACCAAAAGACTAACATACTCACTCAGAGACTTGAATTCAGTTTTAATGATCTTGCCAAGTCTGATCCAGTTATCTGATTAGTTTTAGCACCAGGACAATATGGCTCACATCTCAAGCACAGCCATTCGCTTGATCAATTTAGATGACCTTGTTATCCATTTATTTATCTTGTTCTCGACAGCCTGTTTCAGCTGTAATCTGTAGCAGCTCTCCTCTTTTGAAATGTACATGTAATCTGTGAAGTGGAACAGTACAGTGGTTTCTGTCTGTCAGGGCATGCTCTCCTGTTTAATTTACAGTAACATACTGTGAAATCATGTGTCGGATTATGTGTACGGATTAAGTACAAAACAAATTATGCTCACAACTATCATTTTTTTCTTTCTGTCTCCAGGTATTCCTTTGGTAAGTTGAACTCTTAACTTGATCAAATTAGAGTACAACAAAGGGTTGTGACAAACACACACACTCACACGTGCACACAAGGAGTAAAATGTCAGGCTCAGATGAGAAGCTGGGGTCTATCATGCTTCTCTGATTGGTTGATGATACTGGAGTGAGAGACGCCAATTAGATATATGTGGTAAAGTTCTGTGGTCTCTCTTTTTTATGTTTCTCTTTATCTCTCACCCCCTTCTTTGTCTCTCCCCCCCTCTCTCTTCTCTCTCTCTTGATCGCAAGCTCTCTTGGTTATCTAGGTTTACAAAGGCACTCTTTGTTAAGGTGTGTGTGTGTGTGTCAGTCCTTGGGCAGCTGCGAGGGTCTTCCAGAATCCAGCTGAAGAGTGGAGGGAGCAGGTGGCCCTGCTGCTCCCACGTCAGACATTAGACAGGCTTCAGGCAGCTGGCACACATGCACACACACGTGCATGGATTTACAAAAGTGGATCACCTCCATGTGTATCAAAAAGTCCCTCCCCTCCGCCCTCCCAGGTTGGGAGAGCCAGCTGTTGGAGACAGGGTTCCTGGGGATCTTCCTGTGTCCACTTTGGAGCCTGTCCCAGGTATCCTCTCGCCACCCTCCCTCAATCATCTCCATCTGGACCTTCAGATGGCTCATAGTCCGGATCATGCTAGGCGCAGTGAGTGAAATACACACACACACACACACACACATTCTCATAGTCATATTTACATTTACATTTTGTCATTTATCAGACACTCCTATCCAGAGCGACTTATAGTAAGTACGGGGACATTCCCCCAAGGCAAGTAGGGTGAAGTGCCTTGCCCAAGGACACAACGTCATTTTGGCACGGCCAGGAATCAACCCAGCAACCTTTTGATTACTTCTAATATATATATATATATATATGCCCCTATCATATAAGCAGACAAACACACATACACTTAAGACTTACCTACGTTAACCTCCCAGATGCCAGTGTATTAAAAGCACTTATCAAATATCCAGCAATTTTTTATTTAGATTGTTTATACGAAATTTTTGCACCAGGTTTAGATATTATCCAAAACATCTGAAACAGTCTGGCACTCTGCCACTTTCTGGAAAGGCAGAACCATCGTCAGTCAGTAAGTCACTTAGTCTGGCTGTATGAATGTTTTCCATAGCTATAGCCGCAAACTGTTCTTTCTACAAATAAACAACAAAATAACTCTGAAAGTGTTTTTTCAGTTTATGTCTATAAAGGGAATGGAAGGAAGCAGAAAGGGAGCTATTGGCTCACCCTGCCGCTGGGTCAGAAATATTATTGACATTAATTGCTTGCGACTGTAAAACCCACTCAGTCTTGTCCCCTAGACACACATCCATTACTGCATGCTTATTAAAACCAGAACATATCTAGATCCCTTTAGACACTGCTAATACTTAACCTTTCAGTAGGGCTTAATATTGGAGTCGTTTTTTATGACCGGGCTACACGTTGATGTTGTTTTGTGGTTAATTGAAAACACACTTAGTTCTGAAACTTTGGCTTTAGCGAGTGGAAATCTGGTCATGTGAATATAACTGATTATGAATCCATGACATTGTTGTGCTTGTGCTTTGATGTGTGGTTCAATTACATTTTGAAGTTTGGGGGGTTAGATAGCTGAGCGATTAGGGATTCGGGCTATTAATCAGAAGGTTGCCAGTTCGATTCCCTGCCGTGCTAAATGACGTGTCCTTGGGTTCTGTAAGGCACTTCACCCTACTTGTCTTGGGGAGAATGTCCCCCTAATTACTGTAAGTCGCTCTGGATAAGAGCGTCTGCTAAATGACTAAATGTAAATGTAAGTTTGCTAAAACGTTCCCCATTTCATGAATACATGGTTGACGTTAACCTGAATGTGTCTAAGTGAAAGTCCCCACCAGAGTCCCATGGTGTCTGTCTTCTAAGCAAGAGGAAAGCGGTTCACCTCGGTTAGCTTGGTACAGAAAGATGTGCCTCAGCAGACATAGAGAACAAACCCTTTCAAGACTACAAGTTCCAATTTAGTAGAGTCCACACTAGGCTTAGAGTGTTTGTGTGTGTGCGCATAAGTGTTTGCGTGTGTGAGGGGAATCTCGTTGTTGTCGTTAGCATCTCCCTTGATCCTCATCAGAAGTCGCTAGCATCAGAGAGGTGAAGGTATAGCGCTGGCAAGCTAACATGTTGCTAATGGGATCTGATGCAGGCAATGTCTGTGTTAACTTTAAACTGAAATATAATCACCATTCTCACATGACTGTGTGTGATGAAGATATGTGCTGGCTAGATAACTGCTACACAAATCTCTGTGAAGCGATTCTTGTAGAAAGAGTAATAGAGTAATGCAGCCGAACAATAAAATCTGGAAAATATAATCCTGGATTAAAAATTCAAATTCTTTCCAAAAGATTCTTTCGGGTTTGTGGTTGAACCTTTTGTTTGTGAAATGCTTTAGGCTAGAACCTACAGCATTTCCCACACATCCTTCATAAGAAAGTACAGGATGATCCAGAGGATGTTTAAGTGAGGTGACAGAAATGAACTCTCTGTCAGGGGGCATGGTTGCATGCTTGTGGTATTATCAGCCATAAGTATTAACGCAGGAACACAGTTAAGTGGTGACCGTTTTATTGGAAAATCTTTCCCTTCCTAGCTATTTGTTTGGTCTGTTGCCATGTCTCTCCTCTCTGCTTGTCATTTCTGGTTGTTGATGTATTTGGTAACAGTGGCGTCGGGCCAACCTGGCCAGAGTTCCCCCTTGTCTAAAAGTTGTTGATGGGACTTGGGACTGGGCTAGGCATAAACCCATCATTGTGTCCCAGTTTTTGTGAATCAGGGATGGAGAGAGGTTGACGTACCATGAGGATTTGACTCAGAATAAAAGCATCAGTGTTGCATGGGTAATTTAGTTGATTGTGTCCCATGGAGAAACTGGGCCTCTGCTCATGTTTATAGACTTCTTGTTTAAAATGTTTGTAGAAGCAGCAGACCATACCTGGAGCGAACCTTTAAACGCCACGTGTGGGTATAAGCCTGGACTTGGGGCCTGGACTTGGGGCCTGGGCCAGACACGGGCCCTTGAACCAAGGCTGGTTTGGGTCTGGGTTTGGATCTGGTTGTTGTGGCTGGTCCTGGATTTAGATTACAATCTGGTTCTGGGCTGGCATTGTTAGGGCTAATGACATCCTAAGGGTCTGCTTGCCCCATACCCAGTTCTCTTACCTCTCACAACCTGGCAACAGCTGCCTTGCCTCCACCTTCCCCCATTTTATTGTCCAGAGCTGGTGTAAATCTTACTGCTGTTCTCCTAGACAGGAAATAAGGTGACTTACTTGATGTGGTTTACCCATTCTGACGACACCCTAGCCTGGTCCAGTCCGGTACCCGGAGGGCAGGAACTGGGCTCGACTCAGATGTGTGGACCAGGTCCAGTTTCCGTGGAGAAAAACACTGAAATAAGTTTTATTGAAGTCACATGCACCGACTCAGTTTGTCATGGCCAGTCATTTTATGATGTTGAGAAATTGCATGGGTAATGCAATACTCACTCACTGTTTTTAAGCTTGTTTGAAACATACTTTTGTTTGGTTGTTATTGCTACAATGAGCTTCTATTAGACCTGTACATTTATTTGTGACACTGTACAAATGCTATGATAGGGTAATGCCAGGTTTCCATATTAACAGGCCCTTCAGAGTACCACTATATCATCACTGGAGTACTATCAAAATAACCTTCCTAACAACATTGCATTGACCCATTCAGAGAGGAATGTCCATGCCAACAGATTAGGATATGTGACTGGAATTGATGATAGTCAGAACCTCATGACTGAATTGCATTATGGTCATGTTGGGGCATGTCAACACCCAACATGTTTTAACCAGAACCCAAATGGCTCAATAAACCCAAATAAACAGAACGAGTAATAGTGGAATACAATTTGTGGTAGATATTTTGGGGGAAATACCCCAGGTCTTTATCAGATTAAGTGTGATTCAATAGATGTATGTTCAGTGATCATAAGTAAAAGTCTTCCATGAATTTTCTTGTTGTGCCAAAATGCACTTCTCCATCATTCCCTTCATCCCCTCCTTTTTGAGCTGAGCAGTGGCTGAGGTTTCTTATCCACTATATAGCATGTGAAAAAATGAAATGATTCTGTTGGATTGTGATGGAGTACTCTGAAAGACCATCACTCTCACCCTCCCTTCCCTTCCTCTGCTCTTTCAGCTGTGTTTTATTTCCTAGAACGGTAGATTAAATCATGGGCCAAAGTTAATGGCACTACAATCCACTTCTTTCTCCTCCGTCTTGATTCTGTTCATCTGTTGATCTTTAATGTTGTTAGACACATTAAAGTTAGATTCATTCATTTTCATACAGTTGGGCATCTCTCTCTCTCTCTCTCTCTCTCTGTCTCTCTCGGTCTCTCGGTCTCTCGGTCTCTCGGTCTCTCGGTCTCTCGGTCTCTCTCGCTCTCTCGCTCTCTCGCTATTGCTGAGGATGGTGGGTAATTGAGTGAGACAGGAGATGACTTGGAAGCTGCTCAAGCCAAGCTCTCTCTAGGGTTGAAGTGGTGATGTCCAATGGTGGTGAGGTACCAATGAAGGTTTGTCCAGCCAGATAGCACCAACACATCAAGAGCTTTGCCCCCACCCCTGACCTAGCATCCCTAACCCTAGCACCGCTCATAATGCAATCAAGTCCCAACCGTGACCCTAGCCCTAACCCCAACCGTAGCTCTATAGCTCTCTAGACATGGACTAAAACCAAGCATGGTGGCAAACCCACTGCCCAGTACCTAAGGATCTTTTCGTTTACATGCATCTGGTGATAAATCAGGATTCGTACCGGTGTAAACTGATTACACTCTGATTGATTGCACCCTTTTCCTGTTATTCCTGTCATGAGATGTTATGAATAGGTGAAAATAAAGTTGTTGAACTTTGTACATTATTGGGTTTCATGGTTCTTCAGTGAATGCTGAATTTCAGCAGTTACTGTTCAGGTCGGTAAGGACATGATGAGCCACTACGATGGCTGTATGTCAGAAATGTGGTGATCTCTTTTAGCTTGTCTGCCGTTAGACTGATCACATGATGCATCATAGGATATGACAAGATACATGATTCTGTACCTGGTTTCCCTCATGAAACACACACACACACACACATATACACCCTCACACTTGGCACATTCAAGATCTTTTGCTTTACATTTATTTGCTATATACATTCACATACACACCACAGTCGATCAACAGGTGTTCCTCTGCTTTTCCAGGGTTTGATCAAGATGAGAGGAGACCGCTGCTGGAGAGACCTGACCTGCATGGACTACCACTATGAGGTGTGTGTACCGCTGTATGGCCCTGGGTGTCTTTGATCCATGTTGTGGGATTCAGCTGACCACATTGAATTACTTCTGAAGTGTCTTAATCAGCCCATTATCTATCAGTCCACAGCTTGGCTGACACTTGAAACAGAGCAGATTCTACTCCACATTACGCTCTACACAATATGGCCAACTGTAGCTATTCAATGACATACTGGAGGTGTGCATGTTATATACGTTTGTGGATGCCTTTCTGCCTATGTGTGTGCACTCAAATGGATGTCCACTGGTCTGTCCTCTGTGTGTGTTTGCACAAGTGTGAGTGTGTGTGTGTGTGTGGGTGGGTGCTGTCCACCGTCTCACTCATGTGTTCTGATCATTATCCAGCAGATGATCCTGATCCACAAAGTTAATAAACTAACCACCTGACCCTCCAGCCCCCATCGCTGACCACTCCAAGCCTGTTCCCCCCCAACTCTCTGTCCTGCTCCACCCCAATCCCCTGCTGCCTGGTGTCCCCCTGAGAGGGGAAACTGTCATGTTTGTGTGGTGATCAGGACCCTGACTCACTCCAGCTGGGGTGTTCATGCCTGCCATGCTGCATATTTGGAGGTTAATTCATAGCCAGTGTGTTGAGGGCAAGTGTACCAGACTATAAACCATTAAGATGTTTACAGCTGTATTTAGCATCCATATTAATACAAGGGCTCGATTCTGTAATGTTACAAAATAGGCGAAAATAGTCCCCCCCCACCCCACCCCACCCCACCCCCTGCTCTCACCTATGCAAAGTTGTACTTCTGGACATTGAGTTGATCTCCTGGCCATTCATGTTGCCTGTGTAGCATGTACTGTACTTGTCCGCCTCTCCACCTGTCTCGCTCTCCTTCCTTCTCCTCTCAAGGACTAGAACTTTGGACACAGCCCAGCTATATAGCATAGGTTGATGTGCAGGTCTGTGTTTACGCTAGCAGAGACTCCGCGTTGCGTTGTCCTTCTGGCTGCTGGTGCTGCATGCATGGGGAGGCACGGTTGGAAGGCTAGTGTGTCTGGACTAGACTCTCCAGTACTTAACAATGGCCCAGCTGTTTATGCGCCCGGAAACCAGCCTGGCATGGGGACCAGTCTGCAGACTTGGTTCTCTGATGCATGCTACCTTCCACAGCGACTAAGCCTCTACTTAGTGCAGGTTAGAAGCTCGAGTTAAAGCCCTTTGCCTGTTCTTGTCTTGGTGTCAGTGTGTCTTGTAAGTACTTGTGTTCATTTCCTCACTTGATAGATTGCCGTAAGGAAAGGTTGTCATCTCCTGTCGTATCTCCAGATGTTGAGCTGTTGAAAGTCCTACTGGGTGAATTTGGAGGATAGAGAGCTGTTCCTGGGGGGGAGGGGGGGGCGGCTGGCAGTACCAGAATCTCCCTCCAGTCAAGTCTGTCTGTGAGACCAAACACTGACTGACCAACCTAACCCCAAATCTGTCAACACCCCCAGGGGTAAAGTACATTTACTTTAGATTCACTGTTTACACACACAAACACACACGCAACCGGAAAATGCAGGCGCCAGATGAGAACTGAATGACCCCCCCCCCATCCCTGATACACTGCTTCCTTTCAGACCTACAGACTCGCCACAGGTCCACCCGGTGCAGTGCATCTTGGGACAGCTATATGAAGCTGGTTTGGTTGGGATGTTCTTCTGTAGGGAGTTGGCTTGCGACTGTTTTACTTTATTTCATTTGCTGTGTTGTGTGTTTGTGTGCGTGTGTGCGCGTGTAAATGTTTGTGTATTTTTGTTCGTGTGTCCTTGAGGGAGCTGGGGGTGTATTTGTTTTATCTGAGGTTGCAGGCCCAATGGGTGTTTTGGTGTGTTTAGGTGGAGACACCTAGCATCTAAATAAAGCTCAGCCTTTACTTAGTACTAGAAACCCTCCCTGTGGTGTGGTGTTTGTTCCTCACGCAGTCCCATAACTAACTGTCACACTTCCTCGACTCTCTCTCTCTCTCTCCCCCTCTTTCCTCTCTCTCTCTCTCTCTCTCTCTCTCTCTCTCTCTCTCTCTCTCTCTCTCTCTCCTCTCCCCATGCCCTCACTCCACCACTTTCTTCAGACCCAGCCGGTACCTAACCCCATGTCCTACTACATGCACCACTCCCCCTGGTGGTTCCATCGCTTTGAGACACTGTGCAACCACGCCATCGAGCTGGTGGCACCTTTCTTCACCTTCCTGGGGCGCAGGATGTGCTTGGTCAATGGAACGCTGCAGATTATTTTCCAGGTTAGTGATGAGGGGGGGGGGGGGGGTAACAAACAGATAGAAGTTGTACATTAGATCTACTATTTCCATAGACATGAGTACAGGCCTAGTACATAACATGCTACACAATGTAATTTCTTATTTTACCATTAGTCAAATACTTTCTCACTCTCTTTCACTCTTTTTTACCCCCTACTTTTACAGGTGGTTATAATCGTGAGTGGGAACCTTAGTTTCCTAAACTGGCTGACCATCGTTCCCAGCCTGGCTTGTTTCGACGACGCGTCGCTCGCCTTCCTGTTCTCATCTGGGCGTGGGGCCAAACAGGAAGTGCTGAGGCTGCAGGCGGACGAAGCAGCGGGACAGAGTCCCAAACCTAGCAGAGGTGCACGCACACACACACACACACACGTACAAGCATTCTCCCATATGGTGTGCACACACACACGCACACACACACAAAAAGGGATTAGCACTTGGACAGCTGAGGAATGGAAAAAAAGGAGGCTGAATGAGAGAGGGAGACGAAGAGAGAGAGGCAGACAGGTGGAGAATGTGTATGAGCCAAGCTGGCATGTTAAAGCGTAGAGTATTATTGAATGTGAGAGTGTGTCCATTAAACAATCTTCGTCTGCGGTTGACATGTGGTAAAACCAGGAATAGGTTTCTCTAATAGACCTTCAGGACCTAGTGGCCACACTTTAATGTTGAGACACATGTCATTTAAGTGGGATATAAAGTATCCTACTACCTACAGCATGTGTTATTTTGTAGTTATTTCACTGGACTGTAAAAGTCCAGCCCTAAGTGAAACAGCAGGTAGAATAACTACACTGATACATAGGTATAATATGCCTGGCTGAAATGTGTGTGTGTGTGTTATTTGACAAGTTTAAGGGAGTTACAGTATAACGGTCTGATCCTCCATTTGTTAACAGCAAACGCCCCATGACCTCATAGGCTGAGACCTTAAGGTTGACAGAAGCCAAGAGACTATAGTAACACACACACACACACACACACACACACACACACACACACACACGTAGTCTCCCTTTCATCTGTTTGTCCATTTGTCCCTCAGGTATGCTGATAAGGCGGGTGGTGAATATAGCTTTGGGTGTTCTGATTGGCTACTTGAGCGTTCCCGTGGTGCTGAATCTGCTGAGTTCCAAACAGGTGATGAACACATCATTTGATCCCCTCCGCATTGTCAACACGTACGGGGCGTTTGGCAGGTAAGATACCCCATGTCCATCCTACTCTTCCACACTCCTCCCTCACGTATCTCTCCACTACACTCCCCTCTTTTACTCCCCATCTCTCCTCTGCGCTCCTCTCCCCATCTCTCTATTTCCTCCCCTATTCATCTCTCCATTTATTTATCTTGCTTTGATGAGCACCAACAGGTTATTTGTGGAGGACCAAAGAAGGACCAAAGAATCATCCCTCCTCATTCCTTAATTAATCCCTGAGACAATGAAATAAATCATTGAATTTCTACACGTTTTACCCCTCCCTCCCTCCTCAGTATAACTAAGGAGCGCACAGAGCTGGTTCTGCAGGGCACCCTGAGCTCCGATCCGTCCGACCCAGCGGCGGTCTGGGAGGAGTACCAGTTCCTGTGTAAGCCAGGCGACCCAGAGAGAAGACCCTGCCTCATCTCACCCTACCACTACAGGCTCGACTGGCTCATGTGGTTCGCTGCCTTCCAGGTGAGCTGGATACCCAGAGACGTTACAAACCTCAGCTTACGAACGGCCTGTTCACATGGTCTGGAGGGGAACAGGCTGGATATCCAACGTCTAACCTGGGTTAACTACTAACTACTGCCCACTAGGGGGCAGTAGTCCCATAACTAATATCACTTTGTTTCTGATTGTCTCTCATTTCCCGTCCTTCCAGACCTATGAGCAGAGTGAGTGGGTGATCCACATTGCAGGCAGACTGTTATCCAACGACACCAGTGTCCTCTCCCTGATGGAACACAACCCTTTCCAGGACAGAGAGAACCCCAGGTATGGAACAGCGGCCGACCGTGTCGCTCTCTGGCTCTCCTGCTTCTCATTCTCCTCTCTCTGCTCCTCTAAGATCATAAAAGGAACACCACATTATGACAGGACCTTGGCTCACTTCTTCTCCACCCCCTGACCCCCCCCCTCCAGGTGGGTGAGAGGGGAGCATTTCAGGTACAAGTTTGCTCCGCCTGGCAGTGCCCGAGCAGCCCAGGGGAAGTGGTGGGTGAGGAAACGCATCGGCCCCTACTTCCCTCCGGTCAACCTGGAAGGACTTACCAAGTACTTCCAGTCCAGGAACTGGCCCCACCCACATATACCCACACGGTGACCTTTCAATCTTGACCCCAGACGTTTCCACCCAATGACATATTCAACAATTCAGTTGCAGCAAGGGGCACATGCTTGCTCACACACGCATACTGTTCAAACAGACAGACAGGCAGGATGGAGATATGTTACTTTAACAATTATAAATCTTGGATTTCATCTCCAGCACCAAATCTGTTACTTTCCAGCTGATGTTTCTTGTGATAAAAAAAAAACTATTTTGTAAAGTATGAGTATTGTTCTTCCACACATAATTCTCTATTCAGTTTGAAGTATAAATAATAATACTAAGATATGACATTGATATGTTGATTGTGCGCCTTCTTGTGTAGATAAAGGACAAACAAAAGCTGTGTGTGTCTGAGTGTTTTGTCATCTTGCAGGTGTGTGTGTGTTCTGTCGTAGATGTGTGTTCTGCTTGCAGTGGTAAAGGAACAGGATTCCTCAGAGCACTAGCTCTCAGTTCCACAATGCTCTTCACTCTGCCTGTCTCACAGCACGGCTGTTTTTAATGATTCCCTTTACATCAGAGGTACCTGATTCACATCCACTGAGGCCTTTAACCTTCAACATACACACACACTCACAACAGAAACAGGTTGGAAAGTATAGCATACATTACAATTCTTTATGACTTTGGAAGGTCATCGGGTAAGACTGACAAAATTACAGTATTGTATCAAAGTATTCAAATTTGTCATGCCTGAATGATATTTTAAAATAAAAATAATAACATGATTTTTCTTGTTACCTTAAAAAAAAAACAGACTTCATTCCTCACGAGTAGGCTGACGGTATGGAGCGGACTCTTATCTTCCAGAGCTGCTCCCTCTCTTATCTTCCAGTTCCCCATCAACCTCACTGCTGCAGCAGGAGACGCTCTACCTGGATGTAGAGGGCACTTGTCAGTATAATGAGTGTGAGTCACACATTGAGTGTCTTACATTGTGCTTGAGCTTACATAAATCACTTGATATTAGTCACTGTGCTTTAAATGTGTCTGGGGAGGTTAGGGGTAGATGGGTTCTCTTGAAGGGAGAATTTAGATATTGTATGCTGTAAACATTTTTATCTCAGGTTGAGAAATCCATACATCTCAAGCACGTGAATATTAATAGTCCATATTTTATCATTTGAACTAGTTCTATGGTAAGTTGGTGTACTTTTCAGCCATCGAATGACCCTACGTGACCACAGAGCCAACGCGGAGTAAAACGGCACTGTTGCTTTAAACGCACCACTGCTTTGACAAGTTGTAGAGCGATGGTATTATCTTCTCGAGCGCATTGTAAACACCACTGTGCGCTTACATTCGGTGCGAACCGAGAAAGAGAGAGGGGTAGAGAGATATTGACCATGTGTTGACACCTGCAACTGCACCGTTGGACTGTCGTAAGGCTCGAGCCCTGTGGAGGTTCCACAAGGAAAACTGCTGTCACAGGTGCGCTGTGACAATTGAAACTACCAATTTTAAAGGGGAACGAACAGTAGACTGTCTCCGTGCAGTCATGATTTTGACACACAGGTAAAAAGTGATCTCATTCAAACCGATCTTTGAAAGCAATTTAGCCTAAGATAAGACTAGCACATAACTTATATCAATTCGCGGGAGTAGTTTAACGATTGCAGCGAGCCATGTCCAGAAAGAAGGCGGCAAAAGGGAAGGGGAGCTCGAAGAGTCCCAGCGCATCTCCGAGCAGCACCAAAGACAGCAGCGGGAAGAGTGGAAAGGGACTGGCTGCTGCTCCCACCAACGGTGTGGTCTACCCTAGCCGGCCCTCCATCAGCAACAGCGGGGAGTTTTATGATGTCGCCTTCAAGGTAAGATGCAGTGTTTACACAAACATAACTGGGTATACCCACTCCTATTCGCAGCATGAATACACGTTGCACAGTCGGCTGTCCAGTAAATAAACGCCAAGACAATAGTGAGGCAGTTTAACCTGAACAACTACATGTTTTCAAACTGTCCGTTCCTTCTCAGCTGTGTCAACAAGGATACGCGAGACTTGTGCGCGCCTCACATGCACTGCCAACGCGGCAAGAGCAAACACGGACATACTGTTTGATGCCCAAAAACTATTCTATGAATAATACAAAAAAATGACTTAAAACAAACGACAATATTTACACTGAACAGGTGCAGTTTGTGTAATGCCATTGTCCCCCAACTTGGGGTTTCATTTAATCTTATATGAGAACCCGTTTCTACCACTGATCTAGAATTTGAGTACTATGATGTTTTGAGTAAAATTTGAGTACTAGACAGTTAGATATATACCCTTACCACACTGCAATTAGCAAAGGACATTTTGAGAACGTTTTAAGCACTTCAACAACCCAGACAGCAAAACCTAATTTAAAAAATGTCTACCTCTACATAAACATTATCTGAGCCATTTCTCACTGTCCTCCTGTCCTTACATTCCCATGCATCTTCCTTTCTGTCCTGTGTCCTGTCCTTGCCCTTCTTTCTCTGACTAACTCTTAGTTTAAAGAGTCTCCGTCTCTTTCTTTCTCTCTTTCTCCTGCCTGTTCCTCCTGTCCTGGTAGATGATGGTGTGTGTTCCTCATTCCCTCCAGGTGATGTTGGTTGGAGACTCTGGTGTAGGGAAGACCTGTCTGCTGGTCCGCTTCAAAGATGGAGCCTTCCTGGCAGGGAGCTTCATCTCCACTGTGGGAATTGACTTCAGGGTAAGAACACAAACACACACTTCTCTTTATTGGATGTCATCATCAATGCTCCATATGTAGGTAGGTACTATTCCGTCCCTTCCTTGTCTGTAAGCTGGAGGTAATGCCAACACCATTATTCCTCTCTTGGCCAATTGGTACCAAGATTCATGAAGTACACAGTTAGTCTGGCAACATCTGGTACCTGGTGTAATTTACTACTGCACCTCTCCTCTCAGTCTCTTCGCTCTAAACCTCCCCTCTCTTCCTCCTTATCTCCCCTCTCAGCCTCTGCCCTTCATACATCCCTTCTCTCCCTCCATGGCTTCCCTTTCAGCCTCCTCCCTCCACACCTCCCCTATCAGCCTTCTCTCTCTATACAGTTGGATAAATCATTCCTGGAGTGATTCATTGCTCTGGCTCACAAGTGTGAAATGCTGTCTCTCAGTTTGATTTCTTTCATCCTCTCATCCATTAGTTCAAAGATTGATTGTGTGATTGACTCAATCCTCTCACTCTTTCTCTCTCTTTGTCATGTATTTACACGTGAGTGGGTGTATTTTGGTTTAATGTCATACACAGAAAAAAAAAGAATTATACTCAGAAAAGCCCTTACAGGCACAGCACATAAGGGGTGGCCTTGGAGGGGGGGTGGAGAGAAGGTGTTATTTTACTGCAGTTATTAACTAGATCCTCTGGGATGGAGAGAGAAGTGAGCAGAATTCCAAGTAACATTCCCTTATACAGTGTCCCGTCTAACTAACACAATATAATAGAACTACAACTACCACCATTGGGCCCCTGTCACAAACGTACTATTGAACTGTTCCATTCCAGAAAAGCACCGAGTGAGAGTTAAGGTGCAACATGCACATCAAGAAACATGGCGTTTTTGTGACGATGCTTGTCGTGTTACAATCACCGTCACTTCCAGACTTACAGACCAGGCATCTGATTTCCGAAGGAGTCATAGAGATAAGGCCACCTCCCCCTTGATGGATTTGGCTCGGTAATCCTCCTGGGAACAGACAATGTGACCTCTTTGACCAACACACACTCATACTTATAGAGATAGAAAACACTCAACAGCATTCAGAGACGTACTGAGAAGTTCTATCAGTTCTCTTCCCCCCAGAGCTTGACCTCACACACAGGACATTCTGTCTTCTGTTGGTTACACTGTTACAGACTCTTGGTAAAGTACACACATGTAAGCACACACACACACACTCCGTCATACATCGCTGATCTGCTGCCTGTAGGTACTGAGGCAGCGGAGCAAAAAGCTTCTGTGCTCCTTAATGGATTCAGCTACTGGAAAATATCTCTGCTGCTGCCTTTTGTGTGTGTGTGTGTTTGAGAGTGGAAAGAGAGTCGAGTTTCTGTTTGTCTGTGTGTGCGTGTGTATTTGTTTGTGTACAGCATGACCTAACTTGACATACAACCTGAACTGTGCCCATTCAATGAATAAACAGTCGGCATAAATGAAGTTCGACGTATCATTACTTTACATAACCATATGTGGGTTATGTAAAGATGTGTTGGGATTCCAGATAGCCCTGAGTCATCTTTGGGTTCATCTGAGATGAAGCTCTTCGGGAAAGCCATGCTCCAGTTTTATTCACCATCTTCATTATTATCATCATCATGATTGTCATAATTATCTTCAGTATCATTATAACCATTATCATCAGCATCTTCCTCATCATCAGCATCAACAACCTCATTATCATCAGTATAATCATCCTTATCTTCTTTATTATCATTATCTTCATCCTCATCATCACCTTCATCCTAATCATCATCATATTTGTTTGTAGAGATGTGAGGAAGGAGTAGCAACACTCCAGCCTGGGTACCACAGGCAATACACTTGGAGGCTCGAGGCTGTTTGTCGATTCACACATCAGCTGCTTGTATCCAGCTTGACTTGAATAGTCCTGTATGATAATGTAAAAGGCAGACCTATTCAAGTGGAGCACTTCAAGGTACCGTGTGCAACCACTATATGCCGCTCAGTCAAAGATGAATAGAGAGGGGATGACACTCGGATTGAGAACTGTGGATCGTGCTGGATTTCAAGGATATACTTTAGTGTCGGTGAGCTTAGGGTTACATAAGAGATCATTGGTATTCAGGTTCTTGGTTATTCCTCTGAAGGTCTGCTCTCGTTGATGAAGTGTTCATGGGTTCACGCTTATGTAAGTCACCCTCTGTGGCCCCTCATAACAGGAGAGGATGACTCCTATTGGGCCCCTCTCACATCAAGATCACTCTCTTTATTTCTTTCTCACAGTCTTTCTTTTAGTCTCTCTGTCTCCTCTCCTTCTCACAAACAGAACAGCCTGGCAGTTCTGTATGTGAAGCGTCAGCTCTTTGCTACTTGTTGCTTGGCTGACTGACTGTTAACTGCTTGACTGTTTGTTGACTGCTTGACTGGCTGGTTCACCAAATAACTCTAGAAAAAATATACATTAATGTCAAAAAACACAAAAGGTGTGACTAGAATCAAGAAGCAGAGAGAGTGGGGACAAGCCCACAGGGGTCTGTGGTGTGTGGGGCAGGGGGGTCTGGACCTTGGGGGGCTAGGCTGCCTGGAGGTGTGTGTAGCTTTGGACCTTGGGGGGCTAGGCTGCCTGGAGGTGTGTGTGTAGCTCCGAGGTGTTTAGTTTTTTGTGTATATTGTGTGTGTGTTAGTATGCACTTGTGTGTATGTATATGTCACATGTTTTGTGTGTGTGGATCAACTCCAGGTGTTTAACCTACAGTATTTCATCAGGATGGAGGAGGCAGGCCAAATGATCGATTAACGACCCTGCGTAGCTTCTCAGAGGGAAATGATGCAATGACCCATCTGCCTCCCTACAGGCACGATTAATCAACAGTGATCCCATAGTAATGATATCCACCAATCATCCCACCAGAAAAGCTAAGCAGGAGGAGCCATTTTACGTTTCCATTTTTCCCCCGTCAGTCCTAGGGCAATGCTTTCCCACTTTAGTAACACAGCTCTCAAATGGGTAACGATCTTCTCCTTTGCTGTATTTCGCGTCACCTCAGGTGTTTTGCATACATTTCACAACGTTTCCATAGAGGAATAACGACCAGGGCATTGGACCCACAGCATAGGGATCATTTGGCCAAAATACATTTTTTTTTTTGATAAGTGAATGCCTTGGAAGTCATTACCAGAAAAGCACATTGGTTTTGTTTGAACATTTTTGGAAAAAAAAGGTTGTTTCCTGTGGATGCATCAGAGGAGCAGGGCCACATGACGGAGGCTCACTGGCGGTCCTTCATACGGCTCGGCTCCGTCTGTGTCAAACCCAGCCAGCTGGACTCACAGGCCGGAACCACGGCACCTATGGGACAGAAAATGAAGTAACACTTCTGTCACATCAACATATGCTTTACAATAGGAAATCCTGTATATTGTGTGTACAGTACATACCTGAGGTACTAACTACATGCACCTGCCTCTGTGCCTACAAATTCCCGTCTTGATCTCTACTTTGGTGAACCTCCATCCTCAGCCTCTGGGAATGGAGGTTGTCTTCATCTCTGCTTGGTTACCTCACCTAACTGGGTACAGGGATTAACCAAATGATTGAATTATTCCACCCACATGTTGGCGTCGGTCTCACTGACTTCCAAATCAATTGCGTGAGCCACATACCAAATCTTTTTTTGCCTGGAGTGGTCTGTACCTCAGAGCATGAGACAATACAGTATTCTCGTGCCGTCTGCGGTTCCAAACTCTTGCCCCTTGTCATTTTCACAGAGCCCCACAAAAATGTATTTCCTCACAAAAGTAATGTTCTACACACATACAGCCAGACTCACACATGCGTGACATAGTGTTCTGGTCTAAGTAAAGAGGGATAGACCCTCAAGTATGGATCCCACCCAAGAACTTTCATCAGTTGTTTGTATGCGTTCCCTGCAGATATCATTTCCTGGTCTGATTAAATTTGATTTGAGTCTGGATTGTGAGGTCTATGCTATTACATTGTGTGTGTGTGTGTGTGTGTGTGTTTGTGTGTGTGCTGTATGCACTGGACTATCATGAATTTTGTTTTGCAGAAAATATGTTGTACAGGGCTTTGACGACAAATGAGAGGTCAGGCTTTCAGAGTTGAACAATTTAAACAATGTGAACAATTTCAAACATAAAAAAATTGAAATGCCAGGGTTCAGGTGCATGTCTTGGCAGCTCCCAAACTAGAGAGAGAGTGTGAGGGATAAACAGACAGACATACAGATAGATATACAGACAGACAAAATACAGACAGAGAGACAAACTTTGAGACAAAGTATATTTCTCAAACCCATTGAAACAGCCACACGCCGGTGGAGAGAGAGAGTAGAGAAAGAAAGGATGGAAATTCAGCCACCTTTAGGAAATAGGACTGACAGACAGATCAGTAAAGTGTGTCACGATGGTCTTACTCCATGTTTCTGGTTCCACTCTGTTTCCAGAGCTTATGCTGTCATATTCTGGTACAGAGATGCAGTCATACTTGCATGCTTTATTCTCTTACCCCCCCCCCCCCTTCCCCACCCACATTCACAGTCACACACACACAGTCACACAGTCACACTCAGATGCATGCTCATACTTTATAGACTCACACACTCTTACTCAATCAGTATCCCCTAATTCAGTTACATAATTCTCTCGAAAAGTGAAGATATCTGTATATAATGACAGCGTGAGTGTCACATTAATCCATATTAGAGGAAGTATATCCACACGGCAAGACACACACACAGCATGGGAGAGACAGCGACTGCAGAGACCGTGTAACTGATGAGTCTCTGTTTCCATTTCGTCCTCATACTGATGTCTCTATAAATATGGCATCTGTCTCTTGCTGTCCTATCGTTCATAATCAGATATCGCTCAACATTTCAACTACATTATATTGTACTGTTTGTGATAGAGAGGCATTTACAAACAAAGTGAGTGGTGCAAGAGACAGAAGTTGCCTGGAAGGCAAGAGAGAGAAGGGCTGTGATTGAAAGATAGGAGAGAGAGAAAGAGATCATTAAAAGGTCAGAAAGAAAATGAGGGATTTTTGAAGAATCCTTGGCTGAAGAAGGGAGAGCGAGGCCAAGACCCAGACCTGTGACAGATGGAGAGAACGGGTGGATGTAGAGGAAACGTTGGAGGATGAGAGAAGAGAAGAGGAAGAGAGGAGACAAAGTCAGCCTAAGCTGGTCCTATTAGCAGAGCCAGGAGAAGTGTGCGTGTCCATGCTGGGATAGAAGGATCAGCACTGGGCTGGCACAAAGAAGCACTCTAGAGTTGATTTATAACACAACATTGCACAATAGAATAGAATAGAGTTATATATCTTCACCAACCCACCACCTCTGTTATTCTGCCTACGCTTGTTTGCATTAGTGTGTGTTATGGCGTGTTATCAGTTACACGCGTCCATTTCCTTCCTTGGCACAGAGCTATGCTAACATGGCAGTCTGCCCTCTGTCTGGCCAACCCGGAGGTATAAGAGAAGGCAACTAGAAAAGATATAGGAGGCCACAGCTTCTGCTGCACCTGGCCTGGAAAACTACTGCCTTGTGCTACAACTGGAGGACAAAGTCCAGGACCTAGACTGCTGCTCTCGTAGTTCCGTTCTACATATATACGAGAGTTTTAACCGTACTGCAAAATTACCTGTACTAACAACCGATCTTAAGGTTAGTCACTCTAAATGGTAAGAACAAGTTTGAGTAAGAGTGGTGATACATGATGGAGAAACAGATAGATAGAAGAGAGCCAAGTCTCTCACTTTTACCTCCTCTCCTCCTCCCGCTATCCCTACATGCAGCAGTAACATAATTGCGTCTGTGTGGACCAGCTGTAATTACCCTGGGTGTCTGTTATTTAATTACCCTCAAATAATGCCTTACTGCGGCCTGCAGGATTTATGTAGGAGACTGGAGGCTAACACAGCACTAGCGTTGTGTTCATCAGATAGTTGTCCAGTGAGTCCATAAGGTTATTTGAGGTGGGATTACCTTACTGACATTCTATTTACTCTCTGTGTGTGTGTGTGTGTGTCTGTGCATGTGCTTGCCTGTATGTTGTGGAGTGTTATTAAAAACAGGTTTGGTCAATATTATACTTCTTAAGTTCCTTGAGTCAAATCAAATCAAATGTATTTGTATTGCCCTTTTTACACGCAAGCATGTCACAGAGGGTTTCACATGCGCCCATAGAACTGCCCCTCAACCAAGCTAAACCCTCAAGGAAGACAAGAACAAACTCCCAGAAAAACTCCCATCAGGAGAAAAAATGGAAGAAACCTTGGGAGGAGCAATTCAAAGAGGGATCCCCTCCTCCAGAGACGGTTGGTAAGAGAGAGGAGCAGAACACAGGCTAAACATAGTCATACAGTCTCAATGGGTTTTGAAACACCAAAATCCATTGTTGAACTTTATAGATGTAGGACAGGACTGGGAGACTCGCTGTTGGCCGTCATGGAGACTGGTCTCCGGTTGACGACCAGGTCCAGCGTTGGCAGACCGATGACCAGGCAGGTGCTGACAGCTCAAACCCCCCACACCACAAGGGAGGTGTGTGTGTGTGGGGGGGGGGGGGGGACAGAGAGGGGAGAGCAGGGATTAGAGAATGCCTGGAGCAGCTAACAGTTACAGTCATAATAGAATGAGATCCCCACCGGTCAAGTGTGGACTAGTGCAGCAATTTAACAGAGCAAAAAGGGGTATTTGATGCAGCCCCACACACCAAGACAGCGACAGCCTCCCTCGGTTGGAACATGAAATCTGTTCCATGGGAAAGAACTCTAAAAGAAGTTATACTTATACGAATAAGGATAAAAACAACCGTCCCCCGTTGTCTCCAACTAGTAACAGAAACTATAACAGTAACAATTTACAGTAACAGGTTTACTTTATTTGTAATATCTAGATGTAACATCTAGATGGGGCAATATGAACATATGAGCTACAATTTAAAAATTACATGTGATACACACACAGGCAAACACGCACCCAAGGTTTATAAATAAAGTACATACATATACTTACCTTTAACAATCGTAGAATTGACTAAACAAGAAAGTTTTTAACCTAATTTTAAATGTCAAAACAGTATCAGCCTCCTGAATTGAGGCAGGTAATTTGTTCCAGAGCAGAGGTGCTCTATATGACAGGATATATTGAGCATGGTTTACAGACATGATGGATGGATTTGGACATAGAGGATTGATTTGGCAGAAGAGAAGGGGTCAATGTACAACTATTCAATGTCCACTTCCTAATATTGGATAAGCTGTGTTTGAAAATTACTTGCTTTCTTATGAAAGTGGTAAGATGTAAAACGAGAGAGAGCAAGCGTACCTGATCAACATAATCTAGTTCTATGTGCAGGTTGGTGCAGTGCCCTGGTTGTCCCCAGGATGTCTGTCTGTCAGCCTGCCATGTCAGATAGCTCTGGCCAAACAACAGCCTTTTCTTGCCTCATGCATATTTAAGATAGGGGGTTGGTCCGGAATGAATTTGGAATGTGATTGACAGCTGTCTCATTCATATGAAGGGTCTCAGCGGTAATAAATATTCACACTGAAAGAAAGAGAGAGAGAGAGAGAGAGAGGGAGAGGGAGGGAGGGAGGTAGAGAGAGAGAGAGAGACAGCCATGCAAGGCCTCACAGCTTGAAGGTCTGAAGTTTGCAACATTTCCTCCATGCTCCAACTGGTTTCCTCCGCACAACACCCCACGACGAAACACACAGTGTATAAGGAAGATATATAGAGAGATGGTTAACATTGGCATTTTATGTAAACGGAATTAAACCAACAGTAAAACATTGTTTTGGGGACACACACAACAGGTGTGTGTCCCCCACCTCTCTTTCACCGGTGGAACCCAGGTGTTTAGCTTCGACAGTAGGCTTGGTCATCATCAGGGAAGTGGTTGTGGGCATCCTGGGATATAGCCAGAGTCGGCAGAGTTCAGGATGAGCGATCGACACACACACAGTCATCGATCTAATGACTGAAATGTATTGATTGATTTCATCTTTATATACGCAGTGCCATTGAAACCAAGGTCTTTTCAATGATGTAGCCTTCTACATGACATCTAATCTACATTGGAGGAAGCGAGAACGGCATACCGATGAGATGAACGTCACTAATGAAAGGGAGAGAAAGGAGGGGACAGATCTCTGGAAGAGCTCCTGTCCTTCTGCATGTCCTAATACAGACGCATACCTCAGTGTCTCAATTAACGGACAAGAGACCAGACAGAGAGACATGGACAGACTGAAGTGGTCTGAGGAGTGTCTGGTGATGCATTCAGCAGAGCTGCAAAGAGAGGAGAAGGGAGTTCCGAGCATTTGATCCCTCTGACAGAGTTACTCTGCCTTCTGCAGCCCTGAACACAGAACCACTCTCCGAGGACATGGCTCATCACTGCTGCTTCACTGGTAGAAAGAGAGGGGAAAGGAGTAAGAGAGAGAGAAAGAGAAAGAGGAAGAAAGAGAGAAGGGGAGGGGGCGAGAGAGAACTTTTTGATTGGGGCAGAGAAATTGGGAAAGTTTCACATTTTAAAAGTTGTCCCCCCACTCAGGCACAACCATCCCTCCCTAAACCTCCCTCCCTCCATCTTTCCTCTCTTCTCCACAACTCCCCTAGAGAGAAGGAAAGAAAAAAAGGGGAGGGGAGGGGAGAGGGGGAGAGGAGAGTAGCTCACTGTGTTGATATACAAGGAATAGATCACACACACATAAACAAGTCCAATTCTGATGTTCCATCTTTTCCATTTTCCATTTCCTTGCAATTGACTAGTGATTATCCTGAAACTATATATAATTTTGTTTAGCATCATTAAATAAATTTGTATTCATACACTCCCACACATGCAAACGGAAGAGGAGAGACAAGAGGAGTCAAGAGGAGGCGAGAGGAGAAGGAAGGGAAGGAAAGTGAAGGGAAATGATTTAGAGATTAATATGGGCTTCTAGAAAACAATGTAACATCCCATACGCATGCACCCTTTATGTATTATACAGCAAACTGATCACTTCTATCTTCTGTTGAGCTTATGGAAATATAAAAGAATGGGATTTCACATGCAGACATCTAATGGTGATAGGACTGTATCCACCTTAAGAGAGAATTTTGTATGATGCATTTGATCCATGTTAGCAGTCCCATTTAATGTAACTGCCCCATCCAATATGGATGAAATGCATTGCGAATGAGCAGAGGTGGATCTGGGACGAGGCTGTGTAGATTGGCTGTGCTCTGCCCTCAGCCTCTCTCTAGCTAATGTGTGTGTGTGTTTGGAAAGGTAAGGGATGGAAACTTGTGTTTATTCATTAGTTATTTTATGCTGACATGGTCTCTGTGGATATGATTTGATGATGTAGGACTGTAGGTGTGTTTGTGGTGTGTGTGATTCTGTGTTGGTGTATGTTCCTCTGCATGTGTTTATAGTGTGGGTTACTCTGTGTGTGTGTGTGTGTGTAGTGTGTGTTTGTATGTGTGCATGCCCCAGGGTTGACATAGCGATAAAGGCTCACCATATCTGATAGTCTACTAGTTTTGGAAGGCAGCTGCGGCCATGTGTGTGTGTGTTCGACTGGTAGCAGCTGCATTGGCTGGGAGTATTAAGCTAGCACTGAGGTGATGAAACCCTCAGAAACAGGCAGCTGTGTGTACTGTATGTGTGTCCGAGAGTGTGTGTGTGCATGTGCAGAAACACGTGTATGTGTGTGTGTGTGCCACAAGGCCATAAAAAGTACAACAGAGTGATTAAAGAGATGCTCAACACAGCATGAGCACCAAGACAATCATTGTTCATCAATTGAAGCGGAAGAAGGTATATGTCTGAAACTTTGCTTCCGCCCTCAATAAAGAAGTGTTGATATTGATCTTCTTCAGACGTAATGTCTCACAACAAACAGTGTTTTGTTCTGAGGTACAAACACAGTGTCTTCATTTTCTTGTTTTGGTTCGTTTTCCCAGATAGTGTCATCAGACTGCAAGCACAGTCATTCTAGAACCCTATTTGAGCACAACATTTGTTCCTTTGTTTTTCCAGAATAAAGTTTTGAACATCGACATGCTGAAGGTCAAACTGCAGGTAAGAGAAATCCTTGTGTTTGTTTTTGTGTGTGTGTGTGTGTCTGAAGGGGGCTAGTTTGTGCATGTGTGTTTGTTCGTACATGTGTATATTCTATGTAGTGTATTTACATAGAAACTGAAAACCACTAGCCACTACACTAGCCACTGTTACACGTCGTACTGTAGAGTGACCTTCCAGAAGCCATCCCAAGTCCTTAGTGAGAGACAGAGGAAGAAATCCTCCCTAACAGGGATTTAATTAGTTCATCGTTAATCTATCAGTTTATTATGGCATTCGTCTGCCTGACTAGAGACTCTCATGCAAGTCAATCAATTATAACCAAACATGTTATAATTACAGAGTGTGCAGAGATAGATGTTAGCGGTCATCACAGATGTCAAATACACTAATTGCAACTTACTATCTAATGAGGAAATCAGGTTGTGGCCATTAAGAGCCGAGGGAATGAGCTCTTTGTGTTGAGATTAGGAGAGGGGATGTTTAGGCTACAGACTTGATTGAATTAACAAAAGTTTGCAACAATCATTTTAAGGATGAAGATAATGAGAATTGTTTAGAATGTTTTTTGGGGGGGTGATAATGGTGAGGACAATGATGCTAGTGATGATGATGATGATGATGATGATGATGATGATGATGATGATGGCAACATGTTTCTCCTCCTCTCCAGATCTGGGACACAGCTGGACAGGAACGCTTCCGTAGTGTCACACACGCCTACTACCGCGACGCTCACGGTGAGATACTGGGTGTGCGTTTGTGTGTGTTTGTTTGTGTGTGTTGTGTGCGTGTAATGGAGCCACATCCAGAGCATCCCTGTGGAGCACTAACAGATTTTTTGCTGCGGGCCAACCTGAGCAGGTGTGACTGCACTCCCACATTAGACTCTCAGGCTTTCCCATTGGCCCTCCAGTTGGCTAGTTCTCTAGGGTGTGATTACATTTCTGTACCAGTGTCTCTAGTCTGGCTAGCATTTCAAGACACAACATGAAGTTGAACATGCTGAAGAAATAAGCTCCTAAACGGTTCTTGATGAGCCTGGACCAATCTGCCAGGCCCATCTGTGTCAGTGCGGTCCAAACCCCCCCCTGCGAAGTACACTCCCTGGACCTGTCAATGTGTCCGTCAGCCTGGTCCACACTCTGTCACAGCATGGGCTCTTGGCTCCCTCCCTCTCCAGGCACACGGCTCTATTTCTGTTGCCTTGGCTGCATGGCAGGAGGTCCACAGGCTGCATGACAGCTCTCAGCCTTCTCGTGCTCTGCAACATGACAGTTGTTTTTCTTTCATTTCTCAATCACGAGTCAGTCAGAAAACCATTTTCAAACAGGTAATTGTTTGAGTTTTCCTCTCCGGTCTATGTAAGTGACACATCTCATTTGCAGTCTGAGCACCGACCTTGCGTGGAGATTGAGGGATGGAGATGGATAGATGGACCACTGGTCCCCATGGGACCTTTCTCTTACTGCTGCAGGGCTCGTTAAAAGCCTCCGCCCCCTTTCCTTCCTGCTCCTTTCATTTCATTTATCACTGTACACCTCCTCTTCTTTCCTCCTCCTCTTCCCTTCTCCTCTTCCTTCATCTTTCCCTAATGGCTCCTATGGATCCCAACCAGCAGGCCCCTTGGGAGAGGAGCCTACTCACTCCTGATGGAGGAAGACATGGAGGGAGGAAAGTGGGAGACATTTGAATAAAAGTCAAAGAGAGACAAGATACTGATATTGTTTAAATGCTTTCTTGCCCTACTGTTTCTTTTAGTAAAGGACAAATCTCTCACCATTTCTTTCTTTCTTATATACTTTCTTATATAGTAGTTTAGGAAACTGATGTCCTGAAACACAATATAAAAACATAGTAAATTGTTTATTATTTATTCTCTTATATTTCACTATTTACAGATATACTGTGAGTAATACTGTGAGTAATAAGTGTATTCTGAGGATTCATTGTTTCTTCATAACTTGAGGGGTGTTTATGGTTTGACAATTCACACTGTCACACTGAGGTTAAGAGTTAGACTGACACCAGTTTGAAGTAGCATGAGTGTTACTGCCATTCAGTATCTGTCTTGCAGACAATCAAAAGCACATACTCTCTCACACACACACACATCATCTTCATCACGTTCATCTTCATCCTCAGCCTCAGGCCCACCCTAAGGTAACAGCATACTCTGCTGCACTGCTGCTACCAGAGAGGAAAACCTCTGTTATGACAGACTTTAATGGTTACAATGGAAGCTGCGGTTTATCAGCTCATGTATGTCTTATTAGCTATCATTTTAAAATGTATTAGCTGTCACTTCAGTTTATTTTTCTTCTAATGTTTGTGGTAAGCGTGAAAGAGAGAGATACAGATATTCAGATTGAGCGAGACTGTGTGTATGTGTGTGTGTGTGTATGTGTGGGTCACGCACAGAATGGTAACCAAGGTAATGAAAGGTGGAGGAGAGAGGGAGGACGTGGAGGAGAGAGATGTTTTTCCACTGTCTGTGAGAGAGCGATAAAGATGTCCTTTCAGACCAGGCCTGGGGCTTGCTTTGCTCAGGTGGACTGGAACATCTCTGTCTCTCTCTCACACACATCGCTCTCTCTCAGAATTGCCTTCTTCCCATCTGTACGGTAGTTACAGCTTGTTATGCACCCGTGACGGAACTGTCCCTCAGAAAAACAAAAATATGAGGAATTAATCCATGTAACAAATTGCCACCGAACAGCCACAGTTGGTGAATGGAGGGGAGGAGGAGGGAGAAGGTGGGGAACGAATGAAGTAGTAACTGTTATAAGGACAAAAAAGCCACCAAAATGTTATATCATACCTGCCCAGGAGGCGGTATCAATACTGTTGACAAACTTATTGAGCTAATGCGTGTGTGTGCTCTCTCCCCAGCTCTCCTCCTCTTGTACGATGTTACTAACAAGGCCTCTTTTGACAACATCCAGGTAAGAGCACACCTGACTTCTGACCCTTGTTCTTTCATCTGTCCGTTTATCACTCTACCCATCCTCACTCCTGAACAGAGGGAATCACAGCAACTGGACTTGTGCTGCATCCGCCATATTGAATTATAGGACAGTTAGATAACAATGGTGATGATGTTGACAAACATGAAGGAATCTGAAGCATATGAAAGCTAGTCGTTCGAAAGATTACTAGCTGGGTTACACCCAGGTCTGGCCTTTCCTTTGTACAGACTTTTAACAAGATAATACTGTGCTGTTATGGCCCATCTCCTGCTCCTTGGCAGGGTTCGGGCAGCCTCAGAGTCCTCTTTATCCAGATGAAAGGCTGGATAAGCTGTGTGAGGCTGAGAGACCTGGTTGCTCTAATGCTCTCTAATAGCTTGCAGAGGCTTCAAAGAGGACGAGGAAGCCCCGTGAAGCCATCAGGCGGGGGCTGTGGGGTAGCCTCGCCTCCATCAGGCGGGGGCTGTGGGGTAGCCTCGCCTCCTTCAGGCGGGGGCTGTGGGGTAGCCTCGCCTCCTTCAGGCGGGGGCTGTGGGGTAGCCTCGCCTCCTTCAGGCGGGGGCTGTGGGGTAGCCTCGCCTCCTTCAGGCGGGGGCTGTGGGGTAGCCTCGCCTCCTTCAGGCGGGGGCTGTGGGGTAGCCTCGCCTCCATCAGGCGGGGGCTGTGGGGTAGCCTCGCCTCCAGGAGAAGACACATACTGGGGATCACATCTCTAATAAGCATGAGAGCACCAGTTACCATCCAGACTTCTGATTTTACTGTCCAAATAGACGTGGATTATCCTGTCTGTCTGCAGTCTCTGTTCAATTCTCGCTCATTATTCTCTCTTCCTAACCTGGGGTGGGTACTAAAAATGGTCATTTGTAGAATTCACGTTTTCCCTCTTCTGAGGGTTAGGGTTTGGTCTGTACATGTTGGCCTGGAGGAGGGGTACGGCAGGAAGCTTCCCCTCCAGCAGGAACCTCAGGCAAGGTGCAGCACTGTCCTGCATGCTGCTGCTGGAACAGGGACACGCACAGAGACAGGTGTGTGTTTGTGTGTGTGTGTGTGTGTGTGTGTGTGTGTGTGTGGTGCAGGAGGGTGGTGGTTGTGGGTGTGTGTGGGGGGGTATTGGGCCAAGATCCATGTAGCAGTCACACCTGATTAGAGCTGGGTGAGAGAGCACACCTGTTCAGCAGCCTGCTACATAGCATACTCACACACACACACACACACACACACACACACACACACAGAGAGAGAGACAGACACACTAGTGCACCCTGCCAGGCTGGTGCTTTGTTCTCTGTACTTCAATCACCCTGATTACCATTGATCAACATTAATAAGACTGCCGTGTGTGTGTGTGTGTGTTTGACCTGCAAGCATGAGTGATGCTTTTAAGAGAGATGGAATTGGACAGCACAGTGTATAATTTCAGCATCATTGCAGAGAAGCCACTGGTGTACTTTTCACATTCAATTCACATTCATATGGAACTTTGGATTTCTTGAAGTAGTTGGGTAGTGGTAGAGATTATTATTAAGAAAGTCTAATGTAAAGAGACATCAATGCATCAAAATGGACACACACACACACACATAGGTGCGTAATGTACATAATTTATTATAAGCTGTTAACTGGAGGTGAGCTTGTCATATTCCCATTGTGCCGAGATAGCCTTCATCTGCTGAGTTTGTTATTAGATGCTTGCTGACACACACACAATCACCCACACACACACACTCACACACGGGTGCACACACATGCATATATAGCACACACATCCAGTATTTCATGTTCAACTTGAATGTCACATTAATACTGTGAAGGGATAGTAAAGCTGAATCTGGCATCTTTATGACTTCACTGTCCAGTACAGTAACCTTGCATCTGTTCTCAGCTGTTGTATGTGTCTCTTAACCACACATACACACATGCACACGTACAGTACACACACACACACACACACACATACGTGCAGACATTTACACACACTCAGGGGGACAGTAAACAGACATGATGAATGTTCAGTCAGAACTCTTTATATATATTTTTATACTGCACATGCACAGGCAAACTGGGGTGAATAAATAATAATTTGATGTGTGTGTGGTTGTCAGAGTGTAGGAGGGTTGTGTGTTGGTTCTCTCTGACTGGATGTGAATGTGTGTATAAGAAAGCCACGTTTTGATTGGCTCTCTCCAATGGAAGAGAGAAACATAATGACACAAGGCCACTGTAACTGCTTTCTCTATTTCTCCGGCACATCATCTCTCCCATCGGTTTTTCTCAGGCTGGATACTCTCTTTCCCTCTTTTTTTCCTCGAGCGTCTCTCATTCTCTCTTGCATCCTCACCCCTTTTTCCATCCCCTTATTTCCTTGTGACTTACACCTACTGTAGATCTTCTGTCTCCTCCTCAGCCAGCCTAGCTAACATGCTAGCAACACTTCATTAGATTGAGAAAGAATCCCAGAGTCAGCCAACTAAAAAGGCCACAGAATGTCCCATTAGTATGTAAAAGATTAAAGTGCACTCTCTGCATGCACGCATGCTAGTGAGCAGGTAGACGTGCGCACACACACACACTCACAGACCTTCAAAGCCAGCCTCCTCAGACTCAGACTCTGTTGTGCCTCTTCTCATCCTCCTCTCCTCTCCGTTTCATCGTCCTGCTTCCTGAAAGATGAAACATGTCTTCCTCCCGCTTCCCTCTTTCTTCTTTTCCTCTCCATGCTGCAGTAACAAGGTGTGGAGAGAGGCTGGTGGAGGCTCCATCGACACCAGCTTCTAACCCGTCATCACACTGACAAGTTTGGACTTTGTGAAGCTACAGTATGATGAAGAGTAACTTACGAGACTAGAACTGTGTTTTGAACATGTTTAACTTTCAGGACAAAACACAGTTAGACCATACTGTAAGTAGCTGTAAATGTCAAATACAAGAGTATGAATGTTAAATAGACTCACTTGCAACAGCCTCTATGAGGCTCTGGTTGGTTGAGAACTCAGCCTGTACAGTACGTGACCGTGAACAGAAGTTAGAACTCTGAAGCACTTACCTAGACTGACACAGATCCCCGGGGCTAGAAGAATATCACACACATACGTGTACAACTTCTTGTGTGTTTGTGATAAGGCGTGGCATTACAGTTACTGTGTGTGGGAGAGAAATCGATAAAAGTGTGTGCACACGTGCGGATACAAATGCACGTGTGTGTGTGTGTGTGTGTGTGTGTGCAGAGGATGTGTATTACAGTGTGGGGATGTTCATTCCCTCAACTCTCCTGTCTGTAGCACAGCTCCAAGCCTGCAGTGCCCAGCCTGCAGGTTCCAGAGCACTGCATGGCTCTCTGCTCCCAGTATCTTTGATCTGCTACTTTAGTCTGATCTGACAGCTGCTTATCCTGGGGGGAAAGAACCCCACATTCAGAGTTTTAAGACTTTTGTGTTGTGCTGCTCGGTTTGAGAAATGTGTGCTTTTCTTGTGAAACAGGAAATTATCATTTACAAGGGTTGTCTCGTTATATTCCAAACGCATAACACACTTAACACCAACTCTTAACACACATATACACGCACACACAAACACACACTCACACAAACACATATTGGGCCTGCAGTTGTGTAATGGATTCGCACTCTCTCTCCTCTGTGCTGTTAGCTATAGACTAGCCTTAATGCTCCCGGACAGCCAGAGTCTAGCAGCCTTCTACAGCTGCTGTGGTCCCAGTGTGTCTGCAGTAAATCAATAAGGGGGGTAGCTGACTCTAATGGAGGCGTCCTCATGTCCCTCCTGCACTTAGAGGGACCCAGTCCACCCAGCTCTCCTCTGCCAACACTCCCCCCAGGGGGGCTGACATACTCCGCTGTGCATTGCACAGAGCATACCTTTCTGTTGTGTTCGTAGTCTTTCTATCGCTTCATTAATCTGGAAGGCTCTCTCTCTCTGTCTCACTCTCTTCCTCCCGCTTGCACCCCCAACATTCTCTCCATTGAATGTTTACGTCCATGCCTATGAAGGCTCTACAGTTTTTCAGAATTCCTCATCCCTGATCCTTAATCCCTCATCGCTCACCTACAGCCTCTGGCTCATCTCTGTTATCACCTGGGGGATGGAATTATATTGGGTTATTACATCCAGATTATCTCTCTCTCTCTCACACACACACACACACACAACTGTCTGGGCTCACAGCAGACACTGATACAGCAGTGCATTGCAGTGTTAAATCCTTACCTGGAGAGTAAGCCGAGACTGTAAAATAATGAAATACATTACTCAAGTGTGTATAGTGTGCATGCTATGAACATCCTCATTTGTGTGTGTGTGTGTGTGTGTGTGTGTGTGAAGGCTGTCATGTTCTAGCAGATCCCAGGGAAGGCTATGGTTTAGGCACTGACAGCAACCCAGGGGACTGCTGAACTTGAACTGGAAGAGACAGTTGGACAGAACAGGGAGGGAGGAGCAGCCCTCCTGTTCAGCACAGTGTTTCTCTTGTTCACTGTCCTCCTCTCCTCTTTTCCCTTTCTCCATCTCCAGGCCTGGCTGACTGAGATCCACGAGTACACCCAGCAGGATGTGGTGCTCATGCTCCTGGGGAACAAGGTAACAGGACAGAACAAGGACAGAGGAAGGGAGGGAGGAATAAGGGAGGTATGGAGGTGTGGAGGAAGGGAGGCAAAAATAAGGGAGGTGTGGAGGAAGGAAGGCAGAAATAAGGGAGGATGGGGGGGTAGAGGAAGAGAGGAAGTGCAGGATTAAGGAAGGGGCGGGGTGAAGGGATGGATGGATGGAAGAGGGTGGGAGGGAAGGATAAATTACTTAGGGATGGAGGGGGGTTGGATTTGGAGAGCTGTGGAGTAAGGGAAGTGGGATGGATGCACTGCGCAGGGTAAAGGGGTGGATGGATGACTAGAATGACAGGACCATTTGTTAAACTCTCATCTGTTTCAGGCTGATTCCACACATGACAGGGTGGTGAAACGGGAGGAGGGGGAGAAACTGGCAAAGGTGAGAAACACACACACACGCACACACACACACACACACACACACACACACAGACCTTTTCTACAAATGTAGTCTATCACAGTCTCTGTCTCTCTGTTGTCCATAGCAGCCTCTCTCACTGACTGTGTGCATGTTTCTGTGTGTGTGTGTGTGTGTGTTTGTGTGTAGGAATTTGGGGTACCCTTCATGGAGACCAGTGCCAAGTCTGGTCTGAATGTGGAGCTAGCCTTCACTGCTGTGGCCAAGTGAGTAGGACACACCAGATACAGTTATATAGCATAAACCATTATATAGCATTTACTGCAGCTGCACCTAATATACCAGTAGTATCTCTCTCTCTCTCTCTCTCTCTCTCTCTCTCTCTCTCTCTCTCTCTCTCTCTCTCTCTCTCTCTCTCTCTCTCTGTCTCTCTGTGTCTCTCTCTTTCGCTCTCTCTCTCTCTCTGGTCTTCATCAGAGAGCTGAAACACAGATCCATGAAGGAGTCTGACGACCCCAAGTTTCAGCTTCAGGAGTTTGTCAATAAGGAGATGAAGACTGCTGGCTGCTGCCACTCTTAAAACACTCATGTGTTATTCCCTACATTTGTGTGTACATGTTTGTTTATTGTGTTTTGTGCGCAATACACATTGCATCCTCTTAGAGCCCCCTATTGTATCTGTTGTTTCTTATGGAGGACTAAATGTGCCAAAATTAAATAAATAAATAAATAAATACTTAAATAAATAAATACTTAAATAAATAAATACTTAAATAAATAAATACTTAAATAAATAAATAGACATCTCTTAAGTGATGTTATTGTTAACATGTGGCCTGTTCACAGTCACGTTTATTGAAGCAAGCGCATAATCAGGTAGAGGGTCAGAGAAGTGTGTGCGTCTTGGTTGTGCCAGGCTGCCAGCACCGTTCTACAGCTCCACACCAGGCATAAACCATTACAGGTTAAGTTTTAGGGCCATTTAAACATGTTCAGGAAAAAACTGTGTTTTATAAAGCCTAAAACACTGCAGTTCCATGAGGACAGTTCTATCGGGCGGGACATAAGCAGACTTATCAAAGTCCCGCCTCTTTACATTTAAAATGAAATGCGCATTTCATTTTAAATGTAAAGAGGCGGGACATAAGCAGTTTTATCAAAGTCCCGCCTCTTTACATTTAAAATGAAATGCGCATTTCATTTTAAATGTAAAGAGGCGGGACATAAGGAGTTTTATCAAAGTCCCGCCTCTTTACATTTAAAATGAAATGTGCATTTCATTTTAAATGTAAAGAGGCGGGACATAAGCAGTTTTATCAAAGTCCCGCCTCTTTACATTTAAAATGAAATTCTCATTTCATTTTAAATGTAAAGAGGCGGGTTTACATTTAAAATGAAATCCACATTTCATTTTAAATGTAAAGAGGCGGGACTTTGATAAAACTGCTTATGTCCCGCCTCTTTTCAAAGGAAAAGAAATGCTTATTTCATTTTAAATGAAAAGAGGCGGGACATAAGCCATTTGATAGAACTGTCCTCATGTTTTTTCCTGAAAATGTTTAAATGGCCCTAAAACGTAACCTGTAATGGTTTATGCCTGGTGTGGAGCTGTAGAACGGTGCTGGCAGCCTGGCACAACCAAAACGCACACACTTCTCTGACCCTCTACCTGATCATGCGCTTGCTTCAATAAACGTGACTGTGAACAGGCCACATGTTAACAATAACATCACTTAAGAGATTTCTATTTATTTATTTAAGTATTTATTTATTTAAGTATTTATTTATTTAAGTATTTATTTATTTATGTATTTATTTATTTATGTATTTATTTATTTATGTATTTAATTTTGGCACATTTAGTCCTCCATACTTTCTGACCCACCTACCCTCCAGTTGAGAATGTATTGTACTTGTTATTACTTTTCACACGCACGTACACACACACACACACACACACACACACACACAGACACACACTATAAAACACACCGACAGAGACAAACTGAAACGTTATTATGCTATATGGAATTAATTAATATATTTATATGAATGTTCAATATGTTGATACAGGAATTATGCTACAGTACATGTATTTCTGGGCAACAGTACTTTATTTAAGTCTGTGTGTGGCTGTATGGGAATAGGTTCTACATTGACTTCAGAACTCTGATGGTCTTATGGTTGTGAAACTCTTGTGAAAAGAACTGCGGTTTGAGGAGATTTTCTCAGTGAATCTGATCCTTGTACCAACTTGCACCATTTTCTGTAATAGTTGTTGTATATACATTACCTATTGTACATTTTCACACAGTATTTTATTAATGTTAGAAATAGAAAACCTTTAAGTTTTGAGTTGTTATCATATGTTTTCAACTTATCATAATTCTATATTTTAGCAACCATATTTTCAGATTCTGAATGGAAGTGCCAACCAAACAACAATTAGGGACACATCTATTTTATAATGTAACTGACTATCCACAATAAAGATTATGAACATTGATCCAAGTCACAAACGTGAATGGACAGCGCCACCTTGTGGAGTCTCCAGGTAAATGCAGGAATCTGTCTGGATCTCTCATGTATTTATTGTAGTGCATCTCACTTCTCTCTCCTCACAGCCAACATCCGTGATTCTCACTTACTCTTTCATTCCCTCCTACATCCTCTCTTGCAGGGAAACAAGCGTCCACTGTTTCCATCTCTCTGGGGCTGCATGAACCATTCGGTAAATGCACTACTAGTAAGAGATGGGACAGGGCTGACCTGACATGATAACATAACTTAATGGAGACGGGTACATGTAACCTCGCTGACTGAGCAAGAGAGGGAGGATGGAGTTTATGTGTGTCTACTGTCTGATGAGTTTAGCACACGGGCAGACAGAGGTCAGAGGTACTGGGTTTTAGAATAGGCACACCTCTGAGAATGTTTTAGACTGCAACATGAGGACAGACAGAGAACATGATGGGCCACAACTGCTTTCTCCCTCATAGTACACACATTCCAGTAGCCAAAGGCAGGGAAGATTGACCAGGCAGAATGACTGTCTCGTGATTCAATCACAGAAACTGTACACAGTACTCTACACGACACAGTAGCTCCTAGTAGAACAGCAACTGAAGAAGCTTTTATAGGGTCAGAGAGAACTCTTGGGGTTTTCAACAGCAACGTCAAGATCCGACTGGAGGTTACCATGGATATTCCTTAGAAGTCATTACATATAGAACAGAACTAAACAATGGAATGACTCAGAAGTAAGTTTGTACACAAAGAAAATAAATGGATAATGAACGGCCATCAAGGGTCTGGCCATCAAAGTTGTGTCCATCCTCAACTTTGATCTTGTCAGATTGTGTGCGTGGCGTCAACATTGCAGCTCTGTCTGAAACCTCCAACCGTGTATGATGTGGGCCCTGAGTGTGCAGTTAGTCTGGCAGGACAGTCTACTCGCTTTAGATTCATCATTGAAGAGGATTTTCCTATTTTTTGTATACAGAGGATCTCTGTCATTATACTGTGCATAGTTCTATAAGTGAGGCTCCAACCACCATTTGACATGAACCACAGATTTTGATACACTGAACTGTACCTTCGTCCATACTTCAGATTCAAGTGCCATTATTCAACTGAACAGCAGGAGGCAGACTTGCATTGGTTTTCAAAATGAAAATATAACCCCAGTGAGACAGAATTGCATTGGTAGATTAACACGTGTCTGACCGTTACTTACATCACATATGGCTGTGTGTTTAGGTAGAGCTCTTCGTTTGACCTGGGTGGGTCAGGAGCATCTGTTGGTGTCATTAGCTGTGTCAGCGGCCACCACGACCCCAATGGCTTCATTATTAGGTGCTCTTTGGTGGTGCTGTGGTGTGTGTTTGATGTGCGTTTAGGGTATATGTGTGTTTGGGATGTGTGTGTCTGTTAGTGAGTGTGTGAGTGTGTGTGCGATTGTGAGTGGGTTTGCATGGTGATTGTCAACTGTCCTCTGCTCTCCAATGCCATTAAGTAACGACCAAACCAAACACATCCTAGTGTTTAGTGTTGAGGGATCCATGGAGTTTCTCAATGGTCTGTATGCACTGGTGTGTGCGTACATGGTGTGTACTGTGTGTGGATATTCTGTGTCTACTGGTCTCCTGTGTTTAATGTGTGTGCATGTGTGGGTTCATTAATGTGTGGGGTTTGTGTATAATGTATGCATGTTTTTACTGTGTGTGTGTGTGTGTGTGTGTGTGTGTATGTGTGTGTGCACGAACAGCAGGAGGTTTATTTGTTTACCTTCTCTGCTTGAGAAGATGAGGGCTTATCTTAATGACACTGCATGGATGGCTGCAGGGGCCCCCAAGCTCCATAACTCTCTCTCTCTCACACACACACACACACACCCACCCACACACACACACACACGGTACACAAACACACACAGACAGATTTCTGAGTGAGTTTACTCAGGCTCGACCGGAGGGCCACGTGTGTTTGTGTTTTGATTCTCTCATCATAGACCTCACATGAGAGACGGAAGCAGGAAGAGAGAGAGAGAGATGACCTTTAAAAAGACAAAGACAAGGATGTTGAGCTAGGTGGAAAAAGCTACATTTAATAAACCTTCACACCTACCCCATACACCCACCATGAATCGTCAATATGATGTCACACAGAAACACTTTCTCTCACAGTCTTTCTCACACACATGCACCGACACACACACACATATGCAAGGCAGACATGCACACACACACACACACACACACACACACACAGGTAAACATAGTCTAGACAGGCAGCACATCATTTCCACATGGTCTGTTATGTTCAGTTGGACAGCTTTCATTAGAAAGATAGAGTGACAGAGCAGGGAAAGGGAGGGGGGCAAACGAGCCCTCCTGTTTGCTTTTCCACCCTGCTCTATTGCTCGATTCCTTAAAATTAAGAAACCACTGATTCATCCAACAAACTAACAAATGCTCCGCTCACACACACACACATACACACACACACACACACACACTAATATCCTCTAGTTGTTATTCTCTCTGGTTGTTTTTATGAATACTTATTATGAGATGGGGACAGTGTTTGCTTTCTCAGCAACCCAGGGTCCCCCTGGGGGGGGGGGGGGGGGGTTATGGCCCACTGTTACTAAAGATCACTTCCAACCTCCAGCCAGTGAAAGCAGCAAAAGAGCAGCTCCAGTTTGTGGAGGCAAAGGAGAAAGATGAGAGAGACTGAGTCAACAGAGAGTAAAACCATAGGCTGTAGCGGTGCATCTGACCATAGGCCATGATTATAGAACTTGTTGCTAATTAGACAGGCCAGAGCCAACTGAGAGAGAAAAGAGGGAAGAAAGGAGAGGAGAGGAGAGGGGAGCGCAGCGGAGCAGAGGAGAGGAGAGGGGAGCGCAGCGGAGCAGAGGAGAGGAGAGGGGAGGACAGGGGAGGAGAGAAGAGTAGAGAAGAGGAGAGGAGAGGGGAGGACAGGGCAGGAGAGAAGAGTAGAGGAGAGGGGAGGAGAGGCCCTGAAGTCATGAATTCTCAATTTTTCTCTCTCTTTCCATTTCTCTTTCTTCTTGGTGTGACATATGGTGGATCAGGGATGATGAGCAGGAGAGAGAAGGAGGAGGATGGACTGAGCATTGAGAGGATAGAGAGTGTCTGTGCCTAATGAGCCGTGTAACCGAAAAGCATGCTAAACACCTGACTAGTCTGATCCCTGTCACATTTGTGTGTGTGTATGTGTGTGTATGTGTGTGTCTGTATAGACAGAGGGCAGAGGGGTCATATTTAATGTGTTTCCATTGAAACGTTCTCACACGCAAAATGGGTTCTCATGGTCTGCATGTGCCTGCCTGCCTGCCTGCCTGCCTGCCTGCCTGCCTGCCTGCCTGCCTGCCTGCCTGCCTGCCTGCCTGCCTGCCTGCCTGCCTGCCTGCCTGCCTGCCTGCCTGCCTGCCTGCCTGCCTGCCTGCCTGCCTGCCTGCCTGCCTGCCTGCCTGCCTGCCTGCCTGTCTGTCTGTCTGTCTGTCTGTCTGTCTGCCTGCCTGTCTGTCTGCTCATCCCATTACATTCTTCCCAATAGCTATGATGGTTTTGATTCAGGTCACACAAAGTTAACACCAGAATAAAGACGCTCCTCAGGTTCCTGTAGAAGCGTGTGAGGTGTATTAGCGGAGGGAGAGGATCATGCTGTGAGGTATATTAGCGGAGGGAGAGGATCATTATGCTGTGAGGTGGAAATCTGTCCTCCCACATGTTGGCAAACATGTGGGCAAACTGTTGTGTTTGTGCACCTGTGTTTGTGTGTTTAGGTGTGCGGGGGTGTGAGAAGGGCTTGCACCTGTGTGTGTTTTCATGTGCAGGTGTGCAGGTGAGCAGGTGTGCACGTATGTGTGTGTGCACTTGTCTGTGTGTGTGTGTGTGTGTGTATTGTAAAAAGAACACAGGACTGCTATAGGATCAATACAGCTAATAGGCCTTCTGTGAACAACACAGATAGCTGGTAAATGACTGAGGGAGGGAGGACCCAGGTGAGACCGAGAGAGGGAGGGAGAGGGGGGGGGGGGAGGGAGAGAGAGAGAAAGAGAGAGGGAAAGAGAGAGAGGGGGACTGAGAAGGAGAGATAGAGAGGGGGCAAAATAGAGGGTTTCGGGACTCAGGGTTTTGACTGCTGGATTCTCTGTGATTTGTGTTTTCTGAGTGTGTGTCTGGTTCCTTGTATTTATTTGATTTATTTTTCAGAGTTTACGTGGCCGGCCCTATCCACTGGGTTCCTATCGTTCTCAGTCAACTCATTATCTTGTCATTCTGTTCAGCAGCACCACCTGTTCCTCATTCCCTCTGTGATGACCTTGTCTAGCTGTCCTCCCTCCTATGCTGGGATTTCTCCTACATTGTGTTTTGTCTTCAGCTGAGCCAGTTCTGCCTGTGTTGTGCTGTATAGAGTGAGCGCCTGCCTTGGCCCTCGATGTCTGCTCCTCCCTTATTTGTTTTCTCCTGACTGCGGGGCAAGTTTTTTTGTTTCAGGTTTTGCCTACCAGACTTAAATAACAAACTATTTTGTTCGAACATTCACTTGCATTAACATTTTGGACCATCCTGACAGGGGGGGAGAGAGAGACAGTGGCTCTTATCCACAAGTCTTAGGTTAGCATACGTTTATAAGGTTAGTATAGGCTATTCAGCTACTGGTTGCACCATCAGCAATGCACTATTGTACTTCACTTGTCTCAGGTTATTATAGGTTTATAAGGTTAGTATAGGTTATTAGGTGTATTATGTGTATTTAGAGGTTTAGTATGTTGTATTGGATATTGTATATTGTTTTATTTGAGATTATCATAGATAAGTAATCTATGTTCTGTGTACTTATATGTTTCAGTGCCCAGTCTGACAATAGAAGTACACACACTCCCGAGTCCATCAGTTCTTTCACACACCTCTGACCAGTCATGAGGCCCCTCACCCTGCCCCCGCCAACACCCCCACCCCTCGCAGCCATTCCATTCCATCAGACCAACAAACAAAAACAAACGTAAAGCACAGTTACACAATCCAGAGCCTCAGCCCATGTGAGGTCTGGAGAGTGGCCCATCTGAGGAGGCCTGCGTCAGCAGAGGGGGCGTCGGTGGGGGTTTGTTGAGAGCGGCTCCGTGGCTACAGGCTGGAAAGCATTGGAGCCTCCGCTGTGCACCCCCAGCAGGAGGTTCCTGGTCAGGAGGAGGAGACGGGCCCAGCACAGATCACCACACGGAGCACCTAATGACAGTGCTTAACGTTACACAATAGACTGCTATGTATGCAGGTCTAGTTATGCAAATATGCTCTTGTTGGGCTGGACCCCCTCTCATTTTGAACTTGCTGTTGTTAGCTGAAGTTGGTTTAGGTGTGTTTGTTTCTCTGTGTCTGGATGCATGTGTGTGGGTTTGTGTGGATGATTGGGTTTCTGATGTTGTTGTTGTTGTAGCATTTTCCTGTCATTATAATTATATAGTATAACAGTTGGGATTGCCATGGTTGCACTGTGTTTGGTAAAAAGAAATACAGGCCGTTTTTTGAAAATAACCAATGGAATACTGTTAGAACTGTTTACTTCTGATCCTTGATTATAAGCTGTACCTAACATGTACACCTTCACAACCCTTTGGATAAATACATGTTAACCGTCATTGTAATCTCTCTGTGTTGTTGTGTGTTTGAGAAACACTTTTTCCTGCTCTTTCCACCACCTCTTCCATCCCTCCATCTCTTACTGATCCTTACTTTTCATCAAGGAAACAATCGGAAAACACTTAGAGACTGTCAAGAACAATCATGAAAACCCTGATTCAATAATGTCTCTGAGTGTTGGACTAGTACTTCCATTAGCAGTGAAGGGATTTTGAGTGACTCTTCAAAAGAATGTGGAAAAAAAAAGAATACTATTACATAATCTTTGAAATCAGACAAAATCAAGTTCTCCACATGGGAGGGTTTGACTGGCTCCCTGTTATTGCAGGCACAAAATCCCAGTGTCTTAAATCTTGAGATCAACCATGAGGACAATACAGAAAGTAGGAGTACTAATGATTCAAAGGGTTATGTAAACTGTACAATAAACTGCCGAAGTTGCAGACATCGACTGGATAATATTATTCTGTACAGTGAGGCAGATACTGACTTTGACATGGTCCATGTGTAAGACCGTGGCTGCTCTTTGGGGTGTTTTATTTGCCTTCAAGGCACAACGACCATCGAGACTACACAATAATAAGACTTTAGAACAAGCCACCAGCAGCAATAACCAACAACTAGGGTTGTGCGATACTGCAAAATTTGGTATAGTTCCGATACCAAGTAAATACAGGGCCAGTATTGCCAATAGTGATACTTTTTACTTAGAAAAGCAGCTGATCTGCTTTTGTGTCGGGAAAGCAATGGCTCATCATTTATTAAGTGAATACATCATCAATAGGCAAATTTGAATTACAATTCAGAATTTCTATGATCATTGAATGGTTATGATTGTGATTTTTCCTTCAATTAATTGATCATGATTATGACCATAACAATACACAGGACAAAGGGTGTTGTCAAAAATACTGTTAGTATAGTGTGCTGCTGAGTCGTGTTACTGTACATGCACTCACAGCATGGCAGGGGAGCCGGGGGGAGGGGCAAAGTGAGTTTGAGCAAAGTGAGAGGTGCAGTGTTTGCACAACCACTATGATGTAAGGGAGTTGTGTACTGAATGAAAATAAATTGAAACCTAAGTATCGATCTCATCACAGTATCAATCAATACTGATACATTGATACCAACATTGCTTTTATTTTTTAAATTTATTTAATCTTTATTTAACCAGGCAGAATCATTTAAGAACAAATTCTTATTTCCAAAGATGGCCTGGCAAAAAGCAAAAGCTTTTTGAGGGAGAGGGGAAGGGGGCTATGGAATAAAAATCTGGTTACTGTAAAAGCATAACGGCACACGCTACAGCAGTACAACATACAGAAGAAAAACAAGCAGGGTTTTTGTACATAAGGAATCAGAGAGGATACAAATGTAAAAGCACAAGAATACAAAGCAAGACAGACTATTTACACTAGACAACAACCACAATCAAGACAGACTGACTGGCAGGAATGAACAGAGGATACAGGCAGGTGAGAAACAGACAAGGCAACATTGCTGCAACAGCAGGACTAAACTAGACCATTGGCAACAGATCATACAGACAGACCATGGGGATAGGACATCAATACTAAGCGGAGGGGTTAACAGGTGAGAGAGCATTTACAGAAATCGGTGAGTATGAGGGAAATTGTATTTTTGAAGGCAGGGATGGAAATTAATGTGTCCAGTTTGAGATGTTTTTGCATAGCATTCCAGTCAGAGGCTGCAGTGGACTGAAATGATGCTTGACCTAGGATGGATTTGTGTTTGGGAATTTTTAACTGGATATAGAGAGAGGACCGGGTGTTGTGTGTGACAGGAAGCGGATGCAGCAGGTGAGCCTGGTAGGGGGGTGTCCGGTGAAGAAGGGTCTTGTAGATGAGGATAAGCCAGTGAATATTACGACGGGTGTGAAGTGAGGGCCAGTTTACCAGGGAGTAAAGAGTAAAGTGGTGCGTGTGGAAAGAGGCGTTAGTGGCAAAGCAGATAGCAGAGTGATAGAGAGTGTCCAGTTTTGAGAGCGTGGCCTTACATGCAGATCTGTATATTGTGTCACCAAAATCAAGTGTGGGGAGAATGGTCATTTTGATGAGGGTGAGTTTAGCGGAAGAGGTGAAGGAGAGACGATTTCTGTAGAGGAACCCCAACTTGGCCTTGATTTTGGACTGTAGCTTAGAGATGTGGAGAGAGAAGGATAGTGTAGAGTCTAACCAGATGCCCAAGTATTTGTAGGTGGAAACATGCTATCAATACTATTGATACTTTATCCGCCCACTCCTACCAAGAACTACAATCCTTCACATAATCAAACAATTGATTGCTTTTCAACAAGCATCTAGGCACCACTGACTACCTGCAGTTGTGTAATCCTATTATGGCCAGCTGTGTGATGTCTGTAATGGAATATCTGTCCAAGTGAAGGGAGACAGCATTATGCAACCCACCAGGTAATCAAATATAATCAGATTTAGATTCTGAGACAGGACAGGAGGCTTTCTCTCTCTGCTGCTGTGTCTTTTACTATCATTCTTACCTCTTCTCATTCTCTCTCGTTCTCTCTCTCTCTCTCCCTCTCTTCCTTTTCACTCTCCAACAGATGAGATGGAAATGATCCTCCATGATCCTTTGAAGGATAGAATAGGATGAGAGAGGGCAGAAGGAAAGAGGAAGAAGAGAGAACACTGAAGTGGACAAGGGATGGTTGGAAGGGTGTCGGATAAAGACAGAATTAACTGAACACGATGGACTCATTCAGAAGTGATTATGTACAGTAAGATCCTTTAACAGTTCACAACAGTGAACCATGGAACCAGGGATAATCCCTGAGAGATGTGACAGAACTAGAGTCATCAGACCACTGTGGGATTTGATTGACCTCCATCCATTGTCTGATTAGACACATACAACATCAACACAGGGGTCATGATAGAGGTGGGGTTGGGGGGGCTTGGTTCTGGCCTTTGTTTCCTGTCACACCACACAGGCAGTGGCTGGTGGCTGATTTGGCTGTGCTAGATGAGTGAGCCGAGGGTTTAGTACACAACAAACTGGTGTGGGGGTGTGGACGAGCTGGGGTGGTTCAGGATTAAACAGTGGAGGAGCTGGGCTGGTTCAGCAGAACAGGCTATAGAACTAAGGATCTCAGACAGGAATGTCTACCTTGTGTGCACACCCAGCACAAAGAACACAAAAAAAACTCAATAATAATTGTAAGTGTCTTACCATTTTAGCTGGTGATCTAATGCTGATGTGTAAACAATATCGACTGATTGTCCCTGTTTACCTAACCGTTTGGATTAGAAAGTTGGTTTGTGGAGAACTTTGGGAGGGATAAACCAATAGTCTATTGAAATGGTGCTCCCAATTCCCTTCAGTATCCTCACAGTGGTGAGCTTTAACCTTCAACCTAGAACAGGAAGCCTTTTGTGGAAATGAATAAATCCTTCATTGCACCGCCTCCATTGTGATAGTATCACCCTGTTCACATGATGTTTTACCTCAGGACAGTCCTGGTTGTGCTGTTTCACTGCAGAAAGGACAATTGTCAGCAAATTGGCTTTGGCGGCAAGTCATGCTTTCCTCTGTTTATTTTGGGAAACCTCTGTCAATAAAATTTGTGCTTTACTGTCAAAGAAGCCTTGACACTCATATTTGAATAGATTTTGTCACCTATTGCAATTCTAATGATAAATACCTGATGATAAATCTGATACAAGGACAAGACAGACATAGGCGGGTCAAAAAATATTAAATTGATAATCTCTAATTGACTACGCCGTATCATGAAATAACTTATTTTCCCCCTGCATGTTATGACTGGTTAACAAAATTGGCCACTGTGGCAATACTGGGTCCAAAATACATTAGCTAAAGGTCACTTGAAATCTGTTACAATCTGCTAATGTTCCTGTCTGCCCAAACACATATAATATGTTTATTCTTGTAAACATTCAACCTTCAAAGTCCTTTTAAATTTGATTTTTAATACCAGATGAAAAAAGAGTCTGCAAAGTTGAGAGATAAACAACCTTCGAGTTTGTTGTTGTATTTTGGCCACAAGTGGTGTTCTCTCCATGTTGTCGTCTTTAAAAATAAATTTGGTTGTTGACTGTTAATGTGAAGTCATTTTTTTTACCCTACACAAAAACCTTTTCTTTACCTGTTTTGCTCCTCACTTCTCTGCTCTGCTCTCCTCTCATACACAGTTTTTCTTCTGTTTTCAGGCAGCAGAAACTGACAGCTAAACTTTTGTTCAATTATGTGTCTATTTTGCTTTAGGCTTCCATTTGGCTCTCTTTTCTCTATCTCTTTGCCCATTGGTCAATCACTTCAATAAGCTATTGTTGAGTCCACCAGGAGATCCCAAGAGGACTGTCTGTCGACTTACATGGTATATACTAATATTTACAAGGGGAAATTCATACATTTATGTTTGTATCTGTTCTGCATATATGTATGTATTATATGGATAGTCTCTTTCCTGCTTCCTAAGACCAAGAGGTCCTTATCTGAAGACAACTGCCATTATCTTGCAGCAGCTTTGTAGTTCTCCAGCTACCCTGCTGTTGCTGAGATGAGATGGCTGAGTGGTATATTACACGTGCCCTGGCGCCTAGACTCACACACGCAAACCCACACATGTGCAAGCACACATACATGCAGGTTCTGTATGTAGAGCCAGGACATGCAAATTGATGACCAGGGGAGTCTGGCTGATTTGAGACCAGGGGAGTCTAGGCAGTGTGGAGTTCTGAATGTGTTTTCCTCTGTGAGTGTCGTGGGTAGACAGTAGGGCCTCTCAGAGCTGTGTCAGTACAGTTACTAGGCTGAAGAGATACTCTCTCCTCAGTGCAAGTTGAGTTGCTGATAGCTATGGACTGTGCTCTGGCTGTCAGGTGTTAGTTGGTTGAAAAAAGAGCTCTCAAGACAAGATAAAGGGAATGCTCTTTCTGAGGAGGCTTGATAAGAACTGACCTAGCTGAGTTCAAAATGACATGTGAGTCTGGATGTATATGTTATTCAACATTATATGAAGTATATTTTCTTCAGGACCACAGTGGTACAATGGTTTCAGGGTTCAACAGGTTTTACCTGTACTGGCTGGCCTTTCCAGCTCATTCTTAATCAGTGCCCTGGTACCTAGTCCCCCTGGGAACAGGGCTGCATCCTAATGAGGCCAGACTGGCCTCTGTGACCCCCACACCCCCATCCCCACCCCTCAAGCGGTCAACAGTGTCAACAGTGACACTTCCCATACAGATTGCATCACAATATTCATACACAAAAGCAAGCACACAGATACATGAACGCACAACCCACAACCCAGCACACACATTTGGGATCATGGTGAATACAATGGTAACAAGATACTGTACAGACATGAATAGTTATTCTGTCCTCACAGAATGGACACACACACCAGACGTGATGCAGTTTGTAGACACTGACAGTCAGCGTTGAAATATACTAGGTCTATTCTTGAGATGTTTCATATAAGAAAAGAAGACAACTGTAACAGGAGGAGAGAACAGAGAACTTAGTTACAGTGTAACTGGTGTGACTGTCCTATTATGACTCTCTCTCTCTCTCTCTCTCTCTCTCTCTCTCTCTCTCTCTCTCTCTCTCTCTCTCTCTCTCTCTCTCTCTCACACACACACACACACACACACACAATGTTAAAATTATAAGGGATTCTTCTCCTATGCTTGTGTGTATACTGTAATACTGTGTGTATCCAGTCCATATGTGCCTAGCTGTGTCTTCCTTATTTCCATGGTCAGAGCTGATACATTGTACCTTTTGTTCAGTGAGACCTAGAGGATGTGCTGCTCAGCTGGGGGCATGAGCTGACTTCAGACTGCAAGCCCCTGCTGTCCTGTGTTCTGACAACACGTACCGGCAGAACAGCATCTGCTCAAGGGCAGACTTTAGTACACCCAAACAAACATGTAGCCTGACGTTGTCATACTCATAATTCTAGTCAGAATACGAGTCTGAGAACTCTCCGTTGAACTTTGACTATGGGGCGTGTTTCAAACGAACCTGGAAAACAAATGCTTCTTCGCTCAATTGGATAGACCTACAACTAATCAGAGCAACGTAATATGTTGTTTGTTTAAAACGAATTCAACTTAAGCTCACTTTTGTGACATGGGTGATTACGTTACTGTTGATCATCTGTCCATCATCGTATAAAGCCCGCCCTGGCAATTTCATTGGTATGCCCAGATCCTGGTTTTCGGTACTTGTTCCCTAATATGAGACCCTCCAGACCTAACTTCCTGACAACATTTTTTTGTGGGCGGGGAGAAGTTGGGCTGGCAGCCAGGCTAACAAACATGGCCAACCTACATGGCCCTTTCTTGGACTTTTATTTAACCCCACTTTCTAAAGTCTCTTCTGATAATTAAAAAAAGTGAATTGTGATGATGATTACATAATATAAATGGGATTATAAAGTGAAGTAACTTTAACAGACGGGAAGAGGCGGAAGAACTACCTGGTGGCAGGAAGTGTTCAAAACAACTCCTGACATGGTGTCCGGTAAACTGGTTTGATTTTGCACAGCCACAAAGTTTAAGAGAAACATTTTGTGGTCGAGTTTCTTTTACTAATTTTCTAAACCACCATCACCTCATCAGAAGCATTCACCTCCCCTCATCCACTTGACATCAACCGCCTAACGTTCAGGACAATAAATTCCATGAAAAATTCTTGAAAAATATACCCTTGCCCCCAAAAATGTGCGGCACAAAAACAACTCTACTTTTCCTGTCACTAAAGACATAGCAGGGGATAGCACTTTACCCTGCTGAAGTACCCTTCTGACAGAGGCTCCATACTGGCAGGCAGCACTCTCTCCAGGCCCTAACTGCTACAAGTCGGCACCCTAACGATCCCCGGGAACGATGACCTTTCCAGACCACCGTGGCTCCCTAATTGCCCCTCTGACTTCAATCAGCAGTGGACATAGTGGAGCACCAAGGATGACGATTTGACAGATTTAAGAAGAGTTCTATATTTCTTTCCTTTGTTGTTTTAACAATTTAGCAGGCACTTTTATCTAAAACAACATACAACACAGGGGGATGGAACCTGAAACCTCTTGATCCAAAGTGTTTGAACCACTAAGCTTTACCCTCCCCTCCGTTGTCGCTCATTTGTCTCACCCCCTTTCTCTTACCTCTCCAGTCCCATAACCTGAGGACTTTTATTCCTTGTTGTTTTCAATGTTCTCTCCATTGTATGCCTCCACTGTGAAAAATAAATGAAGAGAGAGATTTTTTAGGATAGAGTACAGATCTGTCTGTCTCTGTACACGTGTCAGATTGTGTGTCAAGAGATGGGGGAGGGGGGAGGGGTTGGCGATCAAAAACATCACTTCTACCTGCAGGAGTGGGTTTGTTCGTGTCTGTCGGTGCAACTGAATGATTAGCGGCAGACACACAACACACCCTCTCCCTTTCTTTCTCCGTGTATCAATCTTTTTTACTCTCTCTTTCTATTTCACTATGGTCATACCTATCTACTTTTCTTCGTCTCAGAAAACCCACAACCATGCACCCTATACACAGGTTTGAACAAAAAACATTTTAAGATTGAATACTAAGATTAGTTGATTATGGGAATTAAAATATTGGTAGAATATGTATCAGCTTCAATTTCCTTCTGATGTAATGATGCCTAAAGGTCATGTATGTCTCTGTTTCTCTTTCTCTCTTTTCCTATTCTCTCCTCTACTCTTTGTTTCAGGTCCTGTCCCTTACATCCTCCAGTTAACACTCAAACACGTAAGCAAACCAACAACAAAACAGTATGTGAACGGCCATGCTTTGCAGTCTCAGCTCAGTTTGTTATCTTAACAACACACAAGAGAGACAGGAAGGATTCATTTTAGAACTGTCAAATTGAAGGCAAGAGAAGAAGAATATATCGAATAAGAACAACTCCCCTGGTCGGAGTATTGATTAGAGCTGAGCTCTCAACAGTACAGTGACATTCACTGTCCTGTTAAGGATGTATGCACAGACAGGCAGGGGAATGCTGTGCTTTCACTCTGTCTGACATCTGATTTCTGTTGAGGATTTCTGCTGGTGAGAAACAAAGAGTGTGCATGTCTGTGTGTGTTTGTGGGAGTGAATGTATGCAAGTTTATTCAATATATATTTTTTATTTGATATGTTAAAACATTTTGTTTTACTTTTTCTCCAGAGCATTTTACCTCAAGAGACCGATGTTGATGTTAAATAAAATTAATTAATGAACACTGTGCTCAGTCACCGAAGAGGCCCTACCTGCCCCCTTCCCTCCAAGCCTGCTTAGGGAGTCTACTCTAATATGACATACTGGTCTGAACACACACAGACAAACAACAGGAGGTCTGGAGAGTTTGGGAGGAAGAAGAGGAGTAGAGATGATGAAGATGAGGCACAAGGCTACAAACAACACTGTGCTATGCTGATGGCCAGAGTACGAATTATACAATGACAATTGGGGGGGTCAACTTCTTCTCCAGGGCGCGTATCGACCCATCTGACCTGTTTTTTTTACCTAATTTGAGGGGGAGCAAGTCTTAATTAAGGGGGTCAGACCCCCCCCCCCCCCAACCCCCCGTAATTCGCAGACTGCTGATGACTCTGGTTGCTGGCCTGGAATTACAACACGTTTCTTACATTAGACACTTGACCCGTCTCTTGGTGGCATCACTAGGACTAATAGACCAGCTGGTGCTCTGGCATCAGCAGGGGGTCATCAGTGATACAGTTGAGTGTGTGTGTGTGTGTCCTCCACATCTGTGAGTCAATCCTTCTGTATTACTGCGATCAAAGACACTAGGTGGCACTGTGGAGACAAAATGCAATTAATTGTACCTACAAAAAAAAAAATCTTATTTTTTTGTCCATGTTGTGCTACAGCCACATCTCTGGATATATGGCAAAAGGCTTTGGCCGTGGTCTGGTTTGGTAGCCACGTTTCTTATTCTGGTACTGAAACTGAACTTTGAACCACCATACCCAGAAAGCACCGCGCGCGCCACAGGGTCAGAAGTGTGTCTTGTGTCCAGCAAATTTGCTGTCTTGTAGCCTAATCTCAATCCAGATATCGAGTCAATTTCAATCTAAAACACTTTCATGGAGAGTTATGTGAACCGTAGATTGTGAAACGCGCTCTCGATAAAGCGTCCACGTTCCTTTCGGTTGTTTGTTTATGTTTTGTTCATTAACGGTGCTAACGTGGTCGCGACTCCTCCCGTGCTGGATTGTTGTGGAGGGTTTAATAACGTGGATTACAGCAAGGTACCTACACTACAGAACAATACAGTGGCGTTCATGGGTGGTGTTTGACAAGAACGCTGATCACCCGGCAATAGAACTTCAAAATGTGCACAGCCTATTTATCATTTAGAATCTAAAGAGGTGTTACGTTTTTTTAAACAAAGTCTGCTTGGTTTTGTTTTGGAATTACATTATAGCCAGCCACCCATAGCCATACATAGCAGTCACATTATATCACACTTCCATTGTTTAATATAGTTTACAAAAACAATATTAAAATTTGTATTTGGAGCAACTTGCATTCAAACCCCAAAAAACAGAGAGCATACTGTGTTGCTTTGAATGTGCCTGTGGTCAGTTGTGAAGATCTGCACCCACTGTGTGATTAGTAAGGTCCATACTTTTAGACAGCTACATGCTCGTACGTTTGTTGAACTGTGTGGGAGTCAGTAACTGAATAACTTCTTAACTATCACGTAAACTAAACAATGTAGGCCGACGGCAGATAAAGTAAACAAATACAAAATACATAAATAAAAGTTTAGCAAAAACGGAAGTGGACAGATTAAGTCATATTCAGGTAGCCCATGTGTGTGTGGGTGTCTGTGAAGTTGTATTTATAGCGGTGCTTGGAGAGGAAATGATTGCGCTCTGTTGGACTAGTTATTTAGCTTGTTGTGTTTTAACAAAGGTGTTGTGTTTTAACAAAGGTGTTGTGTTTCAAAATAGTCTTTCAATAGCCTAACATACAAACATACAAGAGTCTGTGGGGTAAATAATACACACGTGAACAGCTCCTATTTTCAGTTAGTGCTTTTTTGCAATAGAGTACACAATGAATTAGACTGCAGCCTATTTTACACAACAAGAAGGACTCAAAACAATGTGTGAAGGTTTCATAGTTTTTTTTTACGTCCGACATCTGTACTTTATTGACGAGCATGCTGCCTGTGTGCACAATTACAGGACAGGGCCGAGGTGCAAGTGTATACTGTGAGGATGAAGCACTAGGTACTCAAGTTGTTGAGTCTCCATACTGTTTATGGTTGTCAAGACAATCAAATGAACCACATAGTCAACCAACCCCATAGGCTACTTCCCAAGCGCTCCCACACAGATTGGGGCCAGGCTGTGGACACTATGTTGCCGGAGTTCACCACTATGCGAGGTTGTATTGTGTAAAAATAATAGTAATAATAACTCAGCTTGGTGTGTATGACTGTCAACATAACTAATACCCTGCAGGGAAGCCATCACAAGATCAGCTGAAGCTTTGCAGTTAGCCAACACTGTCATGTCCATGTTGTGTGACAGTGGAACAGTGTATTTGAACTTTCTCCAAAACCAACTGTCCTCTGGGGTCAAATAAGGTTGAAACGTGAACCTCTCCCAATCTCCCCCCCCCCCTGCCCCGTCTCCCTCCCCCCCTGCCCCGTCTCCCTCCCCCCCTGCCCCGTCTCCCTCCCCCCCTGCCCCGTCTCCCTCCCCCCCTGCCCCGTCTCCCTCCCCCCCTGCCCCGTCTCCCTCCCCCCCTGCCCCGTCTCCCTCCCCCCCTGCCCCGTCTCCCTCCCCCCCTGCCCCGTCTCCCTCCCCCCCTGCCCCGTCTCCCTCCCCCCCTGCCCCGTCTCCCTCCCCCCCTGCCCCGTCTCCCTCCCCCCCTGCCCCGTCTCCCTCCCCCCTGCCCCGTCTCCCTCCCCCACTGCCCCATCTCCCTCCCCCCCTGCCCCATCTCCCTCCCCCCCTGCCCCGTCTCCCTCCCCCCTGCCCCATCTCCCTCCCCCCCTGCCCCGTCTCCCTCCCCCCCTGCCCCATCTCCCCCTCTCTCCCAGGTGGACCTGTCAGTCATGGACAAGGTTCTGGGGCTCGTGGATGTGTGTGATCCCAGGTTCTGTGTAGCCGTCATCGCCATCCTCTTCAACCCTTTCTTTTGGAATGTGGTAAGTGTGGGCTAACCAACAAGAACACGCTTGGTCTCTCTATAGATTATTCCTTTACAATGCACTCTTTATATGAGTACAGCAATGAAAATAGATGGTACACTTACTTGATACACTTACAGAAAGGTTCCAGCGGAAACAATAACGTGTTCCTCAGTGACAAAACGGTTGCCAATTTACGTTCCCCTTATGGAATTAAACAGCTCTCCCTTCTTTCAGAACTTAGGACACAACCATGACTGGTCATAGAGAGACAGAGTGTGGAGCAGAAAGAGGGATGACATGAGAAAATAAAAATTATATCTGGTTGTTCCCTTAGCCTACCACAGCAGCTCTCGTGTTTAAAAACAGACAGTGGAGTAGAGGTGCGGGAGCAGGACAAGTCATCAACTGTGTTTATGTCAAATGATAATGAATGGATTAGATCTACAAAGTTTTTGATTGAGAAGGAAGTAAAGAGGTGCAACTTTTAATGTCCCCCATGTCAACAGCCTTCAGTGTATGTGTGTGTCTATGCCTGTCTATCTGTAAAACCTGTTGCTGTGAAAATGACTTTGGGTTTCATCCAGGCAGCATTTGAAGCAATCTACTTTTCTGTGATTTTATATACTTTGAAAGCCATTTCCAGAGACCCCTGTTTTCATAATCCAGAGAGCATGCACTCTTCCTCACAAATGGAGGCCTTATTTCACCTCACTGCCCACCTCCTGGACACCTGTACATGACTCAGCATTGATATACAGGAACTCAAGTGGCCCCTCATTTATCTAATAGCACTGGACATTATGGCCCCCCGAGATATACAGTGTGAGTAGAGGCAGCATCCATGCTTTTGTGTGCCGAAGAGAGGATCTCCAACCTATTTTCTGTAAATAAGAAGGGGCCCATGGATGGAATTATTTTTAATCAGAGTTGGCTCTGCTGATTGGCAAAGTGCTGCTAACAGTATTGACCCCTTATTTATCCACCTAGCTTCGACTGCACCTTCCTTTCAGAAGTCATTTCTCTGTGCAGTGAAATCCCCTCCTTATTTTGAACAAAGCTTTTTAAATGGCAACAGAGAGAGAGAGAAAGAGAAAAAGGAGAGATGCCACTTACCTGTTTAGCCCTCATAACTGTGTGTATGCACACTCGTGACTTTGTGTGAGTGCGCTCATGTGTACATCCGTGTGTGAGAGACCGAGACAAATATAGAGAAACCAGGTTTCCAGAACCTTCTACCCACACTACCACGGGTGGTCTGCGTGTTTGCCTGATGGCCCGGAGGGCTTTGCTGACCCTGTGACGCCAACCCTCTCCACGTGCACCATATGTCACACGTATGTCCCTATCCCAACCCACTCAGCAAATACACCCAGATTGACCATGGCCCCCACCATTTCCTGGATGGACGGCTCCCACTCTTTTGCTGACTTGCAAAATGTGGGATCTCGCGCCATAATCATCACTGCTACAGAGAGAGGGGTATGTAAAGGGTGAGAAGGATGCCTAGCTCAGTCATTAAGCTTACCAAAATACCAAAGCTGTTGAAAATATCACACGTTAAAAATAATACCACCCAAAGCTGTCTAACACAGAGATAATATTAGTACACGTGCGGATAATGGATGCATTTCACAGTATGGAAGGCTGTAATGTACTGGGTGTCTGCTGTCTGCTGTTGTAATACAGGATTCTGTATGTACTGTTCTGTAATGCACCTGGTTTCTGCGGTAACATAATGGTACTCAGTGTATCATTCAGGCAACCCTCAGGCATCTGGCTCTGTATGTGTGTACGTATAGACAGTGTGTGTGTGAATGCGAGCGGGCGTGTCTGTGACAGAGAGAGAGAGTTGTGTGTGTGTGTGAGCGTGGCGTGAATGTAATGTGTGTGAAGCTGGCAGACAGCCTGAGAGAAGGTAAACCCAGGATCATGTTGCATTTGTGTATACGAGAGAGAGAGGGATAGAGAGAGAGAGAAAGGGAGAAAGTTGAGAGAGAGAGAGAGAGAGAGAGAGAGATGTGTGTGAGCACAGCGTGATTGTAGTGTGTGTGTGAAGCTGGCAGACAGTCTGGGAGAAGGTAAACCCATTGTTCATGCTGTGAGAGTACAGCACTGGCACATTGGTACTCCTAAAATTATGCAGCACAAATTGTTCCCTCCAGAAACAAAAACACCAAGAGGTGTGTTCCTGAGGCAGGAGACAAAGGGATATGCTGAACGTCCCACTTATTGCTAGCTAACGTAGGCTGTGGTTGATTTTCGTATTGTTCTCCATACGATATGATTGCAAACTTCTAACAACATCACCTACCTGAGGACAGCCTGTCAATTAGCTGCCATGACAGCTAATTACATTACTCACAATGTCCCTTCCTCTCACTGGCGACAGCACATGTGTACGTGTGTGTCTGAGGCTTGAACTGTACAGTACAATAGACGTAAGTGGATGAAAAAAATGCCATCTCTCTTTCTCGAGGTTTCTCTTGTGTGTTCTCATGACACCCAGAAACTCCTCCTTTCTCACTCTCTCCGTCTCCTCCTTTTCTCTGGTTCGCTTTCTGTGTTTGGGACTCTCTCTCACCTGTTGTGTTTGCAGAACTTAGGTGCTCCGGTCATTTTTTTCAGTAGGTCATTGGATGATGTTGTGTGTGTGTGTCTTGTAGATGTGTGTGTTATGTCTTGGAGACGTGTGTGTTATGTCTTGGGCCCTGCACTGGCTGGTCTCCTCCTCTCCTGGTCAGGCATGACCTGGTCCCAGCCCATGTCCCAATCAGTAACTTTCTAATGTAAATCTAGAACCATCTACAGGTTGGGTTGTTGTCCAGCATGGCAGGCAACATGTGACACTTGCAACATTAGCAGTCCGACAAAGTAGACACAGAGCATCTGATGCTGTTTTCATTGGTGCTAATTATAATGATCACAGCTGTGATAACTGTAAGGATCACCGCTCAGAGAATGTGTGTGGTTACATAAGACCCATACTCCTATTATCATCTTCTTACATTATAACATGTTATCTGTTGCAACAAAGAGGTATTACAACAACACCTAAACAATATTGACAGTTACAGATTAATTTCCCCACACATGCAGTGAATGGAAGACTACCTGTGATCTAAGTATTATCGTTTTATAGTGGCTGATCCATTAGCAACCTTAGTAACAGATTAGGGGGTCACCCTTAACTAAATACTGTTTTACTCCATAGCTGGCTAGTATCACCGCTATACTACTCATATTAATACAGAGAATCTGTTCTCCTTCTCCTTTTTCTATTCCCTCTGCTAAAAGGTTTCCAGTGAGCTTTCAAATAGGAGAGAACAGTAAATGTATTAATCTTCAGTATGACACCTGCCCTTTTGAAGGAGTAGAGTGCAGATATTTCAAGCGTATTCATTAGCCTCTGAAGTCGGTGTAAAAATATGTACTATAGGCTTGTATGCCCTACATTAGGTGTGGGCACTTAGGATACATAAGGCATGAACACCTTTTTTTTTTTTTTTTTTTTTTCAGTTTTGGTCCTCTTAATGTGTTGCCAGGGTAACACAGACATTGTTTCCTGCATTCTGCTGTGAAATAAAAATGTATGTAAAGCATAATTATGCACAAGCTGTTTGCACCTGTTGCGCCTGGATACTTCTCCTCTTCGCACAGGTGTGTGTCTGGGTGCAGGCATGTGTACTGTTATGAGACATGGAACACTCTTATGTGTTCCATGTCTCACCTCCCCACACAAACAACAGCCTTTTTTATACCATGGTCTGGGTGAATACTCGATTCTGATTGTCTGCAGGGGTGTCCATTATCGGATGATAACGGACACTTACTACGTAATTGCAGCAAAACTGTCTTTTCACCGTTCTAAATTGCGGAGTGATAGAAATATCAGAGTTGGCTAACGTTGAAAAACATTAGTTTCTACTGCAAAACGCCTTAAAACATAAATTCCATGGTATAAGCGGGATAATGCCCTTCGAGGTGTCCAATATCACCTGATAATGGACGATGCGGAGGCATGAACCGTCCGACGTGCAGCGGACGGTTAGGGTTACATAACCCTAACTAACCATACTAACCCTAACATATACTATACAGTACATGGGGACATGCACTATCCACAGCACTCTTCAGCTCATAACTGTACTTTACACCTCTCATAGACTCTGTAACATTACAGCCTCGCTCTGTCACCCACAAATTCATTGTCTCACTGAGACACCTCCATTTCTCTCTGAGACTCGCAGAAAGAAATGGAGGTGAGAGGGAGAGATGATCGAAGAGCAGAACGAAAAAAGATTTAAAGGAGAGGCACGAGGGGAGGATAGGAAGTGTTGATCAGAAAGCATCTCTCTCTCTCTCTCGATTTTGTTCCTTTGTCAGGTTCTGCCAGGTGCTCAGAGCTTAATTAGACTCCCCTCCAGGACCCTTAAAGTGGCAGGAATATGAAGCAGGGATATGAAGCAGGGATTGAAGACAGAAATAGCTTGCGCTGGGCTGGTCAAGGTGCAACACCAACAGGCCAATCCAAAGGCAGGGTGGTGTTACACAAGGTCCCCTCCCCTCGGGTGTCCTGTTGTCTGCCTGCATGCTAATGTGGGGTCCTGATTGGCTTAGCCCCAGCTGCAGGCAGGCATGAGTCAGTGAGGAGATGTAGAGAGAGAGATACAGATGAGGAAGAGTGGGCAGATACATAAGAGCTTGTGGTTCGAAAATGATGTAGGATGGTGGAGAGGCAATGGATTTGAATTGAAATTAGACCTGAGAGAGAGATGGAGGGATAGAGTGAAGAGATACAGAAATAGGGGAACATACATGTTAATGAAATTTTGAGAGTAGGCATAGGATGAAAGACAGGGCGGGTGAACACAATGTCAGGGAGTAGGGACTGACAAAGAAAACTACTAGGACTATTTCCCTTAGAGAGGAAGCATGAAAAGAGAGAGAAAAAAATAGAATAAAAGCATTAGGCAGCATTTAGGGCAACATGTTCTTTCAATTATTAGAGCTCCTTGGAAGAACATTGTTGTTCCTCATCACCGGCTGCTGTCCGTGTCTGAGCCAGGGCTCCAAGGCAGGGGTCACCTTTTGTGGTAGTCTCTCTGTGTGTTGTTCTTGCCACAAGGCAGGATGGTGGACCTATATGCGGACAGGAAGCGGGGTAATTTGCGTTAGAATAGTTTTATTCACAACGCAATCTCGTAGTCCAGGGCAAACAAGGGTCGGCAACAATGTTTCAATGTAGAGGTACACAGGGGGCAGGCAGGTCCGTGTCGGAGGTCGTATCAGGGCCAAATGGCAGAGGTACACTGGAGCAGGCAGGCTCGTTGGTCGGGAGAAAAAACTGGTTGCGATCAAAACCGCGAAAACACTGACGAGACACAAACTGGAATGCTGGAAACGACTGTGAAGTCGAAGACGATCTGGCAACAGACAGAACAGAGGTTAAATACAGACGACAATAGGGAACACCTGGTGAGGGGTGGAGACAAACCAACAGGTGAAACGGATCAGGGTGTGACAGTTCTGTTCTATGTAACAGTAATTGTCTAACCTCAGTTGATAACAGCTCAGAGTTATGTGGGGTTCAAACTCAACTCCTGATGCTGGTGGAGATAATAATTAACAACTTTGTTTATGAAGTCTTTTGATGTCTGTGTGTTGATGACGCATACACAGGGTGCTACATGTGGGGGCTCCCATTTCTGTCTTCCTGCTCCAACTCTTAATTAGGGTTCTTTTTAGGGTAATTATTATCCCACTGTAATCTGCGTCAGAGAGATTGCGGGGTTTGGAGTGAGATGGAAACATTCCTATGGATAAATATGACAGGAGTGTGCGTGTGTGTGTGTGTGTGTGTGTGTGTGTGTGTGCGTGTGTGTGTGTGCGTGTGTGTGTGTGTGTGCGAAAGAAAGAGAACATGAGAGGTTTTTATGTATGTGTGGGCCTGTCTTTTGCGCAATTACAGACATGTTGAGTTTAGAGAGTAAATGTACTATCTTTACTTGCCAATTGTCATGATAATTGGTGTGACTATCCACAGAAACTCAATCTGCTGTCGTATATGACATCTGTGACGTTGAAAACGAACGGTACTGTGACCACTTGTTTTGGCATGCATATCATAGTTCCCCATATCCTTCTGTCTGACCTACATCTCTGTGCCAGAGTCGCCCCTCTCTGTGATGTTGACTAGGCTGAGACCCATTGAAGTGCATACATTACCCTCTCCTGCCTCTCAAAGAGATGGGAGGAGCTTAGGCCAGGAGTGGGCCACACAAATAATATATTTGATTCAGCCATCAATATTCAGTTCAAACATCCAGGAGTTTTCTTAAGGGCAGGGGCGTTCTTTGACTCTCTAATGGTCAGCCTGGTTTCAGTTTTAGATTTGTTGTGACGTATTACTTGTTGTTGAAAGTTAGCTGTGCTGCTAATGAACTTCTGCACTTCACACTCTAACCAGGTACTTGTTTTAGCACTGCTCGTAACACCCACAGACATTAACAGCTTTAATAAGAACCTAGGCAGGAGGAAGAATATCATGAGGGGCATTAAAGCTCCCCAGTTCCTCGGGCAAATGAGATTTTGTACTAACTAATACAATCTGGGTCCTCTTAATAATATCTCTGCCTGAATCGACCTACTGTCAGTCTATATTGAAATCTCTTTTCATGGTTACAGATTAATCCATCAAATCTTTGGATCTGTCAGTGGAATCTGTTGTCATGGTTACAGATGGAATTATTGTTCTCCTCCAAATTCAGACTACCTGTTAAGCCCATGCCATGATTAGCACGTCTATGCAAAGTAAATCCGTGTATATGTGGTGTGTGCTTCTTCTGTGTGTGTGAGAGAGTGTGTTTTGCCTTCTGGGTTGCATTGGAAATCCAGTACACTATAGTTGTTTTAGTTCTTTTGGTTTAAGAGAGAGTTTGTATACGTATATTGTATAAGGTACTGAATGTCCTCCTCTACTGTGGAGTTGATAAATGGTGGTCCAGTCAAGGGCCCAAACAAACTAGAGAAGTCTCAGTGAATAGCAGTTTTATCTGTCTCTACACACAGTAAATCTCTTTCTTTCTTTATTCCTCCCTCTCTTCTTTTCTCACGTTACTTGTCTCCCAGTAACACTACAGTAGTATCATGTATAATGACCTTATTCTGCAGCTTTTGCCCAGTAGCGCTTACATGTAAGAAATGTACTCTAAACCCTCTGCACCCAGCATAGTGCTGGTGGACTACAGTAAAAGCAGAAGGGTAAAGGATCAGAAGGTTGGCGCGTGATGGAGATGATGAATGTTTGGAGGCCACAGAAGAACATGCACAGAGCACAGGAAAGTCCTTGTTGTGAGAGGTTGTTGACCCTGTCAAAGACAAGCTGTAACTTGACACAGTTGGGTGTGACTCTAATGTAAGTACACTGATTCGTTCATGTGGTCTGTGACAGACTTAGGATGTGAGAAACCCTGTGTAAAAATCCAGAGATCTTTGTCAGATGTGCTGCCAAGTTCCCCACCATGAAGGGTTAACCATGCAGCAGCGGCCCTGCCTAAGGAAGAGTGATTAGCAGGCGTGGTGCATCATGTGGTCAGGGCATGTACTGTTCTCCTGTCCTCCCTCTCTGCTGCCCGGGTCTGGCTCCAGAGACAGAGCACTGCTGTGCATTAATCCTGGGAATGGTGATTAGACCGGAGCGAGGCCCCCTGCCAGAGACACAGCCCAGGGGAGCCACCGGACCGGACTGGGTCTGATACCCACTGAGACACCAAGTACCAGACTCGACTCTACTCTACTTACATCTCCTTTGCTTTACTTCCATTTCCTCTACTCTGCTTTACTCATCTCCACTCTGTTCTACTCTATTTTGCTTCCATCTACTCTGCTCTAGTCTGCTCTAGTCTGCTCTAGTCTGCTTTAGTCTGCTCTCCTTTACTCCACTTCACTCCTTTCCTGTCCTTGTCAGGAATAGCCTAGACGCCAAGTACTAAGAAGTTGGACAAGGAGTCGGGAGTGAACTGTTACCTAAGACCCTGCTTGATGGCCAGAGGACTGAACATGTTTGTGCTCTGGTGACTGCTGTGTAGTACAGAGGATGTAAGAACAAAATACCCAGGTGCCACTCACCCCTAGTCCACTGAATGAGCTGCCAAGCAGCATGTATATTTCTAAATGTGTTACGTAAGATCATAAAGACTTAACAGACTCAGTATCCTGCTTTCGTTTGTCCTACTTTCTCTCCAGGCAGAATAAAAGCTTATGTACTGACAGTTGTTACAAAACCTGTCATGTAGTTCTTTTTGCAAAGGAAATGTGAAATATTATATCTGTCTAGAGGCCCCACCCAGATGGACGCACACACCAGAAATGTTGGACGACCTGAATAAATTGAGAAAGGGATAGTGCCTTTCAGTAGAAACATCCTTCGAAACATGGGCATGGACAAAATGCTCATCTTACTTTTCTCCTCAAAATGTGATGGCCATGTAGAAGCCCATCTATTCATGTTAGTTCTCCAAGTAACGCGTGCACAGAGGCTGCTGCCATATCCCTACACTAATGTCAGTCAAGTGCCTTGACCACAAGGCTTCCCTCACACTCCTCCTAGTCTTCTGAAGTATTGTCTGCCGCATGTAATGTGATTTCTGTCTCCACCACAGACCTGTTCTTCTGCCTGCTGGAGCTCTGTCAGCAGAGCCCATGTAGCTACAGTTTATGAACCTAATTACATGGTGTTATGTGGTAGAAAGAGGAAGCGAGAATAGAAAGCAAGATTATGTATACGCTTTTACAGCTCACCTATGAAGCTGTGGTAAGAGAAAGAGATGCTGAAAATAGATCTGTATGTGTGAATGAAGAGACAAATTAAAGAGAAAGGACACTAGCAAGAAAGAGAGGCTGGTGCTCCTTAAAGCACCAACGACGGGATAATACAATAGTCCTTTTGTTCCAAACAGCATGGATTTTTGTACAACATGAAATGTGTTGTTCACAGAGGATACACAATAACCAAACATTGAATGTCCTACTGTATGTATGGTTCAGCCACTTATATTTGATACAACCAAATCTATGTACTGTATACACCACCTGCTCTGAAAATATCTGAAGTCTTACGCCACTATATCTAATATCATGTATGTTTTGTCTGTGTGTGTGTGTGTGTGTGTGTGTGTGCAGATGGCGCGCTGGGAGCACAGGACCAGGGGTCTGACCAGGTTGCTTGGAGGTCCTTACCTGGCCTGCTACTGCTTAGGCTTCCTCATCATACTGCTAAATGTCTACCGCAGCCACAGGTATCCCTGAACACTCACTCTCCTTCTCTACCTGCTAACCCTCTCTCCATTTGTCTCTCTCATCTCACTGTCACCGGTCCTCTCAAACGACATCTACACCTCCCTCACTAGCACCTCTCTCCCTTTCTAATGACATCTATACCTTCCTCTGTAACAAACCGTCTCTTTCTCTCTGTTCCTCTCACGTGCACACAAACCGTCCAAATCCAGCATGTTTACCTTAATTAGGTCAAGCTGATATGATTCATAAGGGAGACATACTGCTGGACAAGTCATCTTTCATTATTTTAATGGTGTCATTGTCCGTAGGAGGTTTCCCTAACCTGCCGTCCACATTCATCCATCCATTCACGTCCATTCATCAGATGCTGAATGTCAGTCAGGTCATCCTAACTTCTTATAAACACCTTATGACCGTGTCCATGTGTGTGTGTGTGTGTGACGGTGTGTTTGTGTGTACTGTGACACTGTGATATCCCCAGTTCTCCTCCTACCCTACTTCCTGTTCCTCATCTTTTCCCCTCCTGTCTCCCACACACTCCCTCGTTCATTACATATGTCACTGTTGCTATGGCACCAGCAGCCACTGAGCTGCTCTCACCACCACTCATGCTCGCCTGTGTGTATCCATGCGTGCACGCCTTTGAATGTGTGCACGTGTGTGTGTGTGTCCAGTAACATACGTGTGTGTGTGTGTCCAATAGCAGTTGTAGTCTTAGAGAATCTTGCTACGGTTATCCACACAGGGGTAACAATACACAATCAAGGTACAGTAGAGGAAGATATCTTGTGACCTTGTGATCTTAACTTTGAACACAAGTAGTGTATTTATTTTGCAGACACTTTCTCAGTGCACATTGTCATTGATATCTTCAGGCTTTGGTATCTTATAGTTCCCAGGCCTGCGAGCTACAGTTTGTGTTTGACTGTAGATGTCACATGAGATTGTTATGTTGTTGACTATCTGTTATGGGTTGAGGTGGGAATTTCCTTGGTGTGGATCTGGTTTGTGTGAATTTGTTTTGTTCCCCTGTAGAATCTTTCTCCTGTCTCTTTTATCTATTTCTGTCTCTCCCTTTCTTTGCACACACACACACACACACACGCACACGCACACACACATGTAGGAAGGGAGAGGGACAAACTGAGACAAGCACACACAAATGTCTCCTAATCTCTTTAAATATAAATACTATGCCATTCTCTCCCTCATCAGAGCCCAGTAACCTTCCTCCATGTGCATTCTAAATGAACTTATCCATTCCCCTGTTCCCTCTAGCCTGCTCAGTTGAGATGAAGATCTACAATGATGTTAGCAGGCTGAGCGGTTAGGGTGTCGGGCTATTAATCAGAAGGTTGCTGGTTTGTTTCCTGGCCGTGCCAAAATGACGTTGTATCGTTGGGCAAGGCGCTTCAGCCTACACAAGTCCCTGTACTTACTGTAAGTCGCCCTGGATAACTAAATGTAAATGTAAAATACATAAATAAATAAATAAATAGCAGCTGAGGTAGTGTCTCAGTGCCTTGGCATGTGCAAGTGGATGACTCAAAGCGCTAAGATTTATTCTAAGATTTATAAGTTGAATTACATCAATAAAGTTTTGCAAGATAAAAATAGGTACTGTAGTTTAGAATTTTTATGCCAAATAAATCTTTATAAAACAAAAGATTTGAGGCACACACTCTCTCTTCCACTCTCTCTCTCTCTCTCTCTCTCTCTCTCTCTCTCTCTCTCTCTCTCTCTCAACAAAGAACCTCAAGTGGGTCAAGATACCTCTGTAAACATGTCTGTGTGTGTCTGTTGCCTCTCTCTGGCCTTGCTGTTTCAGAGTGTGTGTTTTGCTTTACTAGTCTTGATATGGGATGAGAAAGCAGACAACTGGAGGGTTAGTGGCAGATACTGCTGATGACCTCTTTGTTTTTCCCAAGATGATTTTAAGTGTGTTTTAAAGAAGAAAAACTGTTCAGTTAGGATGTAGTAAACTCTGTGCTTCTCCCTCTTTCTCCCTCCTAACCAATGCCTAGGTCAATAAAGGGTGTTAATTAGGGATCCTTATGTCGAATGAGATGAGCGCAAAAAAGGATCAAAATCAGGCCAGTGTTGTTTTGGTTATGTGTTTTGACTGCTCTAGCTGACCTTTTCCTGTCTGCTCACTTATACGCTGGGCCTCTTGCAACCTCTGCAATCACATGTTCCACTTCGGTACACACACCTGGCTCACCATATAGACCATTATGCCAACAATGATACGAGGACAAGTATGTTTGTAAGTGTGTTTGCAGTACTAATAAGAATTATGGCCATGTGTTGATAAATCTATTTCACCAGGAGAACCACTAAAGTGAGTGTTCTTCTATCTAAACATTAGCATGCATAGTGCATTGAAAATCCTCTCCACTATGGCCAATATAATTCCCTCCAGATTGAATTTGAAGTTTAAGGTCAAACGTGACCTTATGTCCAAAAGGTTCACTAAAAATGACAACTCGCTGCTTCTGCATTGCCCCACTCCCCCTGCTTTCCAATCTCCCATCCAATCCTAAACTCTATAGGACAGAGACTGTTTGTCCCCTCCAGGCCACCGTGGAGCCCAGTGGCAGTCCCTTTCATTCCTGATGTAACACCGGGAACCAAATCACAGAAAAGACACCAGCAGGTCTAATATGGCCTGCTAACCCAAATTCCCTCCAACAATTCACCTAGTTTCTCCTGTGGTGGTACAGCAGAATCACAACACCACTGCAAGTCTGGTACTGTACATGGCCTTGCAGATGAAAAGGACCATCACCTGAATAGGATAAAATCCAATCACTTATTTTCGTAAAAGACAGATTACCGGTTCCTGTGTACGAGTATGACATCCTTGCTTCAGTACACACTGTATGTTTACCTCATGCTGAATGTGGGAGAGAGCACCAGCCTTCCTGTGTAAATCGTGTTTTAGTTCTGACTATTGTGTGACATTAAAAGGGACATGTTCTTGAGTGGTTGTGGTGACCATGAAGACTTTAGCCTTAAACACTGGCCTGCATTACTTTGTCAGCCAAATCTATGATTCTGTTATACGTAGCCTCACTATTTTGCCTCTGTTGCAACTTAAGTCATCCTAGACCCAAAGGTATTGGATTTCTCTAACAAGACACTGAACCAAGTTCAGTGGTGGGGGTTGAGGAAAACATGTAGGTCAAGTAAAAATGATTGAATTAAAGTTAATTACCAAAGGTAATTAAATTACCAAAGGTAATTATTTTAAATAAAGTGTACTTGTGAATCTGATTGGATCTGTCTGTGTCTTAACTGTAACTGTACATGTTACAGTTTTTATTTAATTTTATTATAAGCACTGTTTTTAATGGACAATAGTTATAGTATTACTTTGAGTAGCCTAATAAAAGTACATGTTGATCAAAGATTGGCAGCATTAAACTCAGTAAGAAGTAATTTACAGTCCATTACAGTAATTTACATGTAAGACTCTTGACTAATTATGTGCCTCTCAGTGAGTAGCTAGTCCTTGCTCTTTGATTGGCCCAGTGTTTCCATAGCAACATCTCCCTAGGCCCATCTACCCTATAGCAAGGTCTTTCTATGAATGTGATGGTTGGTAGTAAAAAATTATAAAACAGTGATCAAACTACTACAGCACCAGTCATCTAGGAAGATCAAACCTCATAATACTGGTGCAGATTATCTTTAATTCTTGCAATAATATTAAGGTATTATGGTATAAAAAAAGTTTCTGAGAGAAAAGCAGATCAAAAGGACGCAACATACCATTTAAAATGACACTTAGCCATCATAAAGGATGTTCTTACTGGGGTGGAGCCAGATGGGTTGGTGTGATGTAATCAATATCTTAACCAACAAGAACTGGGTCAGAATTTGGTCTTCACTCACATGCATGTATTCAACAGATTGAACTGCCTCAGTCTCTCCTCAGAAACAATGTCTAATCTATATACCTCCTCTCAAGTATTACAGTGGCGATGAGGGCCCAAGTGAAGTGGGAGGTGTTGTCCAGCCAGGAGGTCTTCTACCTGGGGGCAGCTCTCATGGTGCTGGGGTCTGTCCTGGTGGTGACCAGTTTCCTGGCACTGGGGTTTACCGGAACCTTCCTTGGTGAGTGTCGCACGCAAACACAAAAATAAACACACACAAAGAGTAAAGAACAAAAACATAATGTCATACAAAACACTGGGTAATATTATAGAGTACATTAGTGTTGCTGTTACAGTCTAATTACATAAATAAGGTATAAAGTAATATGTACACAAGCATCAGTAGAATATAACCTTACAACTATGTGAAATACTGCAGCAGTGCTCGGAGTAGTGGTGGTGACTATATTATTGCTGTGTGTAATTGAAGGCTGTTACTTCTTATTGCATAAGTTATTTGTGTTGTTAAGTCCTATATTACACAGTTGTCTCTTTGTAACACACTGTATTGTAAAACATCAGAAAATGATGCATGTAGTCACACACTCAAGACAAAAATTAAATTTCCACCATCTGAAATATTGTGCGCTGGTTTAATTCTCCCCAGTGTGAGTGCTTTTACAGTGATTAGTCTATGAGGATGACGGGTAATGAAAACACACTACTCTCAAACATCATCACAGAATTCCCATTCCCAAATGGGAATTTCCAAACCTTCCCAATTCCCTTCTACCTTCCCTAGCTTCCTTTCCCTTCTCTCCACCCTGCTGAACTCTGACCTGACAACTGGAAGAGAGACAAGCGGTCACAGTGTACCAAGAGAGATTAAGAGAGAGGGGGAGAAAGAGAGATGAAGAAAGGGAGATGTTTGTGTTACGAGTGGGTCATTATAACCACAAACCTCTCTCACACTGACGTACAGCAACGGGATATAAACCCCCACGACCTACAGACCTGGTTATTAGCTCATTACAAGTGCATGTTAACATTGTTGCTCAGTGTCTTCTCTCTATAGATAGAACGAGGGCACCTTGACCTGAGATGTCTGTGTTCCTCATCACACCCACACATACTCATGCTCCCCTCCACAGGAAGACATTGCTGTGCAAACACACCCAGGTCACATCCAGCACCATGCACACATGCACACCACTTGCTTCACCATGGTCAGTGTGACCTGATGCAGGTTAATTTTGTAGAAGAACAAAGATGAAACTTCCAACATGGCTTCCTCAATTTATTCCTTCTTGTCCTGTTTTGAGTGTGTTTGTTTGTATGCATTTGGAGAGATTGCGTTGTGGGTGGTTACAGTAACTTATTAAACAGATAACATCCACAACTCCTGCTGCTTCATGAAGGCCATGGTGGAGCTTTGAGAGGGTCATTGTGTTTGATAGTTGGAAGGAGGATGGGGGTGGCGGGGGGGAACTGTTTCTGATGCGTCTATCGTTTACCAGAGCAGTATGTGTGTTGGTTTCATTCTCCTCTGTGTGAGTGCTCTTCCAGTGATTAGTCTCTGAGGATGAGGAATAAAGAGAATACACCACTCAAGCATCGTCATAAAAAAGATGACAATTTTAATTCACACCTACTGGTTCTCACAGTGACTTGCCTCCTACTCATGCGCTTATAAACCCTCATTCTCCCTCTCCTTCACTCACTTCTTCAACTACCAAGTCAGTAATATTCTGTTGGCCTCTGTGCGTTTGATATGTTATGGTGAGGAGTGGTCCATTGATACACACTAGTAAACAATCTCAACCTTTATACGCAGAATTCAACCTTTTTATGGCAACACACACACACCCTACTTGCTTCACTATGGTTATTGTGACCTGACACAGGTTAACAATGTAGAATAATGAAGATGGAACTGCAAACACAGCTTCTTCAATCGAGTCATGGCCTGTTTTGAGTGTGTGTGTGTGTGTGTGTGTGTGTGTGTGTGTGCTTTCTTTTGTGAAGACTGCCCTGGGGTAGTGTTAAACATAGAATCAGGCCCATCAACAAGGCATCATTCTAATAGACGTCAGGTCTCTGGCCTCCAAAACATCCTATAGAGATTCATGATGTTTGTTAGCCAAGGGATTCACAGAGGATGTTGTTGTTTTGTTTTTGGTTGTTGGCAAAGGGGGATTCAGAGGTGTGTGTGATGGGGACTGTGGCTTGCATAAAACACTCACATAAGGCACTCCGACTCTGAATCTGGATGTTCTGGGTGCCTAAGTTAAGCAACGCAAAGGATCTTTTTCCTTTGTATTCTGGTAGGAAGGATTGCTGTTTAGTAAGGGGGCTTGTTCAAGTGGACTGGCTAACTGCCTGAGGTGTTCAATACAAAAGCAGAGCAAATGTCTGATCCACATTCTGAGTGACTTTTTTTCAGTTGTCATTAAATCCAGCCTGGCAATCACACAAACTGATTGAAAACTGTAATTTTCCTTTTCATGACGCAGCTATTTTTTTGCTTTGTTTAAAGACGACAACATTTCCCTCTGAATTGCCATTCAAGTCAAAAAGTAGGTTATCCCAGTATTGTTATGAAGACAGGTCACAGCAGCTGACACTTTGTTTATAGAAGCTTGTCCTGCATAACATTTTCACTAACTAAACCAGAAGTGATGTTTTATGTAGTTATATAAGGCTTATGGGAGAAGAAAATGACTTCTGAGGGGCACTTTTACCTACTGTTTATCTTTGTCCTAAAATGGGTCATGATTAAACTGATTTTGTGTTTGTGTGTGTGTGTCATAGGAAAGGTTATGTAGCTCAGATAGGTGTTTATGTTACAGTGAGTTGTGGCCCATATCTGGTCATCTGACTTCCCTTCTTTCCTTCCATTTCATCCATCCCTTTCTCCTTCAATCCGTATCTCTCTTCCCCTGCTTTCCAAAAACATTGATATATCTTTAAGCAATTTAAAACACTGAATATAATACTGTACATGAGATGGTTCCTTATATGCTGTGCAAGAGTCTTGGTCCAATGTACTGACTGCATGTGTGTGTTTGTTTTAGGAGACTACTTTGGTATCCTGATGGATCAGAAGGTAACCAGCTTTCCCTTCAATGTGACAGAAAACCCCATGTACTGGGGCAGCACTGCCAACTACCTGGGCCTGGCACTCATGTAAGTGTGTGTGTGTGTTGCCATCAGTGCCACACATGAATACCTGTCCACCTGCACGTGAATGTGAATGCTCCTAGGTTTGTTTTTACCCTCCTTCCCCCCATATTCCCTGATGGCAGTGGCCTCTTTCAGCTGGATGAGGCTCCCTGCCACACTGCACACAGTTTGGGAACGGTTTGAGGAACATGATGAAGTGTTCAAGGTGCTGCCCTGGCCTCCCTATATCCCCAGATCTCAATCCAATTGATTGATGGGCTGGACCCAGTTTGATCCACTGCGGCTCCACTTTGCAACTCACAAGACTTGAAGGATGTGCTGCTTATGTTCTGGTGCCAGATACAGCAGGACACCTTCAGAGGTCTTCTAGAGTCCTTGCCTCTGCGGGCTGGTGCTGTTTTTGGCTGCATATGTTGGACCAACAGCACTTTAGGCAGATGGTCATAATGTTTATCGGTGTATATGATAGTGATGTACTGTAATGGCACGCATAGAAAAGAAAATTAAGAAAACTTTCATAATGCGAACCCTTGAGTGGCATTGTGTAAATCGTATGTAAATATTGATCGAACAAATAAAGACAGAATAATAGTCATTATACTACGTTATTCTATCCCCGTGTCAAAGAGAAGAAGATACAGAGAGATATAGACAGAAAATCTTTGCGTAAAATATATGTGCGTGAGTGTTTGTCACAGCCTCCATGACAACGGCAACTGGGTTGTTGCTAGGCAGTCACTGAGGAGGAAAACGGCCTGTCGCCTCCCAACTATTAGCCCCCCCACTAGTACTTGTCTTTCTCCCCTCTTTCGCTTTTTCTCTTTTTCTTTCTTTTTCTTTCTCTCCATTTGTCTTCCATTCTCCCTCACTCTCTCTTCCTCTCTCACTCTCCTTCTCTAACTATCCCTCTCTCCCTCTCTCTATCCCACCATCCCGCGCTATACTTTCTAAATCTGGCCATACTTCAATGCCTTTAATCCCTTGCGGGTTTGCCTCAGAGACCCCAAGAAGAAGAGGCACATCAGGCTTTGTTGAAGCTGACCCAAACATCTCATGTGTAAACATGAGTGTGTGTGTGTTTGTGCGTGTGTGTGTGTGTTTTTTGCATAATTAGCAGGCAGAAACATCCACATCTGGCTCTAATACTGATGTCGCCATGGAAGCCCATACATGTTTTTGTTGCAGTAAACCACTGACATAGACCACATAAGTAGAAACTCAGAAGTCCAACTGGGCTTTGAAATGTCAACATTCTGCAGAACAGATGCAGGCAGGTGTTGTTTTGGAATGGAAGATTGTCGAGACAGTACCATATTCATCCTAAGTTCTTTTAGTTTGAGCCTGGGGTCTCATAAACAGTTAAGGTTGCTCATGATGCTTTATCATGATTTGTCTATCATGGTCCTCCAGGGACTTTTCTCACTCTCCCAGCAGTCTGTGTAGCCTGCAGACTAAGCCATATGGAGCAGAGAGCTGGTGTGTGTCATCCGTCACTGACAACCCACATACATACACACATACACACAACCAGCCACCCACTCGTTTAGAGGACAGCTGTATGTGCCACCTCCATGTTAGCATATCATTAACCCACATTTGTGTGTGACTGTATTGGTTGGCTGGTCAGGCAGTAAGAAAGAGAAGGACAACAGGTCAACGACGCTGAGGAAAAGACGCACACCCGCAGAAGGAGTAACATGCTCCGCCTTTTTAACCATCTCTTCCTCCACCCAGAAATGAATTAACCTACTTTCTCCTGAGCCCGTCATAATGACTGCGCAGAGGACAGGCTCGTGAGTGTTTCCTTGATGGCGGGGGGTTTAAAGACCATAACAAGGCCTTCCGCCATCTTCTCCTCTTTGTCTTCCCTCAGTCCCGGGATGTAATTGGTCTCTTACACTACAGCAATCGTTCTGCAACAAAAAACCTCAAGTGGGTCAAGAGACCTCTGTAAACATCTCTGTGTGTGTCTGTTGCCTCTCTCTGGCCTTGCTGTTTCAGAGTGTGTGTTTGGCTTCACTAGTCTTGATATGGGATGCGAGAGCAGACAACTGGAGGGTTAGTGGCAGATACTGCTAATGACCTCTTTGTTTTTCCCAAGATGGTTTTAAGTGTGTTTTAAAGAAGAAAAACTGTTCAGATAGGACGCAGTAAACACTGTTTCTCTCTCAATGTGTACTTTTGTGTGTGTTTATTGTATTCACAGGTGGGTGGTTCAGTTGTAATTCAATTGAATGAAATATTCCTCAGATAAGTTGTGATCACCGTGACCCATAAGGACCCACCTACCCGGTCCTTTACTCCTCATTTCTAAGTCTTTCTCTGGCTGTACACAGTCCATGTCTCTCTCTCTCTCTCTCTCTCTCTCGGTCTCTCTCGGTCTCTCTCTCTCTGTCATTCCCCTGTCTCTGTCTGTTCCCAGACCACGGTATTGCAGCAAAATCATATTACCATTGAGCTCTCATGGCCAATATACCAGGCTAATTAGATATCTCTGAGATGAAGAAAAAGGAGAATCTCTGGCACACACACACCCACACACACAGACACACCTACACGCACGCACCCACACACACACATACACAGTGGCTTCTCTATCTAATAGTCAAGAGCAGTCAGTCATGTACCTGCAGTCAGATAGGTACAGGTTTTCTTATCAGCATATCCACTCACTGTAGCATAATACTATACTTTATAATCTGTTGTTATGTAACTGACCCACCACTGTCCCCTGCTGATCCTGCTCGGGTCATCTGCTGGTCCTACTGGACAGCTCTCTTTTATCTTTTTTTCTCCACAAAGTGATATTTAATAAATTGCCCATGACAGGCCATGGGATATGGTTATTATTTCACAGCTAAGGTGCGTTGTTTGGCCATCTTAGCTGGGATATGATAACCATATACCAATGCCTGTTGTGAGCTATTGCTTGAATACTTTATACATCTAGGTCAGACTTCTCTACCTGTCCTACTGTAACAGTAGCTCCCAACCGGGCCATGTTCTGTAGCCTTAGATCAGTTCTGTCAGTTCTATGTAAGAGAAAGAGAGAGAACAACTGGTTTACTTACACAACGTGGATAAGCAACACCTCAAGGAGTGGACTCGTTTGTGCCGTAGTCAAAGAAAGTGTTATGGTGGTTGGATTCCTCTCTTGAAAACTACATTTAGAACCCAACATTTAGAATGCGAAGTACAGCCCTCAGAGCTGACTGACCCAGACTTGAGTGTTAACAGTCTTGTGTCTGCCTACCAAGGCTAACCAACAGACTGCTGTTAAAATATGCATGGACTTGTATCTCTGTCTTAGTATTAGTGTTAGTCTCTCCTCTCTGTGTGTGTCTGTCTTCCATCCCCTAGTCTAGCCCAGCCAAGCCTGCAGGCTTCAGGACCGGACCCTCCATCTGCCAGACAGATAGTACTGAATAACAACCCATATTAGCACTGAATGTTTCTGACTCTCCTCGTGTGCCGCTGAGTCATGTCCAGACCGGTCAAATGTGTGTATGAGTGTGTGTGCAGCCGGTGCTGTTGTGCCATTGGGAACATTCTTGGGTCCAACGAGGCTGAGTAGGGCACATTGAAAGCAGAACAAGAGGTTTGGATAATCAAAAATGCTGAGGGAAAGTATAGAATGGAGCAATCAAAAGAAGGAAAAGAGCAATTTAAACTAGCATGTGTGAACTTCCTCTAGCACCCCAGTAATCAAAGAACCAGGTCAATACTGGTTACGTTGCCAACGGGGTCAGCTGGATACTGGATCCAGACAGCCATTACTTTACCCCCCTCAAATGCCTTTTCCACCTTCACTTTGTCCACTTAGATAATTAGACCTGATGAGAGAACAACGGGATATGTATCAATACACTTAAGTCATTTGGCTTCCATTTATTTTCAGACCTTACCGGGCATGTTGTCTGTAGGACTCTCAAATCCAGGTCAGGAAAAAAGTTATAAGGGCAGCGTGTGTAGAGGGCGGCTTGGGTTTGTGAGCATGGCTCTTCTGGGTGGTCCAGAAAATCTTGACAAGTCATCAAAAGTGCAAGAGCCAGGCCTGTGTGTGTGTGTTTGTATGTGTGTGTGTGTTATATAGGTAAAACATATTTTGTGTCTCCTTCAGGAATGCCAGCCCAGTGGGTGTTATCCTGGCTGCTGTGGTCGCCATCACATACCAGGTAGCCATCATCTTTGAAGGGTAGGTGTATACCTTTCCCTTTCGCTCTTTCTCTCTCTCAATTTCTGTATCTATTTTACTTCTCCGTCAATCTGCATGTCAGCTTGACAGTATCTGTTTGCTTCATTTCATTGCATTTCCAAATGAGGTTACTTGATAAGATTTTCATGTACAGTGTAGGGTCCAGGTCTCGCTCTACATTACAATATCCCTTACTTTCGCTCACCTTCTTTCTCTCTCTCTCTTTCAAACTGTTCTTCAGAACTGTCATCTCAATGAGTTTGACACTGAAGGAGGGAAAGTAGGGGTTTTTTTCTCCCTCGACACCACATACAAACGTTACGCACACACACGTACACACATCAGAGTAGTCAGAACTCAAACTGGAGCCATGTACCAACTATATGGCTGCTTGTGTGTAAGTGTGTTTTTGTGTGAATGTGTGCGCACATGTGGCTCTAGTTCTAGAGTTAGAATATAAGCTAGACTAGACAGCTGACAGACAGACAGACAGACAGACAGACAGACAGACAGACAGACAGACAGACAAATTACATATGTGACAGGAAGGAAGATTACATTTATTTGTAATCATGATCACCTATATTTAACTCACTCACCCACCAACACATACATACACACACACGTTTAACTCAATATACCCAATATACCTTCTCTCTGGTAGGTTTTCACAGCTCAGTCTTCATTCCTGTCACATGGCCCTCTTCTGAAATGTTACAATTAAACTGCGACTAAATTTGAATCCTTGTCAGCATACATTTGCAAGGTCTATTACTGCACAAAATGATCCACGTGTCATTTCCAGTAAAGCAGGACTATGTCTTGTTGAGTTTTTTCTACCTAAAGAACCTACCGCTGGAACAACATGTGCTGTGGCGTCATGGAGACCTATGTTACGATTTATTACCAATATTACATACCAATATGTAATCAAAGTCTTTGAAAAAATGTCACCCCAAGACTGCTAGGGCTGTGTGTGTGTGTGTGTGTGTGACGGGGGTTGTTGATATGGAGACAGGAGAGTACAGAGAGAAACAGGCACGGAGAATGAGAGCTTGTTTAAATAAGGATAGAGGTGTTGGGGTGTGCATCCATTCGTGCAACAGTGGATATCAGGCAGGAAGGCAGACATCTGCGCGCACACACACATCACACACAAAGTGTACTGTACACACATACATGCAGCATGTACAGTGCACACACACACATACATATATATATACACACACACAATGTACACCAACGCTCTTACACACAGGTCCTGGCACAGGCTGGTACGGACCAGGGCAGCTTGTGTTTTATGGTGCCATTTGTATTTGCAGACCATTCACTGAGAACATCTATCGGCAGAGAGCCCAGTGCTGCAAGCACAAATGAGGGCCTGGACAGTGATCTGTGTTTGTCCAGGGATCACACCCCCGAGAGAGGGAGCTGCCAGACTACCGGTCAACCTCAAACCACCCCCGCCTCGCCATGGAGGACTTTCAGGGAAGAGGGGAGAGGGAGGGAGGGAGGGAGGGAGGGAGGGAGGGAGGGAGGGAGGGAGGGAGGGAGGGAGGGAGGGAGGGAGGGAGGGAGGGAGGGAGGGAGGGAGGGAGGGAGGGAGGGAGGGAGGGAGGGAGGGAGGGAGGGAGGGAGGGAGGGAGGGAGGGAGGGAGGGAGGGAGGGAGGGAGGGAGGGAGGGAGGGAGGGAGGGAGGGAGGGAGGGAGGGAGGGAGGGAGGGAGGGAGGGAGGGAGGGAGGGAGGGAGGGAGGGCAGGTTGGGTGAGAGGTGTGCTTGGGGAAAATGTTTAGCCTATTCTAGGTAATGATGATGAATGTCTGTCTGCCTAATTGTTTTTTCTCTTTATATTTTTTTGTCATTTTCTTTCCTTATTGAATTGAGTATTTGAACAAGAGGCTTTTTTGTCAGCTAGCCATCTGGATCATACAATTCAAGCTACTGTGAGGTTTGAGAGGGAGATCCTTTTAGACTGTCCAGAATCTGTCATGCCTAGTTTGATACTGGCATAGTTAGTCTGCTATGTAAGTCATAGCCAGTGGTTTTTCACTGTATGTACAAGCAAGGACAATCATTCCAGACATTTTTACCTGGAAACTGTACAGGTGACCATTCCGAAACTGTGAATACACAACTGATCTTGTTAACTACTCCATGTCCTGTCTCTGGTTTGTTCTGGTGCTTTGGCCGGTATTGTTCCTCCTCTACCCAGGGTAAGATAGCTTGGAAGCCGGATCTAAAACCAGGGGGTTTTGAGGTCAAGTTGAACCAGAAGGTTACTGCTTCAAATCTGGGTATTCTCACCTTAGCTGGGCTGGCTGAATCCAACAAGTTGGGGGTTGATTAGAGCAGGGGTGGAGCAGTAAACCAGGCTACCTGGCCACCTGCTCAGAATGGAAGGACTTAAACATTGTTAAAATTGAAAAAAAATCTTGACTTTGTTGTTGTCCTCTCTTTCACTCTGAACCCAGCTTTCTTACTGGTCTGAGGGGTGTAAAGTACAGAACAGCTGCCAGTTTGTTTTTTCCCCTCATTTTCTTTAGCTGTCTATTGCCAACTCATTGATTCTCAGCTGAAACACACACACACATACCGGTCTTGTTTTGGGTGGAGAACATCAGCTCATCATGCCTCTGCAGAACCACATTGAATATATTTTAAGAAGCTCATCCTGACACACACTTACTGCAGAAAGTCAAAATAGCTCTGATCACACTGCTACCTGGGTTACAGGATGGAGTGATGGATCGAGGGATAGATGAATCATTCAGGTGGATCAGTTCATTGGTGGAGCTTTGATGCCATGTAAATATTGAAACTTAAAGATGGAAGAAATGCTGCAGAAAATATCAGAGGATACACAACCCATACACAAATATTGAATCTAATAATTTGAGTCAACACTCTAAAGTCAAACATGACCAAAAATCCCAGTAATACATTTAAGAGCTTTTTCAGTGCACTCCGTCTCTCACAAAAGATCTCTTCGGAGAGTTGAGACATGAGCGCCTCCATTTGGTGCGCTTGGTAACAACAGCACTGCAGCCACACGTTGTAGGCCTACTCACTCAGCTTGTGCGTTCTCAGCAGGGCTGCAGACACAAGAGAATGCAAATGCCTAATATAAAAGGCGCTAAATAAATAAAAACATGTTATAAGAACGATTAGCCCTGCTTAGATTGTAATTTACAGCAAAATACTAGAGGGGGGATACAAATGTATTTTTTACGCTTGCGGAGAATTTTAGAACTAGACAGAATATAAATATATTTTTTGTATCCATCTAGTTCTGTTGCAGGTGTTTCCGCCAAATGTAACCTAATTGTTAAGTTTTGACACACAGCCCTCAGCACTAGGACTTGTTATCCATGCTTATGGAATGAACTTCAAATTGCCTATTGCTAATTAGTCATTGTTATAGGAGAGTTATCTTCTGATATTGTTTTTTCGTTATTTATGCACGCAGGCAATCGAGGCAATTTACAGAAGCCAATTGCTCACAGTGTTTAAAGTACAAGACTTAATATCCGTTTTCAAGCTTTGTTATTGTTAGAAATGGTCAATGTTCAACATTATCCTAAACTAAGTGTTCCAGTGCAGACTAAATGCCGGAAGAACAAATCAATTATTAACACGGGGAATATTCCAGGGAGCCATGCAGATTTCCATACAACAGGGTGAAACAGAATCAGACTTCCAGCTATAGTCAAAATCCAGTTGCTTTTACCCATGTCCCTTACTATGCTTAGCTGTCCCCGCGGGAGTCGTGCAGTTCCCATGCTCTCACATTCACTGGAACAGATTGACGCATCAGCAGGCACCTGTTACATTTTCCTCTCCGCTCAATGGAGCGCCGAGTGCCCAGTGACGTCGCCTGGAGGAGGGGTTCACTACTTGCTTAAATACCGTGCGCTCTCCGAAGTTGAGACAGAGACGCCTCAGAGAAAACTCAGAACATTTGCCGAAACTCTACTAAAATCAGCTCTGGCTTTAACTGTAGAACGGTCAGTGCACATACATTGGAAACACTCTACGAACCACTTAACAAATATGATAAAGAAAATGTCACCAACGGAGACTGACTTTGACATACCTGCAAAGAACTGCTACAGGATGGTAATTTTGGGGTCCACGAAAGTTGGCAAAACGGCCATCGTGTCCCGGTTTCTGAACGGAAGATTTGAGGAGCAGTACACGCCGACGATCGAGGACTTTCACAGGAAACTTTACAGCATCAAGGGAGATGTATACCAACTGGACATACTGGATACTTCGGGCAACCACCCATTCCCCGCTATGAGGAGATTATCTATACTGACAGGTAATTAACAGGTTCATTTATGCAAAATCAGAAGCTGACTGTTCAGTATGATCTTTGTAGAAAACCCCAAAAGTTGTTTATTTTTTCCATTTACCTCATGCATTCACAATCCAAATACCGTATTAGCCTTTATATTTTCAATGACAGCAATGAAACTTAACCATGCCCCTCTTGTCTTTCCCTTCAGGTGACGTGTTCATTCTGGTCTTCAGTCTGGACAACCGCGATTCCTTTCAAGAGGTCCAGCGACTCAAACGCCAGATCTTCGAAACCAAGTCGTGCCTGAAAAATAAGACCAAAGAGAACATTGACGTGCCTCTGGTCATCTGCGGAAACAAGGGAGACCGTGAATTCTATCGGGAGGTTCAACGCGAAGAGATTGAGCAGCTGGTGGCCGGTGATGAACAATGCGCTTACTTCGAGATCTCAGCTAAGCGCAACACAAACATTGATCAGATGTTTCAGACGCTGTTCACCATGGCCAAGCTGCCGCACGAGATGAGCCCGGACCTCCATCGGAAGGTTTCGGTGCAGTACTGTGACATGCTGCACAGAAAGTCACTGAAAAATAAGAAACAAAAGGACAGTGGAGACGCGTACGGCATCGTTGCGCCATTTGCCAGGCGCCCGAGCGTCCACAGCGACTTGTTGTACATAAAGGAGAAGGCAATGGGTGGTGGGCAGGGGAAGGATAAAGAGAGATGTGTGATAAGCTAAGAGTGTTGTTAGGTAAAACAACCTGTGGAAAACACCAGTGAAATTAGACAATTGCAGTATGCTTCGATTGTCAGGCAACAACTGACTCAGCTGTAGCTGAGTTGAACTGTCTCCAGGCAGTCCATGATGGGACTTTTGACAGGTGCCGCGATCCCCGCACTACATGGTCTTGGGTGCAAGGCTGTCTTTAGGACACCTCAGACATGGGAGGGCACGTAAGAACATTGTTTTGTTCTGTTGAGTCAGAGTGTGATGTGGCTTCAAATCTTGTGATATAGGCTACTTCTGAGTTGCAGTACACCACTGCGTAAAATGTATTGCTTTCACATCTGGCTTTAAACAGACCGTCAGAAGATAGGGCTACTCCAGAACGGAATGCTATGCATGCTCAGTAGCCATTTGTTTACATAGTACCATGGTCTGGGTGAATACTCGATTCTGATTTTCGGATTTCTTTTTCTGATTTTCTCCGCTGCGCGTCGGACGGTTCACGCCTCCCCATCGTCCATTATCAGCTGATAATGTATACCTCGTCGGGCATTATCCCTTACTTATAGATTTTATAACAAATAATTAAACTTGAATGTTTGCATCTGAACAACATTTTGTACTGTGCATGTATATTTATTCTCGTGTTTCGTCTACTTTTGCAAAGAAAAAAAGAGAACTGAAAAAATAAATTCAAATTCTGTCAGAAACTGCTTTTTATTTATCTTGACCAATCCCAGTAACATTATAGTTCACACCTTATACATTGATAACAATATATACCTTTCTTCAATTATACATCATAGCCTATTGTTAGCCAACACATATCAAAGCTACCACAACAGCAACATAAATGAAGGTCTCAAAGCTGTTTGCATGAGAGCCATTGAGAATAGTTCCTATTTTGACCCTTTAGACAGATGTTCCCAGCAATCTTAACTAGTACATGAAACCTAGGTTTGGGGGGGATAGAGCTCTAAACACCCACCCACACAAGTTACAGAAACCACAGCTATCTAACCTATAGACGCCAGTTGATCGCCCCCATCCCCCTCCTGCCCAGTTGTGAACTGGAACAGTGTAAAAAATATACTTTCCTCTGGGACATTCTAACCTTCCAGATCCTCATAATCCTGTGTGTGCTGTCAATGCATGCAGCGGTCCCAGAGAACATCTTCATTATCATGTCTGAGTGTGGAGGCAGGAACAGGGCCTTCTCTTTGTTGTTGAGGAACATAATCATTACCCCACACAAACAACTGTAACACTCCACCCCCCTTTTCCTTTGGGGTTTATTTGCATACATAATTAAAAGTCTTAATTAATATTCATGACTGGCTTGGTTGGATGGGGACAAGGTGTGTTTGACAACCTTCCATGGCTCTTAATGACTCCTTATCTTTGGATGTGGGTGTATTGTAGGCAGGTTGTGCTATTGGCCTCCTGCCAGGAACTATCTGATACATGCACTGTCAACGCACAATCCATGCATTGCACATATCTAACAATAATTTCCCAAAGGCTGAGATGTTCCATATGTTGCATACAAATAACAGATGTGAACCAATCCCAATTTCCCAACACACCCCCAGTCCATGTGTAGAAGTGTCAACACTTGCCTGCTAACGTCATAGGGATCTGTAGACATCACCATGTACACTTGAACAGTGTGTTCACTGTGCCTGAACAATGAGGAGACTGCTATAGATTTGGCCAGGGATTTGCTTTGGTATGCCTATTGATTCTTTTCACAGTCTTCAGCTGGGAGAGGGAAAAAGACGGTAAATGCAGGATGCTGACTTAAAATGTTTGTTTTGTTTTGCAATACATATGACAAAAGCATTAACTAAATATATACTCTATACATCAGAAGCTATTGGCCTGTATGATCAACACTTGTCTGCTATTACAAAGTATATCTAGCTACGGCTAGAGCTGAAGTATGTGCAATCTACGAATGCCAATGGCCATCTAGCCTTCCAGCATGATGAACAATCTTTTTGTAGTCCATGCCAGGCATGTTCTTTCTCTTCATTCATTCTCAAACGAACCAGCCAATGGACCTTCTCTATGGTTTGTCCATCCATCCATCCATTCATCATTGGTCCTTCTGTGCAGTGGAGGAGTCAAATACACACAGGCCCTTGTATTTCTGCAGGAGCTGAGTCTTGGTCTCCACCTGGTCCCTCATAGACCTCAGCTGCTCCTGTTGCTCCCCAGGACTGCTCTCTATCTCGGGCATGGCCAATATCTTCTCCCTGGTCTCTTGGAGGCGGCTCTTCAGCTTCGAAAGCTCCTGGTTCACATCCTGGTTGTCTTTATCCATGCTGGGGGAAAGGAAGAAGAGACTGCTTAATGATAGCCGTTCAAAGTGTTTCTGTGCGTGTGTCTGTATCGGAAAATCTAAAAATCCAAACGAAATGCAATTTTATTTTATATTAGAGAGATATGTAGCACTAAATCATGGCAACACAAAAAGGAACCGGATTGAATGACCCAGCTACTATTTTAACCTAGCCTAGGTATAGCTGTTGTCATGCACTAGCCCAGCTAGCTGTTGTTGTTAGCCTCGCTAACTAATTATTAGCATAGCCAGTCTCAAGAGTAAAACTATTAGGACAGGGCACAAGCACCCATTTACGGTTAAGTACGACTGTGGCACGTTCACAAACAATAACAAGTATTTACCATTTCACAATTTCAAGAATAAGCGGAAGCCATGAACTCTCTTGATTCGCTGTCTCCACCTCCATCGTTCTACCATGACACAGTCCCATACGTCATCAGAACGCGATGCCAGAGCTCTTATGGGCTTTTTCCATATAACACCAGTCATAATGGTTTATTGTAGCACATTTTCTATTCATTCAAACGACACGGTAAACTGCTCAAGTCAGCCTGCTGAAATGCTTGCATGCAAGGGGAATAAGCGGCTGCACTCATACTTCAACATGCGTCACAGAAAGAGAGTTGTAAGTGAGAGAGAGAAAGAGAGAAAGAGAGAGAGAGAGAGAGAGAGACAGAGAGGGGGAGAGAGAGAGAGAGACAGAGAGGGAGAGAGAGAGAGAGAGAGAGAGAGAAAGAGAGAGAGAGAGAGAGAGAGAGAGATGGGCAGAATGATATAGAAAAGAGTCGGATACAATACAGTGCAGACCAACCATAAACCTACTGGGATATTGCAAATGCTGGATTTAAGCAACCCAGTAAACTTATGATCCTTCGAAATTGCCTGTAAGCCTGTTACAGCAGCACCAACAGACATGGCCCAGATCAGGAGGTTAGCTTGGATCTGATAACAATGTCCCTGTTGTTCAGCATCAAAACAGCTTAGAGAAGATGTTAGCAGAGAAACTACACAATCTTTTCTTCTGTAGAGTGGAAATACAATGTTATGCAATTGGGATATGTGGCATCCTTTCACATCGGCACACAAATTACTCTGGGAGACCAGAATTTCATCACTGAGATCACATTGGACAGAACAACAAGATGCAGGATACACATAATTCATTGAGTGTTTCTCCTATACCTTAACCTATTCACATCAGGGAGCAAATTAAGACAAATAATGCAATCACAAATCTTATCCTCTGATCAGATCCCACTGCCAGTGTTTAAACAGGGGGCCTACTCTGTGACGCACTCACTCAATCAACCACAAACACTGTCTAAGCTGTCCTCATAGAACCATGCAAATTGACTTGGCTGCGTGAAATTTGGCTCTGAAGATCACCATGTGATGATGACTCAGGATTTTGACGGGACTGGGACTGGCTCATACCCTAGCATGAGTAGCAGTTACGCGCTTTTTGTGTCGTGTTACAGTGATCTGTTCCAGCTCATGGCTGTAACATGTTATAGTGGGCACTGTCTGTGTGAATCCTCCATGACGATTAGGCTTGTCTGTTGTCGGTGTGTGTAGAAATTGAGCTAATTTGTTGAACTCAGCTAGTCTAATGGATGTTTGTCATGAGGTATTTGCTTCCTACAGTGTTTGTTGAGGGATAATTTATAACATGTTTGTGTTACATAATGTTATGTAAGAGTCACAGAATATGTGACTCTAAAGTGCAATTACCATCTTTCAATTTGTACTCTGAAAGAATTGGTATTTACAATTATTAGTTGAGAGTTGAGTGAGTTATAAGTTGAGAGTGTTATGTTTTACTGCACTTAGTACTTAGTACTTAGTACTGTACTTTACTGTACCCAACTTAACTAGGAACAAGATATGCCACAATTTACTAAACAAACCAAAGCAAAACGTTGCCATACATAGAATAAACTGTAACAATAGAAGCACCCTTTCAAAAAGTTTCAAAACATAACCTTAAGGTTCTAAATTCCATCCCCTTTCTTCTAATGAGTTTGCAAGTTAATGTTTGAGCTAAAACCTTTCAGAAAATAAACTGGTTCTACAATAAATCTTTAGAAGGTGTTTTTTTCTGTTTCAATTGGTTCTTTAAACAGTTGCACCCGTATTTATGTAAAATCAGCACAGACACAAACACCACAGACACAAACAATGTGTTCAATAGAACCCTATGTCTCAATTGCGTAACACCTTGATTATTGGTTCCATGAGGATTTGAACAAGATGTACCTTGACCTGAATATAACATGATGGTGGTCATTCACGAGCCAGGGTCACTTACAGTGTCTGGCCACACAACTACGGTCAGATTGACAGCTCAATAGACAACAGAGCTAAGGTAGATTAGAACTGACCCATTTCTTTACATTGCCCTCTCTGATTGTAGGTCAAACCAAGGAGGCAAACAATTGTAATTTCACACATTTTACAAACTGGGCCAGAGGAGAGTTGACCTCTGACTCTAGTGACAGTCCCATGTCTGTGTTATCTCATGGATCACAATCACTCAACCATTACGCAATCCCAGCAGAGCTCCAGTACCAGTGAGCCACAACTACAGCGATGAGATGAGACCAAATGTGACACGGTTCTGTTAATCTCTTCATCTTCTCGGAGATATTCTAAATCTGGAGTTTGTTTCATGAACTCACGATGACTGAGAGTGAGTCAGTCCTCAGCAAATGCACCCCATCACTGTCTCCTGAGGTTATTTGATGATAATAGTTTAATTTAGAAGTCATTGGAATGACTAAAGATTTAGAGAAAACCCATCAGCTCTTTCATATGGTGAGGATGCTGTTCTTGAAGGTCATCCGATGGTTGAGGCAGAAAACAGTATGAACAACTTTTCCATCTTTGCAGTCTCCTACTCAAAGCTGGTTTTCCAGAGACAAACTGTGGCACCTGAAATCCACAGGAAGACAGGAAACCTGCTCTTGTGTTTTTTCTTAAACATCAGGCAATTTTCCTGAAATAACCGTCTCCGAAATGTAGTGCTCCATGTAATCTAACAGAAATAGTCTTGCAAGAGACACATGATGCAATCGTTGACCCTGTCAGAGTGAGATGGTCAATGCAGTGCTTGGTTCTGTGACTGTGTGCTTCTACTGATCTTATCTTGATAATCTGAGACTGTTATGAGAAATAACATACCTCCATAACAGTCTACATTAGCAGGTTAACAAGTTACGTATTGTAGGCTCTCTCTCTTTGTCTCTTTTTCTCTCTGTCTCTGACTAAATGTCCCTGTCTCTCTCTATCTCACACACTAATACAAATTCTAACCCTAACCATAAACCCTGAAAATAGCACTTGAGGTTGTGTCCCCTTGACTTGTAGTCAAGAACCAGAAGAGTTAAGGCAACCATGAGCTGGCCATTTTGACCGGATAGTTGGCTACCACTTTAGTGATAAAATTCACGTTTGCAATCAGGTTAGGCTGGTTGTGATAAACAGTGCTGCTACTGCTGTATCTGCACACTGAATGAGCAGAATCTACAGAGAGAGCAGATAGACATAGGAATCCACAACGCTGCACTAACATCCTGTGTACAGGAACATCTTGTTTTTGAGTCGCACGTCTGTTGTGGAACAATCCCCAATGGACTCCACAAGACCAGTTCTTGGATAACAGTCTGTGAAGTTTTTATAGATTTTTAACCCTCAGGTTTTTGTTTTGCTTTTACACAGGACAATGTAGACAACAACATGTTGCAACATATTCCACCAATTCCAATTAAGCCAATTTTATTGAATTTTTCATTTGGCTGTCCATTTAATTTCCTTCCACTGTCTTACTTACACCTGTAATCCAGAAAATGCTGGTTTCATTTTCTGGACGGAGGCATGGTGTTATTGTGTTCAGGGTTTGTTTTAGACATGTTTCTCATACCTAGGTGTATTATCCTGAGGCTATGTTGTCACCGGTAGTTCCACCTTCAGCGCTGCGATTTGCCAGTCGATAATTAGCACTTAATCAGTAACAGTTCCCTGTCATGGCTGCCCTGCCTAGACAAACACGGGTGTGAACAGCATGAGAGAGATGGATGTTTTTATGATTTGATCTGAGCTGCTATTGGCGCCTTGTTTCTTTTTCCTTTTTTCCATAACAGTTGATATTTCATGAGTCTTTATGAGTTTCTCATAAAGCACATCCCCGTTTTATAGCTTTGTTTCCTTCCTCTCTCTCTTCTTGACTGTCTCCTTCCTCTCTGAGCTGTGTTTATGATGTTGGAAAAACAATCTTGGAAAGAAACTGCCATGACAAAATGGGTCATATATTAACAAAGCAATCAAAGCATTCTGGTTTTGTAATGTTGACATCCAGTTATTGTAATGTGCTATCAGCCTGATTTGCAGTTGCAGATTCAGTGTGGCTCCTCACCTAGCATGTGTGTTCAAGTTTGTTTGCAAAGTTTACATTTGCCAGTTGCTCCTGGGCCACAAACACATTATTCTAAAAAATCTTGAAATGTAGTTTGTATTGCCTATGCTGTAGTCCAACAGAAGGAACATGCCTCTCCTGGAAATTGTGAAATGGTTGCTTTTGTTCAACCATTTGTACTACAAACTCATGAATACAAATTCAACATGAAATAAAATACACCTCCACAAATAAGCATAATCCAAGCTCTCTCTCTCTCTCTCTATCTCTCTCTCTCTCTCTCTCTCTCTCTCTCTCTCTCTCTCTCTCTCTCTCTCTCTCTCTCTCTCTCTCTCTCTCATTTTCTTCAGCTCTCCTATACACTGAAGTGTTATGCTGCTCCAATGTTTGACCCTTGCCTCAAAGAAAGTTCAAGAGCTTCTCGAACACAGCAGAAAAAAAAGTATCTTGACTGCAATGCCCTCTAGTTAAATATTGTTTTATTTTCATCTTCCTTCCGTCCTTACCTTGTTGCAGGGGACCTCTGTCAATTGTTAACTAGTTTCAGAAAGGACATCACAGGCTAGCTGTTGGGAGAGGGCTTTAGAAAGGCCTGAGCACTCAGGTGCAGCAAATGTAAATTTACCCTGTTTGTCTGTCACATTCAAGATCTGTCTGTACCTTTTACTAATTGTCTGTATCCAACCCAAGGGTATGATACAGTTGCTGTTGAGATCAGCTATGCCAACAGATTCAGACTGTTCCAGTCCCATCAGGGCTTCTGGAGACGCTCCCTACCAGCCAGATACCTCATCCTGGTTCTGCTCCATTCACATCATGTGCACACTGAGGTTGTGCTACTGCGGAGTTGAGGCTGACAAAGATGAGACTTTTGTCTGCTAATGGCCAACACTGCTGCAGAGGGATGACAT
>NC_140373.1:7452500-7647500 GCF_054491055.1 Hypomesus nipponensis | reverse complement strand
TTATACACCACCACACTCTTCTCACAATCATCAAAATATTTCTTACCAGCCCACCGCCCCCCCCCCCCCTCCCCACGCCTCCCACTTTATCATCTCTCATTGTATGAATCATCCTAATTTTTTCCACAAATTGTTGAACGTTTTCTGGGAACTGACTGGTAAGAAAAACATTATTTCCAATTAGTCTGACTTTCTGAGAGAGGGGCCTTGTGGAGCTATATCTGCCTGCATGGTAGAAAAGTACTAATTGCTGTTTAATGCTCAATCATTTGTCCAAAGATGAATTCCGACTCTGTTCATTTAGAATTCCTAGATTTATTTTTTTCTGAAGAGAAAATGAAGTCCAATTTACAGTACCCAAACTGCGTCATGGCTCCATCAATGCTGGACGTGCGAAGAAACACAGAACAAAGATTTAAGTCAAATTTACATCAATATATTTTTTCCTCTCCTATAATTCATACCTATTCCATTTCAAAGAAAATGTCCAATGATCCTCAGATGCTATGTGGTTCTTGTATGTTCTTAGATATTCTTGTCTGTCCGTCTGTCTGTGTCTGTCTGTGTCTGTCTGTCTGTCTGTCTATCTGTCTGGCTGTCTGGCTGCTTGATTGTCTGCCTATCTGTTGTCTGCTTCAACTTCATAATTAAGGGTGGTGAGGGCACATTGTCACAGCTCTTCATTGCTCATATCAGCATATATAGACATTACCTTACTCTGCATGTTGTTGTGACATCATTGGAATTGTAAAACATCCCCAAGGTTGCGCTGGAGGCTCGGGTGTGCATGATTAAGGAAAGGAGATCTGGAGAGCAACAAGGAGAACAGTTGCTTTTTCTCAGAAGGACTGATTCAACAACATGGATGGAGCACTAGTCTTTTGCTACAAAAGTCCCACACACAGATATAAACAGCCTAAGAAGCCACTTCAGAGGAAGTTGGCTGTTGGTTGGAAGCCTCACTTTAGTTGGAAGTCTGTCACATCCAACCATTAAGACACTGTGTTTTGTGCTCTGCCAGTGTACATCCAGCACTATTGGAAGAGAAGTATATTCTACAAAACAGACAGTGTGACATTTGTGTCCTTCTCAGAATCATCCATTTTCATTGTGTGTGTGTGTGTGTGTGTGCTGGCTGGCTAGTGTAGCAAGGATTGCTGCCCTTCCTACACAACCAGTTAGAAAAAATGTGTTGTTTTCTGGATGGGTTATGGCGAGGCATCAGAAAATTAAAATAATTACTTCTCTATGATTACAATAGTACCTCTCTATTCTCGTAGACAGTAATAAACCAGTTATATGGCTGTGCACAGCCAAACACATGGCAAGTAGCTCTGACTACTAAACTTATACATAGTCAATATAGTGCTTGTACATACGATTAATTTGCAATTGATAATCTAGTTATGGTGTAACTATACATTGTCAATATGTCATATGTCATATGTCAATAATAGAAAATATAATACTGTAATCTTTTCTGTTTTGATCATAGAGAGCAGGTTGCAACAACACAAAAAACCTAACAACACCAAGCATTGTCTGTGCTATGTGAGTACAGTTTAGCTGTGTCATTGCCCTCAGAGGACCTTCCACACAGCTCTAGACAGACCTGCGGTCGTTGGCTGTGGTATGTGAGTCTTCCACAAACTGAAGTGACTCTAAGTAACTAGGTGAGCCTCCTCATACAGTAGGAGGCTACTGAGGTAAATCCTTTGTGTTGTTTTTGTGTTCATGCATCATCAATATGTTTCTATGGCTGATGATATTACTGCGCCTGGTTTACAACAAGGTTGTGAATGTTACCAAGCAGGATACATAGATGGTTTCCCTGCAAGTGATGTGTTATGTACCTGAAATGCAAGGGTAGTAGTGACCCCTACTGTTTGTTACTGATACTGGAATAGAAAGAAAAAAACGAATATTAGATCAGATGATTGCATAAAATTCACAAAAATGAATTAATCTTTTATTAATTATGCTTTAAAAATGAAAAAACAACCACTGACAGATACTTGTTCAGCACCAAGAACAAGTTGACAAGATGGCCGACATGTAAGACCCTGGTGAGATTATGTGGTTGTTAAACTCACCTTGACAAACATAGTCATAAGGAGGACAAGATCTCAAGACTCACACTACTTGCAGCACATCCCAACATGCGTATACAGCTCTGTCTGCTTGTCTCCTACCCAAGAAGACCCAATCCTTAAGTGTAATGGTTACAGTGATAACCAGTTGTATCACTCAGTGTCTACATCAGGGTAACAAGGTGTATGTGCCTTTATTGAAGAATATAGGACAGCGTGTTTCATGGTTGGACTAACTGGGTCTAACTAAGTGGACAGTGTATTAGCACCAGGTTCATGTTTTGCTTGTGTCTACATGGTAAGACATTTTCTATATAGAAGCTTCAATACACTTCAGGGAGAATAATGATTCTTCAACTTTTTCTCAAGGTCAACCATTATGTAGTCTCATACAACTGACACATGAAGTCAGGATGTAAACATAACTTTTACCTTGGTTAAATGTTAATATGAAGAAAATTATTGCTAGAATATACATATAATATACATATTCTAACATACTCTAAAAATAAACATAATTGTATTTCAATTGTATTAATATCTTTCTATTTATCCAAATACAATAGTGAGCTGTATAATCTTGAACATGTTGTCACTATTAATAACTCCTTATTACAGAAGTAAAAAAGATGAGACTTCTATTTCCATGGTTCCCACCCCCAGTTATAAAACCACACCTCCTACATTATAATTTGTACCAACATGCAATTTGTAGCGACTAATTACACATAATCAAAATAAAAACTTTTTGGCAATTTGTAGCATGGAAATCCCCCGGTCTCTGTCCACTCTCTTATAGTCCAGCCAGCCGTTAAAAACATCAACTTAACCTAAGTTGAGAGGAACAAACAAAGGTATATACTGTTGGCACACTGGTGGATCTCTGTGACCAATGACAGAGAATTATTTGCATTTGGGAGTCCCTCTTTTGTTAGTGCACTGAAACCTGTAAATGTGATCTCTTCTGTGATCGTTGTCCTCTGTGTATACAGTGTGGCCATGCTGTGATAGGGACAGCAATTGCATGAGCATGCATCTAAAGATGATCCAAAGGGAAATGTGTGGATCAAACATGTACACAAGAACCAAGAACATTTGAGCAAGTTGTCATAAAAATCAAACATAAATAAGATTCATCCCCGGTTCAGATAGAAATTCTTGAGAATCTTAGAGGGCTTTTGATGTAAGTCTTTGAGCACCATCTGCAGGTACAACAGGAAACACATTTGGTGGTCTTCACTGTGGTCTTCACTTTTGGACTCATGATCCCAGTGCAGTGTGGCTCTTCAGGATGGTCCCTGCTGTGAGGATACTGCTGAGTTCACTGCCTCTTGCTGTCCAGGATGGCCCTCCAGTCATGGGACCAGGACATCAGGCGTCGCTGGGTAGGGCTGGGGGGCAGGTGCTTGTTGTGGCAGGCGGTAAACAGGATGTGCTCCCAGGCAGGGTTAGGCTCTACTCCTGGAGGAGGGGAGGGGGACACATTAGATTGCAGCTCAAAAACAGATAGATAGAAAGGAAAGGTAATGGACTTAGAGTAAGGTGTCAGAGTCAACACACAAACTTACCAAGGATGTCTGGCTTGTCGTCTATTAGGATGTCTCCTGACACCACCGTTTTGTCTCTGGTCAGAATGATCTGCTCCAGGAATTCATGGCCCAGGTGCTTTTCTACCCATGCATACTGAAAAAATACACACACATATAAACAAACAGATGTGACACACACACACCCATCACATACACAAACAACTCCAATAACCACTGTCCAAACAAGCCACCGTACCTACAGAACACCATAAAGTACTGTATAAACACAGTGCTGTGTCAGATTGCAAGCCTACCTTCTCATATGGGCAGTGTTTGTAATGCTTGATAGGGCTGGTGCATATGAAGACATCTGTGCTGTGGAAAAGAAAACAGCTGTCAACAGCAAATTAGACTGATTGAACAAGGTGTACTTCGCGACTCACTTGTTTATGCTACCTTACTTGGTTCAGTGTACCTGTGTAAGTTGTGTAAAGGAGCAACAATTTCCTTACCTGGCACAATGGGCTGGAACAGAGGCCTCCAGATAAATAGTATCATGTTTCTTTTTATTACATTAAATATCTTACTACTACAGCATAGCACATGTCTAGCGCAAAGTTTAGGTACTATAGACCCAACTTTAACAACCTCCTTCAAATACTGAGTCCGTTTACAGGGAGAGAAAAGGATGATGACTTGTTCACTGTGTAAACACCAAACACATGTACATATAGTACATTTACATAACTCACTATGTGGTGCATTCCTGAAGGTACAGAGTGGACTGGTCAGATCTGGACTGGTCTGGTCTCTGAGGCCCCATTCATCCCTACTGGTTCTTCCACCCCATTTTAGGATTTACATTATCTGTTAATGATTGTTAGTCTTCCAGCAGCCAAGAATGATTTGTATTCAATATTTGTGTACATTATTCAAGCTCCTCTGATCTAGCTTTGTTTGTATCAATGTGAGTTGATACGGTTGAATGGTGCGTTAAACAGACCCCCGTTCATCAATACAAATTCACGTGGCATTTGGTAGTCTCTTACTTTTCCAGCAAGGCCATCTCCTTGACAGCCTTCAGTCCCCCAGGGAGTGGTTCCAGGTTGATAAAGAAGTCCTTTGACTCCCAGATACTGATGGCTTTCTCCTGCAGTTAATACATGCATACATATTGTGTGTAATTAACACGTTTGTATGGAGGTGCTTATGTGTGTGTGAGAGAGAGTGAGTGAGTGAGTGAGTGAGAGAGAAAAAAGAGTGCCTGACAGAGAATTCCACTCATATCTTACACTAGATTCATGGCCACGGTGGACTGCTCCACCTGTCCAAAGTCTCATACCAAGAAGTTATTCAAAGGTTGTGGAAGGCTTGGAGCATGTTACTGAGCTAACTACACTTGTATGTCTGCCAATTAAGACCTATGAAATAAATTAAATCATGTTGTGGTCATGTGCGTTTGTGTTGGAAATGTAAAAAGTGAGTCATATGATCCACTACCGCACAGCAATCACATCAAATGATAGCTGCCGTGATCTGACATGTATTTAAAACTGGGTTTAATAAGATCTGCAAAAATGGAAACGATAGAAAGACCAACCTTTGATCAAGCCATTGCAACTTGACGATTCAAATCTATTTGAAAACATGTTGCTCATTTTGCAGAGCCTCCAATGGGCCACGGTGATCCACTTACACACAAGTCACTCCGCAGCTGTCCATACTGTGATGACACCCAGAACCCCCGCCTGTCTTCCAAGGTTATGAACGGATCGTTGGGGTACCTTGCGCGGTAATTCTTTAGGAATCCCCCTTCGAAGTCAGCGATGACCCCGTCCATGTCCACGAGCACCCGGAGCCTCTTGCTTGATGAGGCAGACGACATGTTCGCGGAAATACACCGACCATAGAGCATGGCTGTCTCTCTTCCGAGCAGGCGTACAACTCTCGACAGTAGTAACATTATGTTTGTGATGTTGCAACTATCGGTTCTGGAACTAAGAACAGCACGGCGAAAAAGCGAGAGGACTCAAATCCGTCTAAAAGTCCGCATGGAATCCTAAATTTAACACACCAGATAACGTCCTAGTTTGGTACTATTTAAATAAAACCAGTTTTGACTATTGTTTTTCCTTGGCAAAATGTTTATATTTCAAATCCGTCATTCTTTGTTAGCTAGTGCCAGCAGTGCAGTGGTGCAGTGTTCTTGACCAGAAGCAGGTCAAATGTGACATGCCTTTGGTAACTGTATAGACGTGTTTACAGACAGTGGTCTAATACTGTGACGCACAATTGTACAACGAACACTAGAGTGCTACATATCCGATGTGGAATTTAGGATTTGCATGCACCCTTGTACAGTGTTACTTCAATGTACATTGCGTCCAAGAATGTGCAGGTTCCAAATGAGGTAGCCTAAAGAGTGGTGTAGCCCTCTTACTTGGTCCAATGTCGATATACTGCAGAATTCCAGAAATGCTTTAAAAGCTTCACCCAGCTAGATCATACTTTACTTTAATTGACTAATACGATATATGCTTGTATGGGATAATATGTGCCTTTCTTGGGTAGCAAGCGTTTTATACTATAGTCTTCTTTTTCATAAAATCTTCCCTATCAACCCGCAACCCGGTAGTGTTTACTGTAGTTCCTGTATTTATAGATTTTTAAAGGGCCAGCAGCGAAGATTACCCAAAGCTTTCATGTGCGTTACAGGTTTGACTAGTTATCTGTATTAATCACTTTCACATTTATTAATAATAAATATTATACAACTTTATAATGGTAACTGATATATTTTCCTTTGGCACTAGGAGTCTCTTTCAAATCCAACACATACAACAATCAACAGTAAATATGTATGGTAAACATGTAAGGTGTCATGTGATCTTTACTGCGTATATTTAATTTGGTGAAAAACTGAAGGACAGGATGTTACATGACTAAATGCTAAAGTGTCAAGATTTGTTTTTAAGACTCATTAAGGGGGTTTACCACACCTCAGTTGCAGTGACAAGGGACCTGGCAACCCCAACATTCGGTCTCACGATACTTTCCTCTCTGAGGCGGCTGTGTGGCCCCGTGTTTCAGTCCGGACGGAGTTATTTCTGACATTTGAATGAAAAACAGTGCGTTTTACCTCCACTTCGGACAGATGAAATAATGGCTTCAGCCTTGGAGCAGTTCGTGAACAATGTGCGGCAGCTCTCTGCTCAAGGTTGGTGAACGAAACTGGTTTTATTTATCAGATGAGCTGGGACTCTCAGCTAATGCTAACCAATGCTTTGCCGTTGATAGCACGCTAGCCAGCTAGCCAAACTGGTTAGCTAGGTCCTCCTTTTTGCTTGATCATGTAAACACGCCGCTTGAATATGCGTTTAAGACGACAAGACTCTACTAAAGTGACACCAAAGAATATGGTAGTATCTCATATGTACAATAATGAACTGGGACCACACTGCTGTTGAAAATATCTTGCGAAATCGCACTTTTTGTTTTTGTTAGAGAAAATCATTTCTGGGGAATGTCTACCGGTAGTCCCACCCATCGCCCATACCATTGGCCAAGGGGTACGATTGTTAAATGTCATTGGATAGAAACCCAGTCTGTTAACTAATGTGCACTACCTCTAGTATTGCTAATGTGGAGGCCTTGGCTTGACAGGAGTATATTTGACCTGGCGCTACATTTTACAGTAAATAGCTGGCTAGCTTACATCATCACATGAGCTTACATTAGCTCATTCAGTCTCTTTCCATCATGTAAACATACCTTCCGTAGACGTAACTGATTCCATGAATGTATTTGTTTTTGGGATATCCTATTTTATCAATTACTTTCATATACAACATTTTTTGGATTTTTTTCTTATCATTTTAATGGCGTTGTTATTTGCATCTATTGTTAAGGCCATTTTCATTAATTAGGGGTTGTTTTGTCTAATTTGTCTCTCCAGGTCAGATGACTCAGCTGTGTGAACTGATCAACAAGAGTGGGGAGCTGCTAGCCAAGAATCTGTCCCACCTGGACACTGTGCTGGGGGCCCTGGACATCCAGGAGCACTCCCTAGGTGTGCTGGCTGTGCTGTGAGTAGCCCTAGAACCATCTGGAAACTACTTTCTCTTCTTGTCTTCATTGTTACCTTTTGTAATTGAAAAAGTTGTCTTCCCTGCTTGTTACCTTACATTTCTTAATTTCTCTCTCTTTCCAAACCTTCACCCCTCTCTCTCTTGCTTCTTTTATAACATTCCTTACCATTACATTTCCCACTCCCTCTCTCCCTTTTCTACAGGTTTGTAAAATTTTCCATGCCAAACATCCCTGACTTTGAGACACTCTTTTCCCAAGTCCAGCTCTTCATCAGCACTTGCAACGGGGAGCACGTCAGATATGCAACAGACACTTGTAAGTTTACACCAAATGACCTTACTCTGATGTGTTCAAGACTGTTGTTTTTCCTCTGTGCACAATGTCAGTGTGATAGCATGCAAGTGCCAAAGTGACGTGGTTACGGATTTCTCAAGGTCAAGTATGGTGATGGTCTGAAATTGATCTTGACTGATACCGACTGTGTTTCCTCTGCATCTCTTTTCTACCAGTTGCCGGCCTCTGTCATCAGTTGACAAATGCCCTTGTAGAACGAAAACAGGTACGACTTTCTCAATAAACGCTCGCCTTCATTAACCCCAAGTATTATTCTGTGAAGTTCAATATTGAATTCCTAGAGTGTTTCTCACAGTTACTAGTAGTACTGAGTCCTGGCCAACTGAAATGGTTCAAATAGATAGATGTTGAATAATTTGACTCAAATTCCGGTACACTCATCACGCTGGAAGAACAAGCAATATGATTGACATAAACCTGAAGGGAAAGTTGTCAAATTAAGACCAGTTCATTTTTTAATGTGCCTTGAGTGAAATAATCCTTTAACACCTCTTCTCCCTTCACAGCCATTGAGGGGTGTCGGTGTCCTAAAACAGGCAATAGACAAAATGCAGATGAACACAAACCAACTTACCTCAGTTCATGCAGACCTGTGTCAGGTATGTACTCACTTGCTAGAGACTGGAATCCTGGACACAACTTGGGCCTCTGTTAAGAAGCCACCTACACCAGACCTCTACCTAGGTTATGTCTGCATGCATTCTGATTCTACCGCTCTCACAATTGTGCCTCTGTCTCCACCCACACAGCTGTGCTTGTTAGCTAAGTGCTTCAAGCCCGTCCTGCCCTTTCTGGAGCAGGACATGATGGACATCTGTAAGGAGAACGGCGCCTACGATGCCAAGCACTTTCTATGTTACTACTATTACGGAGGCATGATCTACACGGGTCTGAAGAACTTTGAAAGAGCACTGTATTTTTATGAACAGGTACTGGTTGCTTCACTTGTCCCTTACAAACCCTACAGCACATTGTTCTTCCTAGTCATTGAGAATAGAATATATGGATCTTGGATATGACTTTGAATTGAAGAAGATAAATACCTGATTATCTCCTTATAGTTTAGATGTTTGGTTTAGTACGGTATTTTAGAGATTTGCACCCTAATTGTGGCACGTTCCAAAGCATTAATGCCTATATAGAATACTTTAGGCTATCCTAGTGTAAGACTCCCTTCCGGTTTCCTCTCCACAGGCAATAACCACTCCAGCCATGGCAGTGAGCCACATTATGTTGGAGGCCTACAAGAAGTACATCCTTGTATCCCTCATCCTTCACGGCAAAGTGCAGCAGCTGCCCAAATACACCTCACAGATAGTGGGCAGGTTCATCAAGGTAAACATAAAATGTATTACATCCATTCTTTTTATAGACAATATGTCTGTCACATTCAGTCAAATACAATATATATATATATATATATATATATATATATATATATATATATATATAATATATATAATGCCATACATATTAACTGCTGCTCTGTGTCTCCAAACAGCCCCTGAGCAATGCCTACCACGAGCTGGCCCAGGTGTACGCCACCAACAACCCTGCCGAGCTCCGCAGCTTGGTCAACCGACACGGCGAGACGTTCACACGGGACAACAACACAGGCCTGGTCAAACAGTGCTTGTCTTCCCTCTACAAAAAGAACATCCAGAGGTTAACGAAGGTTAGCTCTGATGAGTGATAGCACAAATGAACCAACCACCTCAAGTTCACACTTGTCTAAAAGGGGGTGTTCCTCACTCAAATGTTGCTCTGAACTCCCTGCTGATCTCTCTCACCCTCTTTGCCTCCTCTCTCCTGTCACCTTTCCATCTCACCTCTATTCCCCCCCCCCTTTCTCTCCTCACCTCCTCCTCTCTCCCCCGCTTCACCTTCTCTCCCCTTCCTCACCTGTCCTCTTTTCTCCCCCCTTCCTGCAGACGTTCCTGACACTGTCCTTACAGGACATGGCCAGCCGAGTGCAGCTGTCTGGCCCCCAAGAGGCTGAGAAGTATGTCCTGCACATGGTGAGTAGACCAACATGGACATCAAATGACTGCTCTGCACCAGATCAACCCCTAAACCCTAAGCAGCCTCCCAAAGAACACATTTAGCATGTGAATCGAGATTAACATTCTCGTTCTGATTACAGTCCAACTGCCAGAAATCGCAGCATTGTAACTATATCAGTCTTCAGTTATCCTGTGCGTTTTCACTCACGCCTTCTATTCTCTGCAGATTGAAGATGGTGAGATCTATGCTAGTATCAACCAGAAGGATGGCATGGTCTGTTTCCACGACAACCCAGAAAAATACAACAACCCTGCTATGCTCCACAAAATTGACCAAGAGGTAAGAACCTGTGAATGGCATTACGTATGCACAGTACATACTTGTACTTCTACTAGAATTGAAAAAATGATGCTATGAAAGCTGCGTTAGTAATTTGTTGTATAACAAGAATCTATAAATGTCTTTCCTCTGGTAGATGTTAAAGTGTATAGAGCTGGATGAGAAACTAAAGTCCATGGATCAAGAAATCACAGTAAACCCGCAGTTTGTGCAGAAGGTGAGAATCAATTTACTGCAATCAACTAAGACCATTTTGGATTGTGTGAAGATATGAGTGATATGAGAATTGTGTTTGAATGCTCCCGGTATGTCCCAGAATCTCACAAGGAACTATCACACGTTGGGTGTCTGGTTTACTATTGTAGATCCAAAGTTTATAAGACAATGGATTGTCTTTAATGTGTTTCAGAGTATGGGAACCCAGGAGGATGATGTCGGCAGCAAAACATCAAGTTATTCCTGAGGGCCAGGGTGAACTCTGCCTGACAACAGGTTCTCATTGGATGATACTTTTTTTAAAAGAGGAAAACCTACAAACATTCTATAGAGTATGGACATTGGTCAAGGAAAATCTAAATGTGTGGAATTATAAATTTGGTTATTTCTTCATGGTGTCTTGAGGAAACCTTTAACGAAAAGAAAAAAAACAACTAAATTTTGTCAGTGTTTTATTTATCAATGTTCGAGTGGGAGAACCACTGCTGCATCAACAACCACAATAATAAAAACTGGACTTATTTGTTCAAAAATTGTTATGTGTGGATAATCACTGTTTGTTTCTGTTGCATGGTCATCTATTTGGAGGGCACCACATTCTAGGTAGATATGGCTACAAGTTAAGAAAACTTAAGTGTTCTCTTCTTGTAAAGATCTTCCATTGCAGTTTCTTGAAACATAATGTAGATTTGATATCATATGGTATATTATCTAAATCTGTCCTTGACCAAATGCAAAGAGGGGAGTATCCTATTCACAAAATTGGTGCACTGTTTTTTAGGTCCGTTAGAGGGCGCACACGCATTGTCTTGTGGATTGAATTGACTGAGGAGCAAGTGTGGTAAACAGCTATTGTCATGATGTAATCTTAGAGGGATCGCGCTTTACGATTGTCGATCTGTTGTAATAAAATGTTTCAAAATATTGTGCTTGGTTGTTAATATGATTTCTTGGACAGCTGCTGTTGAATATTCTCACGTTCATTTGTAATGTACAGTACTCTGGCTTTATTTATGCGACCAACATTTGACAGGCGGATATGGATCGTAATAAAGACATGAGCCAATCCCAGTGTAGACTCCCCCACAGTGGAGGCGGGACTAAGATGGATTTTTTTTCCTCTAATGTCAATCATGTTCCCGCCGCTTTTCCATTGGTACTCAGAGACATGAATGAGGTGGGTCTTGCAAAGCTCGCGGTGTACTGTTAAAATTCCATTGCCAACCATTTAGCAAGGCTAGCTACTGTATCTGTCAGTTAGCAAGCAAGCTAACAAGCTATTAACCCCCACTTACCAGAGAGGGAAAACGGGAGATACTTTATCCAGGCATGGATCTATTTGTAGATGGAATTTATATTTTCTAAAGCGGAAGTGATACAAATTGTCTGGATGTGTGCTTTGCCTACGTCCTATTCTGATGTGGCTAGCAACCTCTCAAACTAGCCCACTGGAAACAATCGGTGGATAACCTGGCTAATTAGAAGTGACCTGGGGGTTTGCCAGTGCCAGGGATCGTTGGAGGAAGCACGTTTTTCCTTGCTGAAAATAGTCCAACCGAATGTCGTGTCCATCATGAGTCCCGGCGGGTGCCCTCATGTGAACAGTTTTAAAGTGGATAACTGGAAACAAAATCTACGGGTTATCTACCAATGCTTTGTGTGGAGCGGATCAGCCGAGACCAGGAAACGCAAGGTAAAAATTAAAAATAAAGATGAACATGCAACCAGACGCAGACTGCGCTGCAACAAGCGTGATGTTGACAGCTATCCAGAGGCCGTCAACCGCCGACCAAGACACACGAGGAGGCAACTGGCTGCATAGGCGATCATTTTGGTGGTCTGCCACTATTGTGTGTGTGTATGTGGTTGATGTGTAGGGAGAGCTATAATGCCTGTAAAACCCGGTTTGCCTCTTGTGTACATTTTTCAGTGGAACAGACTTTAGGGCCAATACAGGGATATTGAGTCTCATCAGTCTAATTGTCTCAGAACCTTTTGATGAAAGGTACTGAGGACCGCTCGTAGTCTTAGGATCCCGATGCCACTGCAGCCACTGCAGTAGTTCCAACGTTAGGAAGATCATCTATTGTGCGGAGGCTATTGCTGTTATACATTAGACATAATAATGAGTTATATCGTGACATTCATTCCCTCTCGTGACATATGACACAATATCTCAGTGTTTTTTTCAGTCTCTCCTACCTTATGAATCAATTGAAACATTATCTGCTCCATCCAGCCCTCCCTACCCCTGTTCTGGAATTCCTATTGATTTGTTCCCTGTCAGTGATGCTACATAAAAAAACAACAGCTCATTACCAAAATACCATTGTAGGCCATCAAAAATGCAGCAATGGTGCATTAAGACAGAAGCGCCATAAAACTATGTATACGGCTGACATCTTACTACTTCCCAAAATCAGATTACTTGATATTTTCTATCATACCATAGAACTCAAGGCCAACATTAGAGGAGAGTTTGTGTGCTGTAAGAAACCTACCTTATGTTTTTGAGAGAGAAATGTTCTGTCTGTGTTGTGTGCTTGTATGCAGGACATGTGTGCATTGGCCAGTGAATGTGCTTTGGTGGGGGCAGGTGTGAATGGAAGTGTGTGTGTGTGTGCTTGGTTATGTGTTGTTGTAGACAGTGAGTGATGGAGGGGGGACACCTGTATTCGGAACTGGTCCTGAAATAGGCTTGTAATGCTCAATCCGATCGTGTACTAGAAATGACACCAGCTGCATCACCTTCCCATCCATCCGCCCCTCCTCCTGTCTTTTCAGTGTGCTGTCATTCCTGCAGGAGTGGTGATGGAGGATGGGAGGGTGGGTGGATAGAGAGAAGGAGCCCCAAAAAAACAAGTTGTAGATCTCAGCATTTTGGGAGTTTCCTAATGAGAAGCTGATTGGCTCATTTGTCTTCTTTAGAGGCAGACAGTAGGAGAGGCAGGGAGGAGGCGAGGCAGGCTTGAAGGGCAGACAGGAGTACAGTTAGGATAAAGGCTATCGATGCTGATATTGACCAAAAATCTATTGGCCATCTGAAAATAGAGAGAGACTCCATGAATGACTGAGAGTATGAATGAAAAAATCTCTCTCTGTGACCTCACCCAAGGAATACTTGATTTGCTGAATGACAAACGTCATGCATCATTGAATACACACACTTACACAGTGATGTCCCAGTTATTACCTTGAATGTAGCCTGCATCTTACTGTGGCACGGTTCCCTCTAGCAAATGGCTCTCTGACAGATATGATGCTAGGACAATCATGGCGTCATTATTGTTTTATTATCGTATTAGCCCTTATGGCAAGTAACATCATTTAAGCATTAGGCTCAGTCTCTCCATCCCCTTCTCCCAATACAGGGAGTTGGCTTGTTGATTTCTGGCCAGGTCTGGTGACCAGGGCTGAACCTGCATCCACAAAGCTCTGATTAGGACGGCTGGTCTCGTATCCCTAGAACCTCATTCATAATGATCTGAAAGGATCAAACAGGCACTAGGTCAGCACTCCTGCACAGAGGAGCTATACAAGCACAGACCCAGGACCCGGTAAATCCTTCCCGTGATTCACTCGGTGTGTCGTGGGACACAATGTGTCCCCTCCCTGCTCAGCTCTCCATGACTGCACGCCTGAACCACCTCCCAGGGATCATCCCTCGACCAGGCAGGACTAGGCCAAGAAATATGGATTCTGTGTCATATATATCCTTCTCCCTCTCATCCTCCCATCCATCTATAATTCATACAATTCATTGGATCCAGTGGCCATACTTCATACTTATCCGCCCAGTGAGAGCGTGTGAAGAATTTATATACCATCCAGCATGACCCATGTGTACTACTGGTTGTTAGACTGTCCTGGTCTTGAATGGAAGTCAATTGAGCACTGTAGGTGTGACTGTTACTCTCTTGTTCATAATTCATGGGCTCTATAAATGCTTAACCATGCAGCAGTGAGCAGACTGGCATTTGAAGTGATCTCATGTATATGTATGTAGGGGTAGTCTGTTGCTGAGTGCACATGTCAAGAGACATGGTGGTTTGGTCAAGTGTTTATCACTGCTGTAGCTGGCTGGTAGTTTGTAGTTTCTGTTACTATTGAAAAGGAGGTATGAGGCCGTTTCATCAGGAGGCTGGTGGGAGAGGCAGGAAGAACACGGCGCTTGTCCAGAAGTCTCCTTTTCTCAGGCTCCTCTGCAATGAGCTCGATGGGTTTTCTTCTTCTACATTTCCCCAGATTTGTTCTCTCTCCTCCTGTCATGCACAGTTGACATCCCACAATACTCTGCCCTTCACAGTTCCGCTGGCTCATCGGCGTGCAAAGCTCTCTCATCTGCATGCTTTGAACTGCCACTATCTGTCCTCCACTGCCATCTCTCTCTGTCTCTCTCTCTCCCTCTCTCTCCCCTCTCTCTTATTTCTTCCCTCTTTCAAGCCATCCTCTTTCAAGCCAAATACTCCACATTTCTATCAGTACAACAACCTTGCTGTGCTGTGTGTGCGTTTATATCTGATATCCTCAATAGGAGTGCCGCAGCCTTGTACGAAGACACTTGTGGTGAGAGTGTGTGTGTGTGTGTGTGTGTGTGTGTGTGTCTATGTAAGTATGCATGCGTGTGTGTGATTCTGTCGGAGACCCCATACTGTGAGGACTAAGGAGGTATGGATGGAAAGGAGGGGGCATCAAGAAGAGAGCGTGAGAGAGCAGAAGAAGGAGAGAAGATGGAAGCAGGGCTGTAGGGGAGGAGGTGTTGCATGACGCATGTGTCATCAGGGTCCGTTTGAAGCCCTGACCCCCAGGCCTGCTCCTCTGAAAGGTTAGATTACATTTGTGCCACCAGAGGAGAAGGAGCGTGGGGGCCGGGCGAGGATACGATTCCCTTCCTCTCTCTTTCAGCCTCCTGCTTCCTGATGGGCACCCCCCCTCCCCCACGCGTCCTCTCTCTCTCCATATGGTTTCTCTTGCTCGCTCGCCCCTTCCCAGCTCGTTCCGTCCGTTTGCCCCCTCCATCAGGCGAACACGAAACAGTCCCCCCAAGTTGTTCCCAGTTCGGACTGAAAGGCTGGGATCTGTGATTCTCTCTCTCTCTCTCTCTCGCTCTCGCTCTCGCTCTCGCTCTCGCTCTCGCTCTCGCTCTCCTTCCCTCTCTTGTTCTCCCTTTCCCTCACTGTCCTCTCTCGCCCCCTGCAGGCCAAGTCATGTATCTGTCACATGTGTGGCGCTCAGCTGAACCGGCTCCACTCCTGCCTCTACTGCGTCTTCTTCGGCTGCTTCACCAAGAAACACATCCACGAGCACGCCAAGAACAAACGGCACAACCTGGGTGAGACCCACACACACACACACATTTCCACACACGCTCCAACACGCCAACACCCAGGAAACACACACGCACCAGGTCACCTGAAACAAAGACACCGACCCACATCCATGTAGCAGTGCAAAGATGTGAACACACACATACACAGACATTCTAACCGACAAAGCAACTCTACCCCTGCAACATCAAAGACCTTCTTCTGAGGAGGCCACCCCTCCCTCCCTCCCTCCACTCTCCTCCTCCTCTCTGCAGCTCCCACAAACACGATGTGCCCCAACACAGGCTGCTAATGAGATAATTACTCTGTAGAGAGCTGTAATTAGCACCCAGACGAACGAAAAGTCAATAAACACCGGGTGGAGGAGATGTGTGTGTGTGTGTGTGTGTGTGTGTGTGTGCCTGCCTCAAAATCTCCCTCAGCACTATGTCTTATCCGGTCGTTCAGTTTTTCTCTGTTGCTGTTGTTATTCATACGCAACACGGTGTTGTTTGTGTAGAACACTCCGGAGATTGAAGCCTGTGTGAGTGCACCTCATCAAGAGGCACGAGCAGTGTGTATGTGTGTGTGTGTGTGTGTGTGTGTGTGTGTGTGTGTGTTTGTGCCCACTGGGTTGAGACAGCATAAATGATAGTGAACTCCTGAAGGAAACCTCGCATCTCTCCAGACGAGTGCAGAGTAATTAAGTCGGGTGGTAAATTCCCACAGAGCTACACAGCCGCCTCTCATCCTCCTCCTCTCGCGTTCTCTTCTCTTCCACCTGTCTTCCCTCTCTTCTGTCTTTGACTCCTGCCCTTTGTCCAGGCGGTGGGTCTCTCTCTCTCGTCATTATCTTCCCCCCGTTTCTCGTCCCTCACTGGGTTCCCATGGTTACCCGCAGGCCTTTTCCACTTAGGGGAATTGTTTATCGTTTAGAAAGAGAGATAGAGGTAGCGAAGGAGGAATGGAGGGGGAGGGAGAGGGAGAGAAGCTACCTCTCTCTTTTCTCCCCCTTTCTTTTCTCCCAGCAGGTGAAACAGCAGGAGATGCTGTTAATGTATGCTTTCTCACGAACAGCTGTATTATATTGGTGTGTGAGTGTGTGTATGTCGGTGTGTGAGAGAAATGGGGAAAGTGACATTGAATTCCAGTTCCAGAGAGGGTAGCAGTCCTGCTGTCTGAAACACTTGTCAAGGAGACCATTTAGACAGGAGCTTTTTGTCCACTCTTTCTTTACCTCTCCCTTCGTACCGCTCTTTCTCCCGCCATCTCTATACCCCTCTTTCTCTCTCCCTCAATCTCTCTTTCTCTCTCTGTACCTCTCTCTCTACACCTCTCTCTACATACATCTCTTACTGCTGGTCTCCATCTCTATACCTTTCTCCCTCCCTCACACGCTCTGTCCAACTCCCTTTTTAGACCCATCTTTCACTGCATATCGTTACCTCCCTCTGATACCCACCTCTCTGTCTCCATCCATCCCTCTTTCCCCCACCTGCAGAGGATGACAGCGTCTGCCTCGAGTGGCCCACACGCAGGTTGTCATAGCAACTGCCAACAGGTAGCTGCCTTAAGCTTAGGTGTGTTGAGAGAGAGAGAGAGAGAGAGAGAGAGAGAGAGAGAGAGAGAGAAGAGCCTCTCACCTGGCTTTTCTGTGAGGGTACCTGTCATTAAAGTAATCCCTGGGGCCTCTCCTCCGCTCCCCTGGGCTCGTCCCTGCCCTGGGCTCGTCCCTGCCCTGGGCTCGTCCCTGCCCTGGGCTCGTCCCTGCCCTGGGCTCGTCCCTGCCCTGGGCTCGTCCCTGCCCTGGGCTCGTCCCTGCCCTGGGCTCGTCCCTGCCCTGGGCTTGCTCTAAGCTGGCCTTGTAGGCCTACAGGACAGAACATGGGTGGAAAGATATTACACATACATTTAATAATTTAGCATTTACAGTAAGTACAGGGACATTCCCCCCGAGGCAACTAGGGAGAAGTGCCTTGCCCAAGGACAAAACATCATTTGGCACAACCGGGATTCAAACCAGTAACCTTTTGATTAATAGCCCGATTCCCTAACCGCTCAGCCATCTGACTCTCTGGATATACCTGGATCCACTCTCTCTCTCTCTCTCTCTCTCTCTCTCTCTCTCTCTCTCTCTCTCTCTTTCTCTCTCTCTCTCTCTCTCTCTCGCTCTCTCGCTCTCTCTCTCTCACACACTCTCTTTCTCTCTCTCTGTCTCTCTCTCTCTCGCTCTTTCACACACACTCTTTCTCTATCTCTCTCTCTCTGACTAATCTTAATTTTGGCCTACAGATGAACTCAAATGCTCCTACATAGCCTTGAGTCATGATGAAAATAAACCTGTTTAATTCTTTCCTTCTTCCTTCTCGCTCTTCCTCTTTCTCTCCCTCTCTCTCCAGCTATGGACTTACTATATGGGGGAATATACTGTTTTGTGTGCCAGGACTACATATATGACAAAGACATGGAACAGATCGCCAAAGAGGAACAAAGGAAAGCATGGAAATTGCAAGGTATTATTATTATTCTCTCTCTCTCTCTCTCTCTATATATATATATATATATATATATATATATATATCTCTATCTGTGCTGTGGCTTAGTCAATGTACTTCGCTGAAATTAGTATTCATTATTTCTGTCCCTCTTTCTTTCTACCCCCCTGTCCTGCCCCTGTCCTGCCCATGCCCCCCTGTCCTGCCCCTGCCCCCCTGTCCTGCCCCTGCCCCCCTCCTGCAGGGGTGGGGGAGAAGTACTCGACGTGGGAGCCCACCAAGAGAGAGCTGGAGCTCCTCAGACCCAACCCCAAGAGGAGGAAAATCACCACCAACTGCACCATAGGTGTGTGTGTGTGTGTGTGTGCGTATGGATGTTGAGTGAAAGAGGTAAATACATGGGGTAGGATATCAGTCAGAGGATAATAAATGGGTGTTCATCGTTGAAAAATAGGTGTTCAGAGCTTAAATATGCCCTTTCCTCATCCCCCAGCCCCTGCCACGCCCCCCTCCCACAGCCCCTGCCACGGCCCCCTCCCCCAGCCCCTGCCACGGCCCCCTCCCCCAGCCTGCCAGCCCAGGCTTTGTGATGGTGTTAAACGGCATGGCTGCAGGCTGCAGTGTGGTGCTAAATGCCTGCTGTCCCGCTGGGCTCCCTCTACTCCCCTCTTTCTCTCACCTTCTTTAAATGTAATGCTGTCGGAGAAAATGAATTGAAGATGAGTTGAGGGAGAAAATCCAATTTGTCTTTTGTCAAGTTGCCCAGTGCCCCAGGTGTGTTATGTGTGTGTGTGTGTGTGTGTGTGTGCGTGCGTGCGCGCGTGTGTGTGTGTGAAGCCAAGTAATACACAGACAGGACAGCCTGGCAGGGGGAGGGGGGGGGGATAACAGGAGCATGTTCACTCTGGCAGGTGCTCACAGCAAGAGACTCTCTCTTCCATCCTTCCATATTTGTACCCCCTTCCTTCAAGCCATCCTCTGGGATTCAGCTGAAGAGCGGTTTGTGCAGGAGCAGATGGAGCGTGTGCTGCAGTCTGCTCCACATTCAGAGGAAGTGCTCTCTAAACACCGTCTGAATTGTTAGTGCTGTGAAGGATGAGTTCAATTCATAACCACCCCTCCCTCCCCCGCAGGGCTGAGAGGGTTGATCAACCTGGGCAACACGTGCTTCATGAACTGCATCGTCCAGGCCCTCACACACACCCCTCTGCTCAGGGACTTCTTCCTGTCCGACAGACACAAGTGTGAGATGCAGGCCAACTCCTGCCTGGTGTGTGAGATGTCCCAGCTGTTCCAGGAGGTGAGACGGGTCGCTGTGTGGGTGTGCACTCATCTTTCCTCTTCTTCCTATCTCTCTTTCTTAATTACCTCTCCCCGCCAACGTCTCTCTTCCTCTCTTTTTCAATCTCTCTCTCTCTGTCCTCTCCAATGTTGTCCTTCTTTTTCTATGCCCTGGCTTCCCTCTTTACCTCCCTCTCTCCTCCCTCTCTGCCTCCCTCTCTACCCCTCCCTCTCTCCTCCCTCTCTCCTCCCTCTCTGCCTCCCTCTCTACCTCCCTCTCTGCCTCCCTCTCTGCCTCCCTCTCTACCCCTCACTCTCTGCCCCCTTCTCTGCCTCCCTCTCTACCCCTCCCTCTCTGCCTCCCTCTCTGCCTCCCTCTCTACCTCCCTCTATACCTCCCTCTCACCTCCCTCTCTACCTCCCTCTCTCCTCCCTCTCTACCTCCCTCTCTGCCTCCCTCTTTGCCTCCCTCTCTGCCTCCCTCTCTACCTCCCTCTCTGCCTCCCTCTCTACCCCTCACTCTCTGCCTCCTTCTCTGCCTCCCTCTCTACCCCTCCCTCTCTGCCTCCCTCTCTACCTCCCTCTATACCTCCCTCTCACCTCCCTCTCTACCTCCCTCTCTACCTCCCTCTCTGCCTCCCTCTTTGCCTCCCTCTCTACCTCCCTCGCTACCTTCCTCTCTGCCTCCCTCTCTGCCTCCCTCTCTGCCTCCCTCTTTGCCTCCCTCTCTACCTCCCTCTCTACCTTCCTCTCTGCCTCCCTTTCTGCCTCCCTCTCTGTCCCTCACTCTCTCTCCTCCCTCCGTGTCTCAGTTCTACTCGGGGCACCGCTCGCCCCACATTCCCTTCCGCCTGCTGCACCTGGTGTGGACTCACGCACGCCACCTAGCGGGCTACGAGCAGCAGGACGCCCACGAGTTCCTCATCGCAGCGCTGGACGTGCTGCATCGACACTGCAAGGGTTGGTCTCTTTCTCTCTCTCACACACACACACACCCGCACCCGTGTACACGCAGTGTGCATCCTTATGAGGGCACAGAGTCTTCAGGAGCTTTAGCTTTGATCCTCAAATGTGTGTGTGTGTGTGTGTATGTGTGTCCAATCAGATGACAATGGGAAGAAGGCCAACAACCCAAACCACTGCAACTGCATCATCGACCAAATCTTCACTGGGGGCCTGCAGTCAGACGTCACCTGTCAAGTCTGCCAGTAAGAAAGAAAGAAAGAAAGAAAGAAAGAAAGAAAGAAAGAGGGAGGGAGGGAGGGAGGGTGGGGAGGGAGGGAGGGAGGGAGGGAGGGAGGGAGGGAGGGAGGGAGGGAGGGAGGGAGGGAGGGAGGGAGGGAGGGAGGGAGGGAGGGAGGGAGGGAGGGAGGGAGGGAGGGAGGGAGGGAGGGAGGGAGGGAGGGAGGGAGGGAGGGAGGGAGGGATACCAATATGTGTCTTTGTCAGGGTATAGGCTGCTAGTGCCCTAGGGTACCCTCTCATGCCATAGTGCTCTAAAGTAACTCCCTCCTCCCTGGCCTGGTTTGACCTGCTCTCTCCTGCTGTGAATGACTGTGGCATACACACCCTCACACCTGATAAGGCCTGCTGGAGTTCTGCAGCAGAGCGTGCCCAGTCGAACACAGAGAGCACTATCCCCACCTGGTGGTTGGACTGGGCAGAGCAGGGCGTTGATTAAATTCAATGTGAAAATCCATATAGAAAAATAGCAATTTCCAGAAGATGACTCATCGAAACAGATTGCTGCTTGGGTAAATAGAAAAGCGCTTACTAGCTCACACCCACACTCCGCTACCACTCGGACTACCACTCAGTCCGTCCACTTTCATCTCTCCTTTCTTCTGCCCCTCCCCTCCCAATTTTTTCACACCTGTACCATCTCACAGACAGGTTTAACTAGCCCTTCTCCCTCCATCTTTCTCTCCCTCTCTCTCTCTCTCTCTCTCTCTCTCTCTCTCTCTCTCTCTCTCTCTCTCTCTCTCTCTCTCTCTCTCTCTCTCTCTCTCTCTCTCTCTCTCTCTCTCTCTCTCTCTCTCTCTCTCTCTCTCTCTCTGTCTCTCTCTCTCTCTCTCTCTCTCTCTCTCTCTCTCTCTCTCTCTCTCTCTCTCTCTCTGTCTCTCTCTCCCTCCAGTGGTGTGTCCACGACCATCGACCCGTTCTGGGACATCAGTCTGGACCTGCCGGGCTCCTCCACGCCCTTCTGGCCCCTCAGCCCCGGCAACGACGGCACCCTGCTCAATGGAGAGAGTCACATGAGCGGCGCCACCACCCTCACCGACTGTCTGCGCAGGTGGGACCAGACGGGCCACCCCGGGCCTTCTCTTTCATCCATCTCTCTCTCTCTCTCTCTCTCTCTCTCTCTCTCTCTCTCTCTCTCTCTCTCTCTCTCTCTCTCTCTCTCTCTCTCTTTCCACCCCTCTTTCCATCCTGCTGTATCTGCCCCCCTCTCTCTGCACAGCTCTGTGCTTCTCCCTGTTTCTGTCCCCCTCTCTCTGCACAGCTCTGTGCTTCTCCCTGTTTCTGTCCCCCTCTCTCTGCACAGCTCTGTGCTTCTCCCTGTTGCTCTCTCTCCCCCTCTCTCTGCACAGCTCTGTGCTTCTCCCTGTTTCTCTCCCCCTCTCTCTGCACAGCTCTGTGCTTCTCCCTGTTTCTGTCCCCCTCTCTCTGCACAGCTCTGTGCTTCTCCCTGTTGCTCTCTCTCCCCCTCTCTCTGAACAGCTCTGTGCTTCTCCCTGTTTCTGTCCCCCTCTCTCTGCACAGCTCTGTGCTTCTCCCTGTTGCTCTCTCTCCCCCTCTCTCTGCACAGCTCTGTGCTTCTCCCTGTTGCTCTCTCTCCCCCTCTCTCTGAACAGCTCTGTGCTTCTCCCTGTTTCTGTCCCCCTCTCTCTGCACAGCTCTGTGCTTCTCCCTGTTGCTCTCTCTCCCCCTCTCTCTGCACAGCTCTGTGCTTCTCCCTGTTGCTCTCTCTCCCCCTCTCTCTGCACAGCTCTGTGCTTCTCCCTGTTGCTCTCTCTCCCCCTCTCTCTGAACAGCTCTGTGGTTCTCCCTGTTGCTCTCTGTCCTCCTCTCTCCACCCATTGCAGTTGTTGTGCAGTTGTGTGCCATGCGTTGTCTCATCTGTGGGCCACACGCATGCACACGCCCCGCTGCATTGAGCCCCTGCTCTGTTCTGCAGGTTCACCCGGCCCGAGCACCTAGGGAGCAGCGCCAAGATTAAGTGCAGCAGTTGCCATAGCTACCAAGAGTCCACCAAACAGCTGACTATGAAGAAGCTCCCCATCGTTGCCTGTTTCCACCTCAAAGTTAGTCTCTGTCTGTGTGTGTCTGTGTTTGAGTGAGAGAAATGTTTGTTTATAGCCCAAATGGCAACTTTTCTATATACATCTTCTCACCTCTCCCTCACCTCTCCCCGTTGTCTCCCTCCCCCCTCTCCTCCAGAGGTTTGAGCACTCTGCCAAGCTGAGGAGGAAGATTACTACTTACGTCTCCTTCCCTTTGGAGCTGGACATGACCCCTTTCATGGCCTCCAGGTTAGTGTGTGTGTGTGTGTGTGTGTGTCTGTCTGTGTGTCTGTGTGTCTGTGTGTGTGAGATAACTGTCCCATGCCCAGTAGACAAGCTTAGCAGCAATGTCAGCTGAGTGAGAGGCAGGTGTGTGTTTGACCCTGCGCCCGTGTCGTGTGTGTTCCAGCAAGGAGAGCAGGATGAACGGTCAGTACCAGCAGACTGTCGAGCCTTTCAACAACGACAACAAGTAAGTGTCCGCCCAGCGACACGCGTGTTCTAGGAACACATGGGTCAGAGCCCCCTGTTATCGTCACACACACACACACACACACACACGTGATGGTTCCTCCTCTCTCTCTCCCTCTCGTCTTGTGTCCCTCCCTCTCCTCCCGTTCAGGTACTGTCTGTTTGCGGTGGTGAACCACCAGGGCACCCTGGAGAGCGGCCACTACACCACCTTCATCCGCCAGCACAAGGACCAGTGGTTCAAGTGTGACGACGCCATCATCACCAAAGCAACCATCAAGGACGTGTTGGACAGCGAGGGGTGAGAGTTGTTCCTACCCTCACCCACAAACCCTGGATGGATGGATGGATGGATGGAGTAAATTCCATTTTGAGTTTGTTTTTAATGCTAAAGTGTGTGTTAGTTCTGTCTTGTAGCTTTGGGGCTAGTCTGACTGGTGCCTCTCCTTTCCTCCCCTCCTCCAGGTACCTGCTGTTCTACCACAAACAGTTCCTCGAGTACGAATAGACCCTCCTCGGCATGAAGAAGTCCACACACAGATCCAAACAGCAGAGAGACGAGGAGAGAGGGGAGATGGGAAGTGGATCAGAATCACGGATCAGAATCATGCCTCCTCTCTAATAAACAAACCAGAACAATCTGCACTGAACTGCTGTAGTATCCACTTGATAGAACAGGAGGTGCAGGGGGATTAGAAGAGTAAGCATATTTTGCCTCTGATACTTCGTAGACAAATGGACAATGAATATACTTGCTCAGATATTGTCAACATTACACATTCAGTCTTTTTTTTTCCTTTTTTATTTCCGAATCCTTAATTCCATTTGACCACACAAATCATCTCAACCAAGCATTTAAAGGAGAGGAGACAAGTTTGTCTTGTATCCGTATATGCATTATTGCTCTAAATGCAACAAAAAAACTACAGAGAAATGGTATTAAGAGAATGGCAGATGTGAATATGGAAATCATTGTGAATTTCAGTTGCAAAATACTGTATGAACCTAGCACACATTTTTATTTTTTAAATGAAAAAAATGCAATGTCTGTGAAGGAGTCTTGTGAAGGGGAGGAGTCTTGTGGAGGGCAGGAGTCTGTCGCGTGTTTTCTTCTTTCCATTCTTTCTTTTGTCATGTTGAGGGTTAGGGACAACACATAGGTATATTTTTATACGTCATTCAAATCTCTGTTTACGGTGTACCCCCCCGTCCATCTTTCCGAAGCTTGGCGTTCATTGTGCCGTGTTGTCGCGTCTTTTTCAGAAGAAGAAAGCCAGGTCATGCTTCTCTCATGACGCTGCTCTTGTGGAGCCTGTGTTCCCATGACCCTGCTGTCGTGGAGCCTGTGTTCCCATGACGCTGCTGTCGTGGAGCCTGTGTTCCCATGACGCTGCTGTCGTGGAGCCTGTGTTCCCATGACGCTGCTGTCGTGGAGCCTGTGTTCCCATGACGCTGCTGTCGTGGAGCCTGTGTTCCCATGACACTGCTGTCGTGGAGCCTGTGTTCCCATGACGCTGCTGTCGTGGAGCCTGTGTTCCAACGGTCTGCTAGGTTTGTGTGTGTCTGTCGTGGTGGTGGTGATGATGATGGCGTATTGTGTGTGTGTGCAGGATGCCTGGGTGTAAAAGGTTGTGAAACCATGAGACAGCGCTGTTCTCACACCTGTATCCTGTCCGTGTCTGGGTCCATCCTGCTGGGTTCACTTCAGCCACGGGGTCCTCCAATTCCACATGTACGGATGTGTGGGTTTGTAAAAGAGAGAGAGAGAAAACAGGTGTGTTTGTGTCAGTTGTGCACGTTTGTGTTCTAAATCAGTGTGTGTATGTGTTTGTGCGTGTATGCAAATGTGACGTGCGTGTGCCCATGTGTGTTCATTGAGTCGGTGTGTGTGTGTGCGTATATGCACGTGTGATGTGCGCGTGCGCATGTTTGTGTACTGAATCAGTACTTGCATTCAGCATGCTGTCTAAGATTAATCTAAGTTGTGTCAGAGGACTTGTTTGTTTTTCATAATTACTGTATGTAAAAGGTTGTATATGTACAGTTTGTATGTATGTTAATAAAATATAAACATGGTTCAAAATCCCAAATGCCCTCCATGTTTGCTGGGTTACCTGGACCAATGACCCTAATAGAGCAGGTCTGATCTGTAATCCTCCACACACTTCTGCTGCAAGACTTGGACACAATGAAACACTCAATAAAGCTCTATATCTCTATCCGGCTGTGCATTCATTCTTTATCGCTGGCATCAACTCTTTCAAATCAAGGTACTGAGGTGACTGTGTAGCCAGGGGAAAATAGTAACTTCCATTATGACATGAATAACCAAATAGTTAAGGAGGTATCTTTCTAAATGTGTAGTAGTCACACAAAGAAGTAACATGTTCAACTATTTATTAGCTTTGTGCTGTGCAGTTAAAAGTCAAACAGGTCAGTGTCCAGAGTTTCATGTTCAGGTCCTGGACAGAGACAGAGAAGCATGCTATCGTTCTACACCAGATCTGACGAGATCTGCGTTGAAACCAGCTGGCTTAAAGGTGGTGCTGTTGGTGTGCTATGACTCAGTGGTTCTGTTGGTGTGCTATGACTCAGTGGTGTCGAACGACTTTCTGTCCTGTGATCACATGTTAGGGTGAGATGGTGATCAGTGGATCCTGTGGGCAGCGTTCGTATTGCATGACCTCCCAGGGAAGCCCCTCGACCCAAGTCCCACTCCCTGGTTTCTGGGGTAGAGAGACGTCTGCTCCCCCCAGCATGGGGCTGTAGTCGGCTGGGCCTGGTAGACAGAGAGAGAGGGGGGCTGCTGGTGGTTGTCCCCCCGCGCCGGTGCTCGGAGGTCAGGGAAGCAGTGGACACACTCACAGGTCTCAGTGGGGCTTGGGCTCCGGACAGATGGGAGAACTTTGAACTGAGACCCACCAGGGTTCATTAGGCGGTCTTCGTAGACAAACACATGAATATCATCAGATACACGCAAACAATGTTGGTAACACCGTGCCCACACGCTAATGCACACAGACTAACCTTGAGAGGACAGGCCGTTCCGGTTGGGCCCTTGGTCCACCTGCCCCTCACGTCCCTGGGCATCACCATTTGCTGTGACCCCTGGTCTGGAGGGTGGGGCCCTGGCCCTGGCTCTCCTCAGCACCACCACCAGGGCCAAGGACAAAGTACACAGCAGCAGAACCAGGCACAGGCCCAGCAGAGAATAGATCAGTACAGCAGAGTGGTGCAGGCCTCTGGGTGGAGAGTGCCCTCTATGGGGGGCTGTTGGTAGGGCAGTGTTAACCACAGGACTCAGAGGGGGCTGGACTGGTCCCTGGGCTGGAGAGGGTGTCATTAGAGAGACGGTTAGGATTCAGAGAGCATTAGAAGTCGGGGTTTGATTGGCAGAGAATCAGTGTCATGTGTTCCACTTACTCTGACAGTGGTGAGAACACTCAGAGGGGTGACTGCCACACACTTCGGCACAACGCAGACATTGCTTCAGAAGCCTGTCATAGTACTGACCAGACACTGCCCTGCACTGCTGGGAAACTGCGGCCACACATACACACAGGTGCACATTTTAGGATGTACAGACTACTGTGGTGAGTTTATACACACACACACACACACCGTGGCAGTAAGTATTACTGTAGTACAGTCTGATAGTATAAAGGTCTGTGGAAAATGTGTGTGTGTGTGTATAAACTCACCACAGTAGTCTGTACATCTAACAATGTGCTGGGTCTGTTTACACACCATCTGACAAGAGATGCATCTTTTCACCAGACCATCCCAGTAGTTGCCCTCAGAACAAACTTCAACCATGGCTCTCCCTCTTACACACAAACACACATACACACACACACATACACACTGGGTGGAATACACAGAGGGTAAATCAGGGTTTGATTTTAAATTGACAAGGTGACTCTTGAGGACCGTATCACTTCTGTAGAGTATATATCTATGTATCTATGGACCTATTATTACGTTATATTGTACTTCTCAGACAGTTGCAAGAACTCAGTTTATACTCAAAGACCAGAAGACTGATCCATTCTTTTCCAGTACTTTCAGTTATCATCTTAGTGACCCAACCTAAAGACATGACTTTAGTGGAGTGAGATCATGCGTGCAGTTTCATGACAGAGGCCCTACTGTGCTCTGCTCTGCTGGGTTCAAACCCAGTGAGCTGTGAAATGTACACATGCTCAACTGAGACTAATGTACAGTGCTAAATATATACAGATATACAATGCTACAGATATGCAGTGTTACAGATCTACAGACATACACTGCTACAGATATGCAGTACAACAGATTTACAGATATACACTGCTACAGATATGCAGTGTTACAGATTTACAGATATACACTGCTACAGATATGCAGTGTTACAGATTTACAGATATACACTGCTACAGATATGCAGATGGGCCCTCATAAGATAGAGCTCAGGCCCCATCCTGATCATCTTGTGGTCCTTCACCTCCTACACCATCTTGAAACTGGACGACAATGAGGTCTCTAAGGCTCTCTAATGGTGTACACAGAGTTCCTGGTTCCTACCAGAGCATCCTGTGGTGTAATGCTGATCCTGTGCTTCCTATGCTTGAAGCTGACCACTCCCCAAACTGACCACTGACAAACATCAATGTAGAGCACTGCAGATGCTCTGCTAATTCACAACTCTTCACATCTGTGTTTCACTTGTTTGACTCTATTCTTCCAGCATAATTGTAGTCATGAATTCTTACCAAGTCAATAGATTTTTGATAGCTCAGGTATTCCACCTTATACCCCCAGTATTCCACAGTAATACTAACTACTACTCTGTCTGTGTTACAGGATGGACCACTGCATTCTGACTTCACAAACATTCCCTAATAAAGGTCTGACATTGATTCATTAAATTTAGATATCAGCCATCAAACAATTCTAATTCATACAGCAAAGAATACAGCAAGACGGTCAGTTACCTAAGTGGAAGGGATGAACATCTTGCAGGTGTGTGGCAGGTCCTCAGTCTGAAGGCTGCTCCACATGGTGAGTCTGGGCTTTATGTCAGATGGGGGGTGATTTGGGTACAACCACATCTCAACTTGTTTGGGACTTCCCCCTTCTATCATAGGCAGGAACACAGCCAGGGTGGTGCAGGTCGGTGGAGAGAGAGAGGGGGGGGGGGGTCCCAGTACTCAAAGAACTACTGACTTGGTTTACTGACTAAAACCATCTGCTTTCTCTGCACCTGGACCAGCTCTGTTATTTCTAGCAGTTGTGACAGGGAAACATGCCACCTACAGAAACCTACTAAGACCCAGAATAGGACCTATAGAAACACAGATGTCTAGTCAAATCTAAAGAGAAGGAAGTTGTGTAGTCTGTCAAACCTTGACTGCCTGTCAACCTGTTGAACAGCCATTTTTGACCTTCCATCTGTATGTTAGAATGAAATCAATTGTTTCAGCAATATAAATGTTTGTGTGATAAACTGTAAAATGGCTGTCAAATTTTCAAAACGTTTTTGGGGGTTGTAGAAAAATGTCAATCGCTATCAAATACTGACTCACCACATCTGCATGGGATGGTCTAAAACAGGCTTTACGATCATTTCACAGTCATCTCTAAAAGGGTTTTTACTTGCTTATGGGATGGTTGCTTGCCAGCAAACAAAAATGATAGAGCAACATTAGAGGTTTGACACAAATTTTGTGTCATATGAAGTAGACGTGGATTGATGACATTAATGGTTACATCAATACAACCCATACCTCTCTCTCACATACACACACGCACACACACATACACACACACACACACACACACACACACATACACATACACATAAAAATGCACACTCTCTCACAATCTCTGAAGTGGCTCAAAACATGCTTCTCTCTAGTCTGCTTGGTTGGCCTACCCCTACAGGTCACATGTCAGTACACTAACCAGCTCAGACTGTCCTCTGTCTGACTCCTGCATGACTGCAACCAAACAGCAGATGGCGCTGTTGAAACAGTCCTGCGTCTGCTTCCACTCCGCCGTTGATGATTTTACTTCCGAGTTCTTCTCTGCTGCTGTTTATGATATGATAAGAGTTCTGCTTTGCTGTCAATGCCAATGTTTTTGTTGGTCATTCATTTTTGAACATATAGTATTTGATATGATAAATCCAATCATCACAAATATCAAAAGTTATAAAGTTGGCAATGGGATCCAGCAGGGGGGTATATTATCCTCATCCCTTTTTAATATCTATATGGACGACCTTTCCAGGCACCCGGGGGGATGCAGAACAGGTTGTATGATAGGTGATTTCCTGGTCAACCACTTTATGTATGCAGACGACCTAGCTTTACTATCCCCTAGTAGCAGTGGGTTCAACAGCTGCTTAACATCTGCTCTAATTATGGGGTCAATTTTGATGTCAAGTATAATGCCAAGAAGTGCGTGGTAATGGTCTGTAGAACTAAAGATGACATGGATATTAATTTCCCTGCCTTTCAACTTTCTGGGCAAACTCAGTACCAAATACATTATTACAGACACATTGGAGGATGATACCAACATGTTTAGATAGAGGAGATTGCTGTATGTCCAAGCTAACATGTTGGTTAGAAAATTCCACCACTGTACACATGACGTTAAAATTAATTTGTTTAGAGCCTACTGCACCCCTCTCTATACAGCTGTGGGTGAATTACAAGGAGAGCTTGGGTAAATTGAAAGTCGCCTATAATGATTGTGTCAGGATACTCCTGAAGAAACCCAGGAGCACTGGAGCCAGTGAGCTGTTCTGCAATGTGGGTCTAACCTTCTTCATGGCCTGTTGAGGAATCTTACTTTTAAGTTTATGAGTCAGCTGGACCGCTCTGCAAATGTTATAATGAATCTGATGACAGCCCCTGGCCGTAGCTCTGTCCAGTTCACCTCTAAGATCTGGGAACACTGGCATGAGTGCCTTTTTTAGCCCTTTTTTCCGTGCATATTTCTATGTAATGAATCGTTTGTATGTATTGTTTGTTTTTTAACCATGTGGGCCTTCAGCCTGTGAGAAACTTTATATATCAATATTTTGTCATAAATCTCTATAAAGATAATAATAAATTGTATTTTCCAAGGCGCCTTTCTCAGCACTCAAGGACACCCTACAGAGATATATAAAAAACATTAAACTTGAGACTCCATTTTTAAAACTTCTTCTACAGTCTAGAGACAACACCCTGACTGAGAGCTACATACTGTAATATCCATAATTCCTCCGGACGGAAAGAGCTATAGTGGTGGAGGCAGCAACATGGACCTTCCCATGCACAGTAACACACTTCCTCAGCAGTCAGTATGTGGTCTTTTTAACACCGGCCTATGAAATGTTGTGTGATTGGATATGTATAATATGATGATTACCCAGCCCATGGATATTCGCTGTGTTAGATTTCTGTTCAATTTCTTCAAACCACTTCACCGAATTCCCCGGAATCTTTTAGGGAAAACTGACCTCAAGCCTGGCACAGGGTTATAGTTCTTAATTCCTCATAAATCATGATTGAGTCAGTCGATTCTCTCTAATACCAGAAGGGCCATAGTGTAGACAGTCAAGTGTGACGTGAGTAACAACGTTTAATGGAGGAGAAAGGAGACTTGTTACAACTAGTAGGGATTTGTGTAACTAATACATACCTGCAGGGTCCTAACTTGTGCAACACTGCTACGATTCTGAACCCAAATCAGCCTGCCCATGAAACTACAAGCGTCAGATACAGTAAGCTGTGTGTGTTTCATAGATAAACACACACCTGTGATCCAACCTTAGGTAAACATGACCTTCACTTTATCTCCCTTCACATGAAGTCAGATAAATGAGACCCACACACACAAAACATGAATAGCAGAAACTCACAGAATACCAAACCTGCATAGTCCAATGATGCCAATGATAATACATGTATTCAAGGCCTTTACCCGCAGACATACATCAGTGTTGTATGTCAACCTGTCTACTGTCCTCTCTGTTTCTAGAACTGGTTTCATTGATCCGCAAAGAAAAGCGAAAGGAGAGAAAGAGGCCAGAGACAGGAGATAAACAGTTGTAGGCTCTGAGATTGCAAGTAGGGAAGTTGTGGCAAGTTTGTGCAGGGGATTTCTTCATGGGGATGAATGTGAGGGGGCGGGGAAAGAGAGAGAGAAAACAGATTGATTGCAACATGTCTTAGAAGAAAAACTGGCAAGAAGAATATGTTCTATATGCTCCTCACTTTTGTGCAAACTGATCACATGAAATGGAGTAATCTAAGCATTATCAGTATGTAACTATGCATTTATTTAATCAATTAATAGATTAATCCAATGATAAATGTATAGTCTGAAAGAAGCTTGGCAGGCTGAACATATATGTTTATCTTAGTAATCAACACACTGACTGTGTGAGCACTTGCATTATTGGGACATGAGCTGAGTCAATGTATTCTTTATTCAAGACACTGTGTTCTTGCACTTCAGGCCTCCCGGTTGTGTAACTCCCGCCTTGACCCATGCTTTCCAGTGTAGACAATGGCTGGATTTTCCCCAGCTGCATGTGTTATTCCCTCTCCTGTACATGCCTGACCGTACATTGGTTACAGATGGATTTGGGAGACTTTTACATGGTGACTGCATAATGAAAAACTGTAATTTGTTACACAAACATTGTATTGAAATTACACAAACATTATTATATTCTATTACATTCTTATATAACATTAGTTGGAGATGTTCTGTCAGATTAGGACTAACTGTGAACCTACAGCATCTGTTTCTCATCACATCTGTGTGTTATTTTTAGCTTGAGTGGGGTTGAAGGTTGCTGTGAAAATATTGTTTCTCAGAACACCATCTCTAGCTTTGTAAAACGTTCCAGCCGGCAAATTTGTGAATGACCTTTCTTGATCTATGGTTAGTGTAAAATATCTTAATGCACAGTTTTTCACTTCTAATCATTCCTGCTATTCTTTAGTCTGGAACGATCAGTGCTACACCAGTACTGTAGAATGTGATGTTTGTCATGGGACTTCTTGAGAGAATCAATCGTTTAAGATGAAATGTTGTGGATGATGTAGATTATCTGCGCATCACTCATGTTTTAACAGGCCACAGACAAGCCACACCCTTGTGAACAGGCCATCAATTCCTTCTTCGTCACTCTGTACTTCCTGTTGCTTCTGGATTTGAACCTTAGGGATGATGGTACTCCAAAACAAGAGAATCAGAATGAGGATTGGCCAAGAACAGTCACAACTAGAATCAACAAGGTTCTTTTAACAATGAGCTCAGTACTTTAATTATTAAGGATTAGTTCATTAATAACTTTTTCACACTGGAAAAATAAATAGCCAGTTATTCATATTTTGTCAATGGCTTCACTGGTGCATTAACAAATATCCATTGTAGACCAAGAAAACTGTTATTCTTTGTGCATGCACTTTCTCTCTTCATTTCAAAACAGTGTCTAAACTGTGTAGAGGTACTGAGATTCTGAAATAATGTAGAAACAGTTTTACGTATGTTTCGGATGCCATTTGATGCACACAAACCTTAATACATTGACCACAGATGCGTATCTGGGGTTAATCCTTCCAAAAGACAGAACCAGGGACAAAAAGTGAGGTGGTGAATCTCACTGGTCCCCGGACTTAACTAGAATCTGAAAAATGATTGATTTCATCAGTAGCCAGTTCTAAAAAGGTCAGGTTCTATTGAAGGCAGAAGAATTAGACTCCACCTCCCTGTTATAAGATGTAAGATAGTCTAAAAGCTTAACTCAGTTGGTAATGCAGATATTGACCAGACTCAAAACTCCACGCGTTCAAAAATTCCAACGCTTAGAAACCAGTCTGTGCAAATGAGGTTCACTTACACTAATGGGTGGATTATTGCTCCTTGTTCCTTTTGTTGGGAGAAATTAGGTGATTTGGCCTAGCCTGATATAGGTTTTATATAATTGTTCCCAATACGAGACCCTCCAGACCGAGCCTGGCTGCCAGCCCAACTTCGCCCCGCCCACAAAAAAATTGGGTCGGGAAGTTGAGTATGACAACGTCAGGCTACTCCAGACCCAACTTCACGACCTGAATTTTTTTGTGGGCGGGGCGAAGGCAGCCAGGCTAGATTTGGCCATGAGCAGACAATAAACACACTTTGGGGGTTTGGTCTCTTTACAAGAAACCCCTAGCCTGGCTGCCAGCCCAACTTCACCCCACCCACAAAAAAAATTGGTAAAAAGAACTGCTGCACAATGAACAAAAATGTTCAGCCAATAGTGTCCAACTTTACTAACAATGCAGGTCAGCTGGGTGTGTGTGCACGTGCATGTGTGTGTGCACGTGCATCCTTGTGTGTTTCGATCGATGGGAAATTCTCAAATTTTCTCATCCACTTCAGGAAATGACTTTATTGACTGTGTGCCTGGAAAAGCCCATGTAAAGCTCAGCCGCGGCCTTAGGGACTTTTTGCCACACCCAGAGTCTTTAGTCTGCTTTTTAATCAACATGTGAGCGGAGCTAGTTCAGGCATGGCACTCGGGTAGCGCGTGTCATCCGCTCATTATCTCTACCTGTGTTAGCAAGTACAAGCCCATTGGCCACGTCTGATGAGGCGGCATTAAAAGGCCGCGCGGATACACACACACTCACCCCCGGTTTCTGTATGATCTGTGCTGCTGCCCCCCACCATCCCCTTGTCCCCCATGCTGTTTGTATGTCCTTTCATCAGGGGGATTATATCTTTACTGCTCCCTGCTTCATATTTCAGCGCTTCCCTTAGATCATCCACTCCGCCAAAGACAAACCTATTTCCATGTCATGGTTATCAACAAATGGTCAAACCAAATACCTGAGGTCTTGACTGAAATATTCTTTTAACATCCAATGTTTGTTTCTTCATATTGAGTTACTCTGTGTCTACAGGGTGCTAAATACTTGACATTGCTACCAGCTCATCAACTAACATGAAGCTTGACTTTGCTACCAGCAAAGTCAATATACCAGCATCAGTTATATCAGTTCGATCAGAAACAGCTCAGTTGCGCTAGCCTACACATCCTGACAGTACTTTCCATTTCAGACTCCCAAGTTCACTTCATGAATAGCTGCATTATTCTGTCCCTGATTGTGTTTTTGGAAGAGAGTCTGGCAGTTCCAGGAAACAAAAACAGGAAGATGACTTTAAAAGGGCATCTGGGACTTGGACCATCGTCAAAAGAACTTAGCTAAACCGCCCATCTCAAATCAGATATACAATGCAAAATGAACTACAACTCGCTCCTCTATTTGTGCTTCAAGCTGAATTCCCTGTCTCTCTATCTTCTAGTTTGGCCTCTCTTGTCATGGTGAGTCACTATCATGGACTTTCCCTTATGAGACATACAGAGGCTCTACTCAAAGCAAATGTGATTACATTCTTTCTCGCATCACTTCCTCTGATTGATCAACGATAAGCCTTCTTTCTCCTTCCCTTTCTCACCTGTATCCAAACTCTCCTCCTTCCTTCTCTCACCGGTATCCAAACCCTCCTCCTACCCTCTCTCATCGGTGTCCAAACCCACCTGTCTTTCCAGCAGTCTTCTTTTCCCTGCATCCCTTAGATTGTTATTATTTTCACCAAACAGCTACAAGTCACAAATGAATCCAAATGAAAGTAATATATTTAGAGGTCATCAATGCATTTTGGAGAATGTAAGGAAAACTGTCAAGTTTGAAAAAATACTTTCCCTGATGTCTTTTTTCCCTACATGACTTGTCTACATCTATGCTGCTTCTACAAATTCTGGATATGAAACCCACAGAAGTGGAACAGAAAGTATCCCACCATCTCTTTTATCAGGCAAGGGGGAATCAATGTCATGGCACGGAAAGCAATGTTCAAATGTTATTAGGATTACTCTGTTGTGATACTGTTATTGACCCTGGTTATTATTTGCCGAGTTGTTGACCAGGATGTTTAGATAACTTTATAGACAAGTTTAAATGTTTGGGGTCAATCCGTTTTCAGAACAAGAAACACATCCCTAAGAAAGGACCAGATCGATTTGGGAAAGTAAACCGAGTACGGTGGAAAGGTTCACTGTGACACGTTACTTTATTCGGGGTGTCACGAATGACAAACGTTAGTGATTCAACTTTTTTCCCCACATTGCAGCATGTTTGCAGCACCATAAGAATGACTGTCAAAGTACACATTAAATGTGTTGAGATTCTGAATGAAGGAATGAGACGAAATGCCTGCAGGGGGAAGTAATGAGCAGGTGTAACGTTATCCTAACACAGCAGGAAGCTGTCTTTATAAGGGCATATGGGGGTTGAACCTTTGGTAGCACATTTGATCCTGCCCATTTATATTCGGAGGCAATAAATACAACTGTACTGTAACACACATGGCATTGCTTGGATAGAGGTGTCGTGCTTCCACACATTCTCACACGTGTTCACTAACAAAAGTCCGGACACCATGCTTCTACAGAGCATATGGAACTATATCTTGGGGCACTCGGCTCTGCTCAGCTCGCCTTTTTTCCCAGTCCTTTTCACCCCCTGCGTCTACATCTCCTTCAGCCTGCCCTTCATCCTACTGGACCTACTCTCTCCTCACCTGGCCTGGGTTCGGAGATACAAGATCCAGGGTGAGAGCCAAATCTCTTGGACTACCATGGGCCAATGCCTGGGTCTGTTCTTCTACAACTATGTGGTCTACCTCTTTCCTATGATTTTAGTTCACTGGTACTTGCGGCCCATCAGCCTGCCTACCCAGGCCCCAGAGAGACTTCGCCTGGTCTGGGATGTCCTAGCCTGCCTGCTGCTCTTCGACTTCCAGTACTTCTTCTGGCACTTGCTGCACCACAGAGTGCCCTGGCTCTATCGTACCTTCCACAAGGTGCACCACACTCACACCTCCACCTCGGTCCTCACCACCCAGTACTCTGGGGTCTGGGAGACTCTCTCTCTGGGTTTCTTCGCATCCATCAACCCCTACCTGCTGGGCTGCCACCCACTGACAGAGATGCTCTTTTACGTGCTCAACATCTGGCTGTCTGTGGAGGACCACTGTGGCTACGACCTGCCCTGGGCCACTCACAGGCTGGTTCCTTTTGGACTCTATGGAGGAGCTCCGCATCATGACCTACACCACCTGAAGTTCAGGTCCAACTTTGCACCCTACTTCACACACTGGGACCGTCTGTTTGGGACCCTGCATGAACACTAACAGAAAAGGAGAAAGATGGAACTAAGCACTGAAGAACAAGTTGGATGAACTGTTAAACGGAGAAGAGGGCTATACAGCTTGGAATGCTATATGTTTGGAATTCTGATGCACTGAAGCCAGCCCTTCTGACCTGATGCCAGAGCACAAACTATGACCATAAGGATGAAGTACTGAGGTCTATTGAGACACATTGATGTAGCAGTACTCAATTATGAGTATGACAATGATGAGTATCTTTTACATTAAAAGACATGGGAAGAGCAATCTGTAATATATTGCATACATTCTATATGCATATCTAAAACAGCTATATATTTATTTATCTATTTTTAAGTATCATCGCAATTTACTGTGCTGTTTAATTATTTTGTTGTTTTTGTTGATTTGGATATTCTTGATATGTAGCTGATTGTTCCAGAATGTCTTCCAGTATTTTATTTCCAACACTGTTATGGAAGTGTAAAGCAGTGGTCTGGTAAATAATTTGAATGTCCGGTGGCTTATCAATGTTTGTGAAAAAAAAAACATTAGAAAAGGGACGTAAGATGATGAACAATTGGTTATGTTAATCAATAAAATTTGATGTATTCAACATATTTCAATTTTGTCAAAAAAAAATTACATTGTTTTATCTTTAAAATTGAGAATCCATCTGAGACTTCTTAATGAACCACAACCTGTTATTATCCAGAAGCAATATTCTTTGTACGAATGCAATAATTCAATGCACTTAACTGGACACTTAGCCTACATAGAGACACATACTTTCTCGCTGTCCATGAATGTAAAATGGAAAGTCCCACTTCACTATATCATAGATCACCATCGGGTGCTTTCCTCTGAGGACATGTGATCAAAGAACCTGTTATGAAGCATTTCGTATACAAGAAAAGCCCGTCTGCTTGTTTTTTGTTAGTGCATTCCGCCACCTAGTGGCACACAACTACTGACAACATAGTCATTTAGGACCATTGCCAAGGGACATGATACGTCACATGTTTATCATAAGTTTCGTTTTCGATTCAAACATCAGTGACGTAGGTTGAAAAGTGAGCTTTTCTCTTTCTCATTACAGTAGCATTACAGATCGAATCTTCGCACTTGACACTGCAGTCGCTAAGGTAAGAATGCTGTTAGTAAAACTGCTCTGAACTATAATTTTATAAACAATAATATAATACTAATAATACAAAAACCCATTGATTGGATGTATGCAATATGTAACACAATTTGGTACTTTTTATTTATTATATCCAAGTAGATGGTTTACACAAATTATAATAAATACAATTGCAGACTTATAACATAACTTTGACATTGCAACATTACAATAGTCATTCTTTATACATAATATGCATAATAATCACAACACCTCTCATCTGTTTTCCAAATCCTCTCTGTGTAATCCAGTATGGAAGCAAAGCTGAAAGCTCTCCAGTGTCATTTCACCTGGGGCATAAATAAGGCTGACATTCAAGACCTGAAAAGTCTTTCGGAAAAACTCCTAGATCGCATTAAGTCATGCCATGCTCGCTACCACCCCATTTATTTCAACATCTTAGCATTTGTGAGCCATCTAGAGGGAGACAGTGGTGTTGCGCTAGGGTTTCTTAAAAAGGCAGAGAAGGTGCTGAGAGAGAGGAAGGATGATACTGAGCTTCTGGTAACCTATGGTAACTATGCCTGGGTTCACTACCACGCTGGGAACAATGATGAGATGACGGTCTACCTTGAGAAGCTGGAAGAGATTTACAAGGCCCATCCCAAGGTCTCTATGAGCCCCTGTGATCTTCCCATCATCCATGGAGAGAAGGGCTGGAGCTTCTTGAGGCTCGGGGTCACCTTCTACCAGAGGGCCAGGGACAGCTTCCAGAAAGCCCTGGAGGGGATACCAGATAGCGTGTCCTTCAATATGGGCTATGCTGTGGTCCTGTACCGGTTGGAGGGCATGGGGAGGCAGAGAGGACCAGGGGGAGGAGAGAAGGCTGGGGATGTGATCCAACAGCTGAGGAAGGCCCTAGTCCTGGATCCTGACAATGCGGAGGTGATGGTCCTCTTGGCTCTGAAACTGCAGAACCAAAGCACAGGCAGACAGGAGGCCACCAGGCTGGTGAAGCAGGCTCTTCGTCTGGCTCCAGACGTGCCCCAGGTCACCCGCTACGTAGCCAAGTTTCTCAGGTTGGAAGGCTCCATCAAAGAGTCCCTGGAGTTGCTGGGGAAAGCCTTGGAGCTCAGCCCTAACTCATCCTTCCTGCACCACCAGGTAGGCCTCTGCCACAAGAAGCAGATGATCAAGATGCAGGAGGAAGGGAGGGGGGCACCAGGGAGAAGGCCTGTGGGAGGGGGGGTCCCTGTGGCTAAGTGGAAGGCTATGGCAGCTGAGTGCATCCGTCACTTCTCCAGAGCCGTGGAGCTGAAGCCCTCCAACAACCACGCCCGGGTGAGTCTGGCTGAGGCCTACGCTGACCACGGACAAATGGAGGAAGCCACAAAAATATTCATGTCCCTGGAGAAGAACAAGAGCTTGCTGGAGTCCGACCGTCAACACGTCCTCTGCTGCTACGGGCTCTACCTGCTCTACAAGAGGAAGACTGAGGGGGCAGCCGTCACTCAGCTGAAAGCAGCGTATCAGATACCAGCCAAAAGTGCTGACCGTGAGCGAGCAGGGAACAAGCTGAGGATGATAGCAGAAAGGTGGACCAAGCAGAAACCACGAGAGGCCCAGGAGATACTGGCCTTCCTCACTGACCAAGACAAAAAGGATGTGGAGAGAATACAAGCAGAAAGGAAGGAGAGGGGGAAGCAGGAGAAGGAGAGGAAGAAGAGAGAGACGGCTGGAAACATTGATGACCTGGCTAGTGCCTGTGATACAGGCCTGAAATTTGAAGGATAAGATGCTTTTTCCCCATAAACACATCTAATGTATAACTGTACTATTTGTATAGGCTGTCCAATACACATCTGGTTATACAGTTTGTGCAGGCAGTTGTTTGTTGGAGATCCTTTAATTAGTAACATAATTATATTTTATTACTTCAAATTGTAATCTACTTCTTATTGTGGCTTTAAATGATTGACATCATCATTGTAGCTTCCTCAGTCCAATTAAATATCATAATCTGTCTCTTGTAAGGGTACTGAATACATTTTTGGGTGTATGGATTAATGTATAATTCTCAATCACATTTACATTTCACATGTACTTTTACAATGAATTAATACTAGCTTAGAATGCAGTTTGTGGTTGTCTACTCTAATGAAAATCCGTGTAATAAAACACTCACAAATGACATGGGTTTGCCTGTCTTTCTCGAGGTTTTAGGTTGGTTGGTTGTTCGGTTGCTTTGATGGCGATGTACACTACAGAGTTTTAAGATGTTCACTGCAAACAAAACTAAACAGGACACAGGAAACGAAACTAAAGGAACCATTGTTTACTTACTCGTTCATCAAGACCAATGATCAAGACACCTGACACCTTATAGTTATGGCAAAGTAAACCTGGCTAACGACTGACGACAAAAAAAAACAAAAAAAAACTAATCTGTAATTCCAGATGGGAGTTCTGTGAAATTGAGTTAGTAACGTAGTTTGGAATATAATTGCAAATGGAGTGAGGGTTATAAAACAAGTACATTTGGAACAAGCATTTCAATCCCAACGTAAAACACAATCGTGTGACATAATCTTACTTTACGAGAACCAACAAACCTGCTACTCAACCGTGCTATTTACACACGCCTACTAAAATGAATGTCGCAGCCCATTGTCTTTGGCCCACGCTACGTCACATGTTTATAAGTTTCGTTTTTGATTAAAACAAATTATCTGTTTGACAACTGACCGTGTTGCCTTGTCATTACAGATCGACTTAGTACACAGCCATAAGGTAAGGATGTTGTTTAGTAAAAGTGCTCTTAACTATAATAGCTTACTGTAAAATAGAATAATCTAATAATACTAGTAATACAAAAATTAGTTGAATTGATGTATGCAATACTATTTGTCAAAATTAAAATAATTTTTATTTACCATGGCCTTGCAAATGGTTTACATTAATTAAGATAAAGATAGATGAAAACATATAACAGAACTTTAATAACAGTTTTGCAACAATACAATAGTTATACTTCATACATTAAATCTAACCTAAACAACCATCACCTGTTTTCCAGAGTGTCTCTCTCTAATCCAATATGGAAGCTAAACTGAAAGCTCTCCAGTGTCATTTTACATGGGGGATTGACAAGGCTGACATTGAAGACCTAAAAAGACTCTTCAGAGAACTCTTAAAAGTTAAAAACTTAAGCCATGCTCGCTACCACCCCATTTATTTCAACATCTTAGCATTTGTGAGCCATCTAGAGGGAGACAGTGGTGTTGCGCTAGGGTTTCTTAAAAAGGCAGAGAAGGTACTGCGAGAGAGGAAGGATGATACTGAGCTGCTGGTAACCTATGGTAACTGTGCCTGGGTTCACTACCAGGCTGGGAACAAGGATGAGGTGACGGTCTACCTTGAAAATCTGGAAGAGATTTACAAGGCCCATCCCAAGGTCTCTATGAACCCCTGTGATCTTCCTATCATCCACGGAGAGAAGGGCTGGAGCTTCTTCAGGCTAGGGGTCACCTTCTACCAGAGGGCCAGGGACAGCTTCCAGAAAGCCCTAGAAGGGATGCCAGATAGCGTGTCCTTCAATGTGGGCTATGCTTTCGTGCTGTGCCGGTTGGAGAACATGGGGAGGCAGAGAGGGGCAGGGGGAGGAGAGGAGGCTGGGGACGCAATCAAACAGCTGAGGAAGGCCCTCGACCTGGATCCCGATGAGGAGGTTGTGAGGGACCTCTTGAATGTGAGGCTGCTGAGACAAGAAACTGGTGGACAGCAGGCCATCAGCCGGGCTCCGGTAGTGCCCCAGGTCACCCACTATGTGGCCGAGGGTCTCAGGTAGGAATATTGCAGGGGTTATCTTTCTCTGTCTAATACCCATTATATATATATATATATATATATATATATATATATATATATATATATATATATATATATATATATATATATATATATATATATATATATATATATATATATATATATATATATATATATATATATATATATATATATATATATATATATATATGAAATACATTACATGAAACCTACATTCAGCCAGCTATTCATTTCAAAGGGGGAAAAAAGTCCAGATTTTAAATGCTTTTAAATAAATGTGTACCAATGAAGAGTTCAAAAGTATCAAAACACATTTAGTCAATTTCTTGAATTCTAGGTTGTCCACAGCCATTTGGCAAGTTGGGTTCTTGTGTTAAACTATTAAAAATAATAATTATGAAAAACAAAAAGTACGTTCAGAAACGCAAACAGTCTAATTTGGAAAAAAAAAAACTTTTCTTTACTCAGAGATCTGCACTGTAAACAGAGGATCAAAAAAAGTTTGTAATGTTGCACGTTTACATCTTTGTGTATTTGTTTAGCTTCAAAGTCCTCCAAAGTAGCATACTTAGATTGTCAATGTGATTTGCCATTGGTCAATCAAAAGCCTTTTTTCATGTTTCCAATTCCAGTAAAGACAGTGATCTTAAAACTAAACTATGCCAGCTGGAATGTCACTTCACTTGGGACCTGAAGAAAGATCATATCGATATTAGAAACCTCCAGATCAGACTACAAAACAACATTAAACAAGATCTGGGCAGAGGTGCAGGTGTTTCTCGCTCCTACATCTTTCTGGCATATGTAAAGTATCTCCAGGGTTACCCCCAGGAGGCCATGGAGCACATGTGTGAGGCTGAGAACCTGACCAGAAAGAAACACAGAGACTGTGAGAAGCAGCTTATTGTTGCCTATGGCAACCTGGCCTGGCTTCACTACCACAATGGAGATTACACAAAGAGTCAGGGCTACCTGGAGAAACTGGAGCAGATCAAGGAGAAGTTCCCCGTAAGATTGGGATGCCTTCACTCTGAGGTGTATGGGGAGAAAGGCTGGACTTTCCTCAAGTTCTCAAAGAAGAACTACCACCAGGCCCTCGAGTACTTCCAGAGGGCCTTGGAACTACAGCCAGAGGAAAGTGAATGGAACATAGGCTATGCTATTGCCCTGCATCGTACAGAGGAGAAGCGATCCGGTCCCCAGGACTCCCTGGCTATCAAACAGCTGAGACGAGCTTCAGAGACCAGCCCAGAAAATGGGGAGCTGTTGGCCCTGCTGGCCATACAACTGTCCCTCTACAAGGAGTTTGAAGAGGCAGAAGAGCTGGTGGAGAAAGCCCTAGACATATCACCCGACAACCCAAATGTAATGCGCTATGTGAGTAAGTATCTCAGGCAGCGCGGTGATGTCAACCGGTCGATTGACCTGTTAAAACGAGCCCTTGATCACTCAGGCCAATCTGCTTTCATCCACCATCAGCTGGCTCTCTGCTACAAGAGCAAGAAGATTAAGATGCGAAAACAACAAGGAAGTTATCGTGCAAACATGGGTGAGGTCAAACGGCTGAGGTGTCTGGTCATTGAACACCTTACGAAGGCCACTTCTCTGAAATCCTTCTTCATCTATGCTATGGCTGAACTGGCTCTGCACTACGGGGAGGATGGGCAACATGCCAGGGCAGAGGAATTGTTCAAGAGCACCCTGGAAACAAGCATTAAGAATCAGGAGCCTGCCCAGATTGTCCACACCTTCTACGCTCAGTTCCTACAGTACCAGGCCAAGTGTGAGCCGCGAGCCATCAAGCACTACACTACTGGCCTACAGTTGGACAAGGACTCCAGGGAGGGGAAGGAATGTGCGGCTAAGCTGAGGAAGATTGCAGAGGCGAGGGTGGCCAGGGACCCTTGTGATGGAGAAGCGTGTGGGTTGTTGGGGCTGGTATACAAGATACAAGAGCAGAACAGCCGGGCCGTGGAGTGGTACAAGAAGGCCCTGGAGCTTGACACAGAGAATGAAGACTACCTCTCTGTTCTCTTTGAGTTACATATTAACTTACAGGAACAAACTGTCTGTATACCATGCTATCCAGATATGGTTCAAAACCCTCTTTGACAAAACTAACAAGATTCCGTTCATGTAACCCATTGGCCAAGTTCTAAAAATCAGTACACCTCAGCTATTTACAGACACTATAATATGGTTTCTATTTTACCCAATATGAATCACTAAAGCCAGATGATCATATAAGAAAGTTCATGTTTAGCCTGTTGATATATAATGGATTAATTCAAACATGTAATGATCTTAAATCTGTAACACTGTGATTCTATATGATCTATCTGTAATATTCGTACCGTCCTGGTATGTTATGCTGCTTTAAGGTTACTCTTAACCATAATGCATTTTCATCCTTTAAAGACAACAACAAATCTTTAATATTTTTTATAACATTTAATATTTATATTGAATGAAACGTAAAATTAGAAACAAACATGACAGTTTACTTTTCTTTGTGCTGTTTTGAGTTCACTCGAACAATGACATCAGTGTATGTGTGTGTATAGTCTACCTGTCAATGCAGTTATACAGAGGGTATTAGAACCTTGTAATCAAGTTACCACCGTATGCTTGTCAGTCCTACAACTGCAACCTCACAACTGTCCTCAGCATGTTTCCTGATCATCAATAAAATCACCTGGAGACCAGTCCAGCTGTTTTATCTTGTTCTATCAAAACAAGTATGGTCCTTTGACACACTGTCTTGTTTGGACACAATAAACTTAGTATCTCAGCATAGATAGCTTCATGTATGTGTATGTAGCACTCACAGATTTGGTAAGTGTCAGCCAATTAATCACCGACTTGTGTCAAACAGCCATACCAATATACACATGACTTTTCCAGGAGGACCGTCCACCTCATATAACTTGACTTGTCATAAATATTCCCACCAGATCTGGTTAAATGTATATTGACTGGTTATGCTGATTCACCTGCTATTAAGAGGTTACCACAAGAACCTGTAGCAGTTTTACTCTGTAAAACATTACTATGAACACAGTGGAACAGTCAAAAGTACAGAGAAAAATCACATCTCAAACACTGAGTACTTGATGTAAGTATTGGACCCAGGTCAGAGTTGTTCTAATGTAGAACAGAAGTTCTGGGTTAGGGTGATAGTGGAAATGATTTCTTTCTCAATGTAGTTGTTTATAATGTTCAGTGTAGTAAGAGTCTTTTGTAACATCAACATGGGATCTGTCATTTCATGACTGAATTAGGAGCATCAGCCCGCTTCATAAAAATTACATAGAGTCCAGCACATGTGCATTTTTGTAAAAAAAAACAAGACAACAACAATGATCTCTATCAGCCAATGGCATCCCTGCAAGAGAGGCACATTAATGATGGCACGCTGACTGATTGGTTGAAGGGATGGTCTGTATATTTGGTTGCAAATGCTGCTTTAAAGACAGGAGTTTTGGTCAGTTTGAATGGCGCTGTCTATGAAGGCTTGTCAACAAATCTTCACAAAACGTCAGCTGATACAACACTGCAAAAAATACCCTTTTGTCACCTCCGCCAATACACTTGGCATGACACATGAAAACGGCAGAGAAAAACACCTCTGGGTAAACACTAAGAATCAGCCGTGTTGTTGTCTAAGAGTTTGGCCTCCGTGTTGAAGGCTATGTAGCAGTCTGCCGCAGTGCTGTCTGGGCGGGGCTTACTAAGGACTTCCTGGACAGGTGATTGGACTTCCTGTTTGGTTTCTGGGGGGACGGTGCGTGAAGCCATGGATTTTCTGCAGTGGCGTATTCCCGTGACGGTGGCTAGGACCAGCGAGCTGGAGATGAGGGCGAAACCACTGAGGAAGAAGGTTGCTGTATAGGTGCCTGTGGTGTCCACCAGCCAGCCTGGGGAGAGGGAGGTTATATTATAGTTCAGCCACATTCAAAGCATAAATCATTCTTACATGTGGAGGGCAGAAATGAGATAACTGAATATGTTGTGTTTAAGTGATAAAGTTATATATTGATGAGATTCAGGATTGCAGGTATAATGTCAAACTAGTAAAGTAAAAGTAAAATGTTCTCATCTGTCATTCATTTACCTGTGAGATCCACACAGCGAACTCAATGACATTACTTTTGAATATACTATGTCCTTTAATTACATCTCTGGCAATGCAAAGTATTAGGACCAGGACTGGAAAGCTTACCTCCTATTGGTGGGCTGATCAGGTAAGGGATGGCATGCAGGAAGTAGACAATCCCCAGCGCAGAGGAAAGGTAAGGTGTTCCCACCACGTCTGAGGTAACCACAGGGATGAGGGCCACGTAGGCACCATCAAAGTACCCGTACAGGACAGAAAAGGGAACCAGAAGGGCGAAGGATCTCAGGAGGGGGATGAAGAGGCAGCAGAGGCCCTCCATGCCCACGGCCACCATGTAGCACACGGCACGGTACGGCTTCAGGCACCTGAGGGGAACAGGACAATCTTTTTCACTTCCTGTCAATTAGCCAATCATGTTCTCGACAATATTAGCATACGATTTATACATTTCTATAAAAAAAAAAACATCAACAACAACAACAACACAGGGAGGGAGGATGAGTAGTTTTGACTGTGATACTAAAATAATATTTGATGTAAATATTATTTGTGTACACATCTCTATACCAAACAACAACACAGGAGACTGTGTTCCTTCTACCTCATATCAGTGAGCCAGCCAAACGTGATGTTTCCCACGATGCCAATGACCCCAAGTATGGACATCAGGAAAGCAGCCTGGTGATGGCTGACACCGGCGTCCAGTGCATACGGCACCAGGTATACAAACGGCAGGCTACAGCCACTGGCCAGGAACAGGAAGGAAGCAGCCAGACCCAGGAAGTCAGGCAGCAGCAGGAAGCGGTAATCCCTGCTGGACAGGAAACAGGGCCAGTTGGTGGGTCGGTGCTGTAGGGCGGGGCTAACAAGGACGCCATTGTTGTCCTTCTCTGTCATCGTGGCCACCTTCACGGGGTATGACCCGCGTTCAGGGTCCACTGGGAGGGGCTCTTCCTCCTCCCGCAGCGTGATTGGACGGAGCAAGGCACCACAGACGCAGAGGTTGGAGACGAAGCCTCCGAGGATGAGAAGTGCTCCTCTCCAGGAGTAGTGTTCGATCAGGAGCTGGACCACAGGCGCCAGGACAAAAGTACCAATACCACTGCCAGACATGGCGATGCCGTATGCCAGGGCCTTCCGCTCGCAGAAGTAGGAACCCACCATGGCAATGGCCGGGGTGTAACACAGGGCAAAGCCTACACCTGCAACCATAAGACACCCGTTTGTTGAGGATCGAATGAAGTGCCTTCTTAGGTCTTACTATTTTATACCCTAGATCCTTATCTTCATATTTATAGGACTCCCTGTATCTTGTGTGTCGTATATTTGATATTTTCTATATTTAAATTGTTACTCTGAGTGCTCTACTGCTGCTGCTGCAATTTCCACACTGCGGGACAAATAAAGGATTATCTAATATAAAGACCCTTTTGATTTTGAACTTACGGATATGTTGCCTCTAAGGTGTCTGTTCCATAGCGCCTAAATGTGAAGACCCCCAGGGTGAGGTAGAGGTTAGGGGCCTGTGAGATGCCTGTTGAAATGTCCTTACCTGTGAGGACCCCCAGGGTGAGGTAGAGGTTTTCCAGGCTGGAGGCAAAGGAGCTGAGAATGAGGCCAGTGGAGGAGAGGAAGCCTCCCATGATCACAGCCACTCTGCAGGACAGACGGTTCCCTATGAAGCTGCCCATCGGGGCTGTAGATATAAACGCAAACAAACATATCTGTTAACGTTTCACTTCAATGTAAATTCCTGAACAGTAATAAATGATAAATATGACGTTTTGTGGTTGATGAGTAAACTGTTGTTTAAAAACACTGTTGTGAAAAGTCTATGATTTATCTTCTGTTCTACTTGTACTTATATTATCGTGTATGTCAGGCAGCAAGTACACATCAGTGATCCCTGATCCCCTTGTGCCAATCTAATAGCTCTAGTCAGCCAAGAACCATGCTGCAGCCTACAGTGCCTATTCAGCACCTCAACAATGCAATTCCTGTACTGGCCAGTGTGAGGAGCTACACAACAGAACATCCCAACAAGTTGTTAACTGTTCTAGTCATATGGACAGAGGCAGTCACACATAACTTGTGAAGCACCATTACCGTTTGAAAGGCCCAATGGTTTATGGGCATAACCTCAGGGGTGCGTGTGTGGAGTGTGTGCTTCCAATCTTACCACAAAGCATGGTGGTGCAGTCCACCAGGGAGTGGATCCAGGCGGTACCAGAGTAGTCTTTCCCAAAGTGGATCTGGAACTCCACAAAGAAGATGGAGATGCATCTGGAATAACACCAGGAGATCGAGAGCACAGAGGAGGGAAATTAACTATACTGTTCATTGTGTACTTTTTGTTCAGATTATTAATATATATATATATATAAATATATATATATATGTTTATATAATATGTTATGTGTTTACACATGCTGATACAACATACAAGGTAAAATATCTCTTTCCATGACTTGCCTTTTTCCTTCTTTTTATCTATTTGATAGATAAAAGTTGATAACAAATCTCTCTGACTCACACGCACACACACACACAGCTAGCATGCAGATAGGCTTTCTCAGGATCTTGTTTGAGCTCTCTCCAGGATTATGTAATTAGCAGGTCGCACAGAGAGATTGGGAGGCTGGGGGTCGTGATGCAATAGGCTAGCCTTGTGTAAGACTAGGCTGGGTGGCCTGTGCTGTTTAAGAGGGGGACATGGTGTATGTTCTTGTGGTTATACTCTGTATGCCTCAACAAATACCCTACATACTGAGCTGATCCACACACAGTAGATACCCTTCTAGGCTGGTTACTTGTTGAAGAGGGAAAGGTTCAGAGCAGAAGCTACAGGGGTGACAGGAGAGTGAAAGAGAAAGGGAAGAAGAGGTCAGTCCTGAGAGAAGGGAGAGGGTGTCACAACCCCAATAACTCTTCTTTACATTTGTCTGGTTCACCTCAGGTTGTTCTCATGCCACGTCACTGAAACTCCCCTGTCATATCAGATCCCGCCACTCGCTCTCGCTCTGCCTTCACCTCGTTTGGTCTTCCCCGTCCATCTCCACACCTGCAGCTCAGTCCCTCATTAGGCCCCAAGCTTGAATAGACTTATAGATCCTCTTAGTTCTCTGATAGATCTTAGGGTTTTTCAGCTTTCTTCAGTCTTATTTTTCCCAGAGCTGCCTGTTCTTGACCCTGTTTGCCCGCTTTCTGGACCTGGGATCCCCTGGCTGGCCCTTGTCAGTATGTGTTTGCCTCTTTGACGGATATCCTGGTTTTGACCTTGCCTGATTGACTAGTAAACTGAATTCTCCTTGCAACTTAGTTTGTTTGTGGTGCTCGGGGGTTCAAACCTACCAGCACCAGTGAACTTTTCAGAGAGAGTTGGGGACAGAGTGAGAGAGCAAGAGTGGAAAGATGTTGGAGAGAGAAGTGGTGGGAGGGGGGGGGTCTAGCGAGCAATTTGTTAAACCTCCCTTTCCTCCCGCCTCCCCAACAGTTCACACCTGAACAAACAGCACCAGACATGCGATAAGTGTGTGTGTGTGTGTGTGAGTGTATGTGTGTGTGTGTGTGTGTGGGGGGGGGGGGGGATGAGCAAGCGATAAACTGTTCGTCACTTAGGGTCAAATAAATGTGCAGGGCACCTGAACACTGTGTACCGGCGAGAGGTTGTTTTTGAACAGTGAGAATACTGCCCCCAAGCCTCCTCCCCTGATTTATTTCCTTCCCAGCTAAGACAGAACCAGAAAGACCAAAGATCTGACAGAGATCAGGGCAGGGCCGTGGTGATACAAGTCTGTCAAGATCAGTCCCTGAAACAGGACTAACTGACTGGAATTTGAGACTTGAAAGGAATCTACACACCCTTCTAATCCACTGTCTAATCCTATTCTCTAGCCTGAATGCATGACAGCACGCACCTACTATAGTTACACATGCACACATATACATGCATACACCCACAAACACACACACCAGGCTCTTCACCAGCTTCGTACAACCAATTACACAATCGTCCACATTAGCTGTCACCTCGGTTAATAGAACTCTTTAACCAAACAGAGATCTAAAGGGCCAAGATGGACCAGATGGTGTTGTCATACCAAACCACCCTGGGTGTGTGTGTCTGTGTGTGTGTGTGTTTGTTTTAGTCAAACATCAGACTAGTCAAAGAATCAGACCGCTGGGTTACAGTTGTCTAACTAGTATATGTTAAAATCAGGTTGGAGCAGAGGTCATTTGGGCCAGCATACTCATAATGAGACCACATGAAAGTTCTCCTTTTGGCAATCACTTAAGGAGTAGGTATAAGACCGGGGTCAGAGTTCCAGCAGTGATATTTCTATATTGTGTTTACCGAGGTTTCGAGTCACTTTATCATGTTGTCCTGTAGCTGTTCCCTCTGCTAGAGTAGCTCTGCATGTTGTTTAGACACAACTGTAACCTGAGCACGGTGGGTTACTTTCTCCTTGTGTCGCATCGTGAACCCAGTCTGCTTGTCAGTCTGGTAACCCTGTCTGGTTGAAAGTCACACTTGCTTCAAGGCAAGCTAAACATAGACTTGGCTATGATCTATATTGACGATGTATGTGTTTCCCCTTGTTTTGAATACCAGTGTGTTACTCAAGCCAAAATAATCTTCCATAATATAGACCTGGCAAAGCTATCTCATCTGACGGAGAAAGCTACATCTCTTTTTTGAGATATTATGTTACATGTTGCTGTACTGCACTTGTCACAAAAATAAAACTGAATTTGTCTCACATACTACAGGGATTTATTTTATATGACATTGCTGGTAATTTTAACATTATGATGCAACCAGTAATCTTAATAGCATTGCCAGCTTAAGGGTCAGTGGTCCTCTACATTAGACCCTAGTCATACTGTTCAGACCCTGGGGTGGGTTGGACCCAGAACTTGCTCAGGCATAGCGTGGCCTGGATGATGTGTATGTGTGTGTGTGTGTGTATGTTGAAGGATGTTGCTTACCTGGTGACGGCCCGCGTGCAGATGGTGACCATGAAGCAGCCCATCACGATCACCCAGCCCCAGCCCCCATCAGGAGGGGGCACTGGGGCCCGCTTCCTCCCATGAGCCATTGCAGCAGCGTGCACCATGTTTAGGACCCCTCGCTCTCCGTCTCTCTCTTTTCTTGTCCTTTATGTCTCTTGTTGGTCTCAGGCTCCTTTTTCTATATCTTCTCTTCTTCTGTCTGCCAATTCCCAAGGGCAGGGGTCCCAAGGCAGGCTAGCTCTCAGTTCAGGCAGCTTGGAGAGTGAGTTCCAGAGTGGAGGCAGTAGCTAGGCAGACCCAGAGCTCCCAGGAATGGTCCTTCAGCCTTTAGTTACCACAGCTGCTGATAGGTACAGGATATACCCACTCTGGACCGTGGCTGGACCTCCATTAATAAATCACAAAGTGGACAGCAATTATTAACTGACCTGAAAGATGATGATGATGCATTAACCAACACCACCAAGATCTTTTCGAACGTCTGCGGGAAAATCTAGGTCCCAAAGTTGTCCAGTAAATGTGATCTGTTACTAAGTGTGCTGGCAGTGACTGAAAGGTCTCTTCTGGTCTGGTCTAGTCTGGTCTGATTCTTCAAGTGACACCACCACCCTAACCCTAACAATTTAAGTCAGCCAATGAATGTAGGTGTATGCTGACATGTCCTTAGACACACTCACAAACATGCACACCCACCCCTTTAAGAAGAGATGGTCCTAATATGGTGTTTATGACCTATGTGTGTGGTAACTCCAGAGATCCAGTTTTACTCTCTGACCTTGTCATTCTATGAGACCCTTTGGGGTACATGTTCCATGTGCCTGGCTCTAACACGTTAGAACAACATCCTCCTTCACCTCAAGGAAGCATAACAACAGGATGCTAAAGAACAACCAGTCAATTGTGATATAAAGCATTCCAATAATAGTCTTGCATTGGTTATCATTAAATACATGTTAACTGAGGAAAAAGACACTCACACTACTGCCCTTTCTGACTTTTGTTTGTTTCAAAAACACTCAGCACATATGCATAAAATTAGCATACAGTTTTACAACATTCCTTTACTTTAAACTCTCTAATCAAGCTATCCTAAAGGCTGGTTTGCAGGCAGTTGGAGAGTGTGAATGATTGAACTGCATATCTGCATGGCCCCAGCTGGCCAGCCCGTGGCAACCCCAGGCAGTCTCCCAGGGTGCAGTTACACTGCTGCACTGCAGGGGGCCTGCACAGTCTGGGTTCAAAGAGTCCAGCACAACTTTGAGGGTATATCTAGTTTATATAGCCATACACCTGGAGATTTATTACAGAAATTGCAGTGGGGTCCAATCTGATTAACTAAATTGGTTAATACGAAAATTTATTTTTAGTTTAATATCGTATTTTAAAATATTATTTCTGATGGATAATTGAAATTACCAGGGTGTCAAAACCTTTTCCGTATTTTGTGGGCGCGTATGATTTCAGAATAGTGCAGTTGCTGTACTATGTCTCTGATGTTGTATGATCAATAATGCAGAAAGATTCTGTTAAAAAAAAAGCAGGCTAGTAATAACATGATAAGAATACTTTGTTCTGCGTCCGTTGATAGACCCCAACATACTGTAGCCTACTGGACTGGTCACGCGGCTGCAGCTTAACCACTGGCTTGGGTCTGAACATTGCAAAAATATGTCCAACTGAGACATTTTTCTTTGCGTTATTTTAGGCTTGTGAAAGACTCACTTTTGTATGCAAAATTCGGTAGCCTAATTGTTGTTTAATCGAAGTCGTAGGCCTACATCTTTTCCTATCGGGCTAGCCGACGTGTTCCAAATACAGTACAGTAGCAACTGTAAGTGGAACACGTTCAATTGTCAATGAAGTACAACGTGCAGACGTGCAACATGTGGGAAAGATGTAATGTTAATTTTAATGTTTCTCGACTTGATTATATTATAAATAATGTACTTGAAAAAAGTGAACCTTTTTTCGATAGTTTTAAAGCTTTACACTGGAACACCATTTATTAGGATAACATAACATTCATCAACACCTGAAAGAGCCGGCTGCAGAAAGAAAGGACAAAAAAACATTTGAAACATAAATGTGTGAAAAGGAATGCAGCATTAAAAAAAACTACTGTAAAGTTTGCATGACTTCAGAGAAATTTGTACGTTTAAGCCCGACTATAGTCGTTTTGATTTGTGGATTATATCCGTGATTACCTTTTCTTTGTCACTCTCAGCCAACCCAGCTTTTCGTCACTTGTTAAGCCTCTTCTCAGCAGCTTCATCAATTCCAAATACCAGTTTGTTCGCGGTAGCATTTAGGACGAACCTCGATTCCCCTGTGCCGAACCTTTGATCCTGTCTTTGAACTTCATAGCGCTATAAGGATGGCTGAAGTTAGCATACGAAAGTGGCCGGGCAGAAACTCGCCAACCCCCACTTTTTCTAACACACTCCTCCCAACACGTGAAAATAAATTATGCAATTATACACGTCTTAACATCGTGAGCAAATGTACCCAAATGTACAGTTCTTAACTGACAGTGAATGGGAGACTGGGACACCTCGGAATTGGCTACTGTGAGTCAGTGAACTAGAGATTGTTGGCTGGTGGTCATTTACTACCTTAATTAACGTTCTCCAACAAGTTTTATGTACCGGCGTAAACCATTCTCTGTGGTACACAACATGTGCCCTGGCCTATTCAATAACCGTTATGACAGCCAGTTTTAAAACGCCTTTATGTGTTTTCTCCCACAGCTCCTAACCAGGAACATGCATTCACATACAATATGCAAGGCCTGCCAGTTAAAGCAATAATATTAGATACAAATAAAAGCAAACACATGAAAGCAACAGGCATTACCCTCTGCTATCAATTGTCTGCATACATAAACATATCACAAATATTTTTCTGGATTGAGGCCTTCGCTCTGAGGGTAAAGAGTGTGAAAAGGCCCCTTTGCCCAATCCTAACTTCCAACATCATGGTGTGGTGTCATGAATGTATTGTGGATGATGAAACATGGCTAGTTGCTGAGGTTAGGCCCAATATCGGTCCTGAATCTGGTGATCAAGACCTGGATGGGTGAAGGAAGGATGGAGATAATGGTCTAAGGGAAGGGACACACAACAGACCAAGACAATGGAATATACTTTACCCAACAACTGAAGGTCAGTTCTTTCTCAGTCTTTACACAGTCACCTCTACACACATGGACACAGTCTGGTATTGTTTCAACATCTGTTTAAATGTGCAAAACAGATGCAGTAACTTTTCATGTTTGACATGTTTCTCACACTATACAGCACCCAAATACGATACACTTGGGATTGGACAAAAACAAATCATTAGCGCATAATTATATAACATGGGAACAATTTTTGGGGAGAGGCCCCGGGGAAGACCTAGGACACGCTGGAGGGATTATGTCTCTCGGCTGGCCTGGGAAAGCCTCGGGGTCCCCCAGGAAGAGCTGGTGGAAGTGGCTGGGGAGAGGGAAGTCTGGGCCTCCCTGCTTAGGTTGCTGCCCCTGCAACCCGACCCCCGGATAAGCGGCAGATGATGGATGAATGGACAATTATTGAAAATAATACACTTGTATAATGTAGATTAATTCTGGTGGTCCCACCTCTCAAGAGCGCCCGCCCCGAACCCAAGCTCTTCTCCTGTCTGGCCCACCAATGGTGGAATCATCTCCCCACCTCCATCAGAGATACTGACTGTCTCTCCACCTTCAAGAAAAAGCTAAAGACGCACTTGTTCCGGGAGTACAACAGTACTTAAGAAAGATTTGTTGGATCATATGTTAGTTTTTCCCCCAGGAACACAATGACAGTTATTGAGGGACTTGTTGCACTTGTTGGTTAGTTGTAACTGATTTATTTACTTGTACTCGCTGTGAATATATTATTGTTGCTTGCTTACCTCCAGGTACAATCTAGCACTTTCAAAGATCATGTTGTTTAATTGTAATTTGTTTAACTACATTCTCTTCTGATTCTACCCATTGGCACTTATTTGCTTTTCACAATGTATGCTTCATGTTTTTGGTTACCCGCAATGTTTTTAGGTCTTGTTCATGATCATTGACCTATGCCATTTTTGTAAAGCTCTTTCATGAAAGTCGCTTTGGATAAAAGCGTCTAAATGAATACATGTAAATTAATTTGAAAGGCAGTGATTCCAGATGACATCATATGTTAATGACCAGAGAGGCGAAAACTGAGAATAATGACCAACATTTTGGTTTGACTGATGCTGACAGACATAGCAGGACACATTCTCAGTTTCAATACTTTATTACACAGGGTGTGAATGCTGAACATTTCCAGTGAATTTAACAGACACCTACCCTGGCCAACTCCACAAGTGTAGAGTTACTTCAGAGCAGAGTAGACACTGGGACAAGGGGATTCAGTGGCTGCATGCCCTACTTAACTCTAAATTAAAAACAGCAGAATACATCCATACCCATGCACACACATGCATGCCTGTCTGCACACATGCACACACAAAGAAGTTAAGCCTGGTGTCTATCACTTGTCAGCCCATTCTGTCTGGGAGTTTCAGTGTCGTTATAGGGCGGTACAGTGGCGCAGGAATGCCATAGTTTCCTGTGTAGCTCGTCTCTGAAAGCCAGGCTGAATGATATTTGACTGAACTTTGACTGAAACCCAATTGAGTTAACAAGGCAGCCAAAAACAAGTTGAAGATGAGGAATTTGTTTGCCTACATAACAAATAATGCTAGAGTTTAAGGCAGGACACTGTGTTGATTTAGAAGGGTGTGGTAATGGCCTGTGGCTCAGTCAAGCTAACTGGACTATTTACAGGTTTCAGCTCGTTCTGTCAGTTTGCAAGCAGCACAGGATGAACCACTGACACCCTTTCAGTCATGCCTTACTGCTCCTGCAGAACAGATGTGATCACTTGCGCATAAGTGGAGAATGGTCCAACTGACTTAATAAAAGGCCACACTTTTTACGAACGTCATCGCATCAGGAAAACCCCATAGTGCAGGAAAATGGCTGATACTAAACAGCATTTTGAATCATTTGAACTCATACACATTAAATTAAAGAAGAGCAGAGTCTTCCAGGATGGGGCGATAGGATGGCTGATGGAGACAGAGAGGAAGAGTGTCTGAGTCAGTCAGGAAGGTGACAATACACACAGGCCACAGACGCTGCTCCAACACACAACACCATGCCATATTTACATGGTTACAATAAAACAAAATCACAAAATAGGATTTTCAACAAAGTCACAGTAGAACCCCAAATCATAAACATAAGACACAGTTTACAGGAAAGAAGGAAGACAGGAAGGAAGGAAGGCAGTCATACAAATATAACTCACTACTTGTGGGTAGTGCCACATAGAAACTGGTCTATGAACTAAAAACTTAAGATTGCAATACTGGTCATCCAAAAACAACCTCTGACATGTAGATCTGAGAAGATGTAATAGGTTATTGAGTAGGTTTACGCTTAACAGTTTGTCAGACTGAGCGACAGCCTCTTGATGAAGCCTACCATTTCCTGTGAGATCTGCTTCAGCACCAGATCAGGGCTTTGTTTTGGACCAGGCCAAGGTGTCCGAGTGGTCAAGTATCTCCTCCGTCCAGAACTAGAATAGCGTGGACTAGTTACAGTGGGCTGACAGGGTCATTACTAACTCATCAAGACTTGGTCCCTGCTTAACGCTTTCAGTGACACACACACACACAAACAGGGCCATTTATAAGGCAGAAGGACAGATGAGAAAGGACAGGAGATTGGGGGACAGCCAACAGCCAACACAGGAGAGGCTAGATCCCTGGTCATACAGATCTAGCAGGTTCCAGAGGTCTCCACTCATATATTAGGAGGTACACTCATTCTTTCCAGTCATATTTCACATACTGAATCATGGTCTTTGTTTTGTAAACTGGCATAATACAACCATCCATTATTCTAGGGTGTTTGTGTGGGACAAAGGCTTCTAAACCATGCTTGGTACCATGTCTACCATATGTGGTAGTCACACGGGAGAATGCTGATGGTCATGTTGACTGTTTGGTAGAAAGTGCAAAGGCTGAGTGAGAAAGTTAATGCTGCAACATTTTAAAGCGATTTGCCCCTTACAACATATACTTTAGGTTAATCATTTTTTAAATGACAGGGGGGGGGGGAAGCATACAGACGTCATTAAAAATATTAGATTAATTCTGAAACAAAAATATTTAAATATATACACACACACACACACACACTTATGAGAGGATCAGTAGTGTTTGGCTTGAGTCTATGTGCAGGTAGGGATATAGAAACAGTACCAGGAGGAAGCTGATAATTTTCAGCGGTTGATATAACCCCACAACACCTACCTACCCACAACCCCTACCCACACAGCTCTCCATCGACCTGCATCGTGTGGAAATAACATTTGGAAACCTCTGTGGGGAAAGGCTGACGATGACGGGGTGTTGATTAGAATAATTAGTAACCTTTTAAAAGTTCAGTTTCAAATTATGTACATAATTGCCCCATGGCCCCATCACCAGGTGAGTCCCAGGTTAGACCCAGGTTAGACCCAGGCTAGGTCAGGTGCTGTAGTGGAACAGTACTCCAGCAGCATCTCAGGTTTAAGAGGGATTCAAATTTCATTCTGTGGTTTCCTCATAGGTCTTCAAGGTGCCCCTCAGAGGTCATCTGACAACCTGAGGAGCTCCAGGAAGGCACCCACAGCTCCAAAGTAACCCTGTGGACCAGCAGCAACATCACATACCATCACATCAGTAAAAGGTGAATGTGTATTTTGTGCACGTGCGTTATTCAAGTTTGTGACTGACCTCGTGCTCCAGGAAGAGGGCTTTGAGCTGGCCTTTCGACCAGAAGTCCATGGCATATGCAAGCAGCTTGGTGGACACAGTATTGATCCTCAAAAAGTTCCCCACAAACACCACCCTCTCAATTTTCTGAAACATAACATCAGATGGAAGGTTCACCACAATGTCTGTAGCACAAAAAAAACAACAGATAAGAGATCGACATTTCAAAAGCAAGATAATACGAAAGGAATTTACAAAAGCCAGAAGTTTATGACTATGTGCAGTGAGATTAGACTGCCACCTGGTGGAGAGAACATGTCACTGCAGTATGAGAATCCAAACTGAATCCTAGCTGACCATGGTGACTCAGCAGAGGAAACCTAGGGTTAAGCAACCGCCAAAAGCCCATGTCAGCGCAAGTCAATGGAACTTACGCTCCTGCCAACTGCATCACAATTCCATCTGTCGTTCTAATAAAAGACTTCAACAACAAACAACAACAAACTGAGCGGGGTGGCTGTCAGGCAGGCCTGTGGACACAGAGCTAAAGAGAGCAATATGCAATATTGACAGGGTACCTACAGGTCAAGAAATCTTTCGACATGTCTATGTACGTGTGTTTGTGTGTGTTCATGCTGTCAATGCTGTTGTACTGTGTGCTTTGATAGCCCTGTACAATGCTGCTTGATCTCCAGTCCACAAGGCAACACTGTAAAGAAGCTGAAAGCACACAGAGTGCTCTTCTCTTCCAGTCCTCCACGAGCACACACACACACACACACACACCTCCTCTGCTGTTAACACCTCCACAAGGAAGTCAAGTATTGCTTTGGAAAACGTACCCCAGAAAAAGCCAAGCTGTGACATGTGTAGACATGATTGTTAAGCACTGTCTTGTCATTGTGTCTGATAGGGGTGGGGTCAAACTCAGGGTTCAGGGAGTGGACTGACCAGCAGCGTAGAGCACCCCTCAAACTAACCTTGCAGCTTAACCAGCTGAAAATGGATCATTCTAAATGGCTTTAATCAACGTATCTCCTCCTTTTTCATGTTTGAGATTAACCAGGGACATCCGGACACATGAGTTCTCTACCACTAGAGCTGAGGTCCAATTGTTTTTCAAATCCTTTCAAAAACAGAGCATGTACTTGAGTCTGTGTGACTGTCAGGTGAGTGGAAGGGGATTTTGGAACAAGCCCATTGGCTTCAATCTACCAGACGAGCTCATGACTACACAACACATGTCAGGATACAACTGGTAAAACACCAGTTCAATACAAATCCTATAAATGAACACGTGACAGTACCTCATTCACAGCACACATGCGTGCGATGGAGCCGATGTTGTTGGTGATGGTGACCAGCGTGGCCCTGGCCAGGTCCTCCTTACTGATGCTGTCCCTCTTCTCCTTACTCATCATGTGACCAAAGCTGCAATCAATCAATACATCAGTATATCCACCCACCCACCCACCCACCCATTCATCCACCCACGCATCCATCAATCAATGACGTCACAAAGAGCCCTCAGGAAAAACAGCCCTCGCCGCCTCAGTGGTTCATGTCCGTGTGCCCCTGCTTCTTACCTGGAGGCCACAGCAGAGCCCTGCAGGCTGAAACGGTCGTAGTCCCCTCCGTAGATGTCCTTCACCAGCTTGTCCACGTTGGTGGAGTCCCCCTTGGCAGCCATCTCCATCGCCTCCTCAAACGTCTCACAGCCAGTCAGCAGGCAGCACAGCCCCAGGAACGTACCACCTCCCAGGCTAACAGGGGGGTTGAGAGAGAAGGAACCATCTTCTGTAAGTCCTCTACAGTATACCCAGTGTGTACAGGGTCTGGTGTCACTTAAATGTAACCAGTCACTTGGTCACTTTTATGTACAAAAAAGCATCCTTGTGTGCCACGTCAACTATTTATAAGTGCGACTTAACAACAGGGGGTGTTTAAAAGGTATAGGATAAACCCTAACGTTAGCCTAAAGCCTAACATCACGATCTGTACTCCACAATATGAACCCGCACAACCTACCCAGTCCTTAGGGAGCATGGTATTCAAACTGGACTGGTATCAACACCATATCAAAACAAACACACATATGATGGTCTACTTCACAACAGTGCAATCTCTGTTTACCCTCAGTACACTGATCCAGCAATAGTGAAGTACATGGCAGTGTGTGCAAGTGTGTGTGTGTGTGTGTGTGTACCTGGTGCCTGTGACCCGTTTGTAGTTGTCCTTGGAGTAGACAGCCAGGATGCTTACTCCTGAGCCAATGTTGACTAGGAGCATGGGGAAGGGGTTGTCAAGGCAACAAGGTTGTTTGACACAGTGCTCTGGATCAGACGGGTTCTGGAAGAAGTATCCCTCGGGGTGACCGTTGAAGCCCACCGAGTCCACGTAGAGCAGGCCGTGGATCAGACAGTCCAGCTCGTCCAGCTTCTGAAGCTCCAGGTCGGCTATCTGGTACAAAGAACCAGGATGTGACTTTCAATTAACTCAAAAAGGCTTTATTTCAGATCACTCATTTATGCAAGCCTAGTCAGACTGGGTGGCAGAATATGACCCAGTCCTACCAGGGCTGGAGTGGGAAGCTTTTTCGGCCCGGGAGTGTAATGGCCAAAACCAGCCTATCCCCACCAGGGGTCGAGCCATGCGTTGTAAATATTCGGGGCTTAACCCGAACCTAGGACCTAGTCCAGGTTTTGATGTAAGCAAAAATCGGAACTTTACAGGAATGCAAGGGCGCATTGCACGCAAGCGAGATTTTTTGCATTCATTTCAGTGCAAAATAGTTTTTTGAGCTTTATGTAATACAAACATTACGTTGGACTCAAACTGTTATGTTTGCCTGAAATTACAACCCAATTTTTTACCTGAAAGATTCTGGGCTTTTGAGAATACGTATTTGACCTACCCATTTATATTACATAAAGCTCAAAAAACAATTTGAGCTCATAAACTCATAAATTGCTGGCCCAATTTATGAGTGGGCAGAGCGGCCTACTGGGAACTCTTGATTCCCCGGATGGCCACTCCGGGCCTGAGTCCTACCCAGTAATTACCCTTCGCTGTTTGTTTTCTTTCTTTCTTTTGTTCTCTCTCCCTTTCTTTCTTTCGTTTTTTTTCTTCTCTTTCTGTCGGTCTTTGATTCTTTCTGTGAGGGATCCCTAACCTCTACCTCGCCCTCTCCATTCTCTCACCGTCCTGAAGTCGTCCTCAAACTTGTAGGCCCCTCCCCCGGTGGCGCAGAGCGTGGTGTGCAGGCTGGAGAAGTTCTTGTCGCGGCCCATCTGGATGAAACCCAGCATGTCGTGCGTGGGGAAGCGGATGAAGTGCAGGTTCCCCGTGCGGCCGCACATGGTCAGGTTGCGGAGCTCCAGGTGCACGTCGCGGATGCCCGTGTTGCCGTAGGCCACGTTGGACGTGAGGTAGCGGCGGATGCTCTTGAGGTTCTCCACCTCCTCCTGCTCCTCCTCCGCCGTGATGTCCTTGGGCTCAAAGTAGACCAGCTTCACCAGGGTGCCCCCGATGTCCATGCCGAACCAGGGGAAGGCTGGGGAGGGACAGATGGACACCGGTCATAATAGGTACTGGGTGAGACACTAGGAAAAGGCCCACTGGTATCTACACAGTCCCAGAACACCTGTAAGGTGTGTGGGATGACAATGGCATTTCCTTGTATGATGCATCCAAACCAGTCTATCACAGTATAGATGAGCAAAGGACTTGTCACATGATGCACAGATCTTTCTAATTAAATGTTTGTAGGTTATTTTACTTGAGAAGGGGGACCGGAGGTGAAGAGAGGCTAAGAGACAGGGGAGAGGAGGGAGAGAGTATGAGGAAGTAAAAAAGGGATAAGGAGAACGAAGAGAGGGAGGAGGGGAGGAGAGAGTGTGGGGGCCAAGAATGAAAGGGAAAGGGGGGGGGGGGCAGGGCTCTCACACACTGAGCAGCCAAGTTCAGCAACAAAAGCAGAGGGCTTTGTTGCCATGGAAACATGGCAATGGAGAGAAGATTGCCTGGAGATCCAAACCAACCCTCTGTTAACCCCCTCTTGTCCAGCAGACTGAAATGTTCTGTCCCTACAGCATCAAGGATACACATTCTGTACAGCTCTGTATGAGCCGATATATATTATTTTTCATATTTGAAAGACATGTACACACACACACACAAGGGGTTGAGGTTAGGGTCAATTAGGGGTCAGAGGTTAGGGCCTGGCAGGGCAGGGCAGGTCAGGGTGCAACTTTTGGTGGGGGTCGGCTAAATAAATCACTGACTGGCTATCTGACTGATTAGATATGGCTGGTCCCATGGCCGGCTGATTCACTGTTTGTCATGCTGGTTCACTGGCTGATTAAATGGCTACTTCATTGACTAGTCAATTGACTGGAAAGCCGCATGTGGGTTAAAGGTCTGTGTAGTCCTGTTTATCTGCTCCAGTAGAGCCAGGTTAGGCCAGAGGCAAAGTTTTTTTTCCTCTGCCACAGCCCTGCTTAGGCTGGTTTTCTCTCTCTCATTCTCTCACTCACTCTCACTCTTTCTCATTCATTCTCTCACTCACTCTCACTCATTCATTCTCTCACTCACTCTCACTCTCACTCATTCATTCTCTCACTCACTCACTCTCACTCTCACTCATTCATTCTCTCAAACTCACTTCTCACGTTCACTCAACAGGAGTGTCCAGTATATTTGTTGAGTTTATATACCCTAGGTCCACTCTCACACTAACACTCCCGGTGTTCAATTTCTTGTGTAGTCACACTCTTTCACTCACACACACAAACTTATACTAAGAATAATTTCAGACAACATTAAATAAAAAGGATAGCAAACAAAAACAACAACAAAATATGTTTTATTTATCTAATGGATCACAAACAAATGAATGTCATGATATCATCTTGATAACAGCTTCTTAACAATCTACAGCCATCTGTTGATTCCCAATATTCTCCAATTCCAGACCATAATAGCAATGAGTTGTTTGCGTTCCAGTCGCCAGAGGAATGCAGACAGACAGCCTAGAGTTGTTGTGGCAAACTCTTGGACACAAGGTTGGGTTTTAAGAATGAGCACATCTTATCTATCTCACATTTGTACACATTCATGCACACTGACAGAATGTGTGTGTGTGTGTCACACACACACAGTAAAAAAAACACAAAACTAAACCTTATCCGCATTTCGCATCTGTGGGAACATACCAATGAAAGACAGTGCTGTCTTACCTGGTTTTTTGACTATGAGCTTCATCCTGACACACAGTCTCAGATGCTTGGACAGTCTACGCCACCATCCAAGACATAAGTAGTCAAATACAGAGCTTATGATCTGTTGGTGTGAGGGTGTCAAGGCAGTAAACTATTCTACCCCTCAGACATTGTCGCATGTATCTAGTGGCCTGGGGGAGTAAAGGAGGAAGCTGGGAGACCCCTCTGCTATTTAGGGGTTGGCTCTTGCATCTCCTTCAGACCGCCCTCCTGGAAAGTACTGACTTGTGATTGGCTATGAACAGTTGTCTATCATAACAGCAGTGCCCTCTGCACACCGCCTGACTCTGGATAAGCCAATGAAATACCAGAGCATGTCAAAGGCCTCACAAAAACACTAGAGGGAGGAGAGTTATTCCTCATACATTCCTCATTCCGGGGATAAAATAACATATAATGTAAAATGGCATCATTAATGTTGGTGGGACATTATAACAGATACTATCCACTATGTCAATATAGACACGATGCAAATTATTATTCACAATGCAAATCGCGAGAGTAACGATTGGAAATGTGCTGGAAATGTTGCTGACAGCATCTTAAAGTCGATAAGACTCGTAGGAATCTAAATTCCTGAAGTATTAGTATTAGGCCTACAGCTTAGGTATTGTGCTGTGACAACTGAACACAGGAGAAAGTGGGTTTACTGACATTCTCTGCCAAGGCTCTCGTACAAAGCTTTATTCTCCCCTGCAGCCGGCCAGTTTAACTGTTTTTAGTGTAATGCTTGGATTGCGATGTTCAAGCAATGCTCTATTTCCCGAGAAGTCATTGATCTGAGAGATCATTACCTGGGGCCAATTTAGTTTGGGTTTCAGAAAGCGTCTTATAATTTACATAATCAGTACAATGACCATGGTTTCCACTGAAGCCGACTGCTCTTTGACAGCTGTCAAATTGAGAACTGCGAGGTTGACAGCAGTTCCAACAGCAACAACGACTTACGTGGTCTGTTCTTTCTACCCGAATCCATTCTTCTCCGAAGTCTGCATCGTTTGGCTGGCGACCCATTATTCTGAACATCCTCCTGAAGATGGCGAAAATTTTCAATTCCATTATGGCTTCCACTGCTACTACCGCCCCCACTACCGCTGCAACTCGTTCCGTTTAAACTTAAGGCATTTAAACTCCCGTTGCTGGTTGACGTAGAATGAAATCCGTTTGTTAGACCGTTTCCGTGGCAGGCACCCGTCCTTGTCAGGTCCGGTGTGTTGCTATGATCCATGTTCAATGAGGAAGGAGAGCGGCAGCGCAGCAGGAAGCCTTGGAAAGGGGAAATTAGTCCGCGTTAAGAACGTTTCAAAATGGTTTGAAACGTAGCCTATCTTTCTCTAATACCTCTCGAAAGAAATCTAACTGCCTTTTCGAGAAAATGAGCTCCACGTGTGAGGTGATACAATTTGATAACAACTGCTAACCGTTCAACTGAGGTCACTGTCGGTCATCTTCTTCATTCTCCCCTTGCGGCAGCTTCCGAGAGTTTAACAGCCGGCAGCCTACGTCATTGTATCTACAGCTCAGGTTTCGAATGGAACATCCCTTAAACTAGTGGCCTAATAATGTATCCATCTTTCAGTAATTTCCTAATTAGTATTCTCTACAGCTTTTAGCCGTTATTCGTGCAAGGATGTTGCTGTCCTTTGTTGCCTAGATAAAACGACAATAACCACCTAAGCATATTATAGTAACCTAAACTATTTGGAATTGAAGCAAACGTGCAGAATGTTCGTTTGAACTATCAAAACACTGTAAAAGTAGGTCTATCTTCATAAGGCTAAACAATTATTTTTATTGCGACTGTTTTCGTGTGTTGTGATCATAAGTGTAAGGCTGTTCCTTTCTCGCTGTGTGCTATAGCCTATGATACCACATGATGGCGCCACATAGTCGCTGGCCTAAAAGTGAAATACCCTGGCCTGGATTCAAAGACATTACCATTCCGAGAGAGCGAGAGAGAGAGAGAGAGAGAGAGAGAGAGAGAGAGAGAGAGAGAGAGAGAGAGAGAGAGATAGAAAGAGAGAGAGAGAGAGAGAGAGAGAGACGGGGGGAAGGGGGGAAGGGGGAGAGAGAAAGAGAGGAATATCATCTTTTACAGTTGCCAATTTTTTTTCTCTGATTTATCTTCATCCATTTACACAAAATAATGAATTAATAAAACTGCAAGCAGCAAATATAAAATAATGTGTGCAATCTACTTTTATTATAAGCTAAAGTACAGCAATTGCCAAAATCGAATCCTCGTTCTCTGACGTCATCCCGGTGTATTTCTCTCTAACCAAACCACAGATTTCCACAGAGTGACTGCCACCAACTATCACTGAATCGCCTCACGCATTGTATCACTCTTCAAGCTTGTTAACCGGAGTCGTGTTATCCCTTTAATCCTCCCTCCCATCCTTATTAACCTTATTATGCGTTGGTGGCGCTGGGGCACGGATAACGGTGTACAGGTAGGCTAATTACATTGAAAATACAGTTGATTAAAGTAAAGTTGGAAAGACGATTACAATAAAGAATTGCTAATGAAAGAGATTTTGACTTCAGTGGATACAAATACAATAAACTGATCATCAAAGATTATTGTTGGACAGATGAAGGACCTCGTAAGGAACAGCATGACTACGGAGATGATGGACGTGCGCTTATTCAGATCTCCAGTTTCAACCGCCGCAACTTTACCAACTTTGTACCCTGCCGAAAACGACACGAGTTGCGGTGAGCAGATTCTTAGCCACGGGAGCATGGAAAAGGTCCTCATCGGAGCAGTCCTCACCATGCTCACTTTTCTCACCATCTGCGGAAACTTACTGGTGGTTATATCTGTGTGCTTTGTGAAGAAACTTAAGCAGCCCTCCAACTATCTGATCGTGTCTCTGGCAGTGGCGGACCTGTCGGTGGCGGTGGCTGTAATGCCTTTTGTCAGCATCACGGACCTGATCGGTGGCAGGTGGATTTTCGGACAGGTGTTCTGTAATGTCTTCATCGCCATGGACGTGATGTGCTGCACTGCGTCCATCATGACTCTGTGTGTCATCAGCATAGACAGGTGAGACAACATGCACCTGCTACTGATCAGGCTAGTTCCTTTTCCTGCCAAATGCGTCCTTATAGAAAAAAAAAATCCCTCTCAGACCAGAGAACTACTTGCTACCAAAACACACCTAGCCCGTGATGAAGCCTTTTGATGAATACAGGAGGAAAATGTTGTGTGCTCTTATTTACACCTTGAGTATCGATCTGATCTGTCTCTCCGCTTGTGCTCCTCGTCCTCTCAGGTACTTGGGTATAACCAAGCCGCTCACCTATCCTGTCCGCCAGAGTGGCCGCTGCATGGCCAAGATTGTCCTGTCGGTGTGGCTCCTCTCTGCCTCTATCACATTGCCCCCTCTCTTTGGCTGGGCCCAGAACGTCAATGACGACCGCGTGTGTCTGATCAGCCAAGACTTTGGCTACACCGTCTACTCCACCGCTGTGGCGTTCTACATCCCCATGTCTGTCATGCTCATCATGTACTATCGTATCTACCGAGCCGCCAAGGTCAGCGCGGCCAAACACACCATCGCTGGCTTTCCCCGGGAGCCGGGGGAAGGAGACAGGGGTGGGGGAGAGGGCGTGCGCGATGCGGGGGAGGGAGTGGACTGCGTGGCGGCAGCCCTGAAGCTCCAGCGGGAGGTGGAGGAGTGCGCCCGCTTCTCGCGTCTCCTCAGAAATGACAGGAAGAACAACATCTCCATCTTCAAGCGGGAGCAGAAGGCAGCGGCCACGCTGGGGATCGTGGTGGGGTGCTTTGGTGTCTGCTGGCTGCCTTTCTTCCTCCTCTCCACGGCCCGGCCGTTCATCTGCGGGGTGGAGTGCAGCTGTGTGCCCCTGTGGGTGGAGAGGATCCTGCTGTGGCTGGGATACGCCAACTCCCTCATCAACCCCTTCATCTACGCTTTATTCAACCGCGACCTGAGAACCACCTACCGCAACATCCTCCTCTGCCGCTACCGCAACATCAACCGTAAACTGTCTGCAGCCAGCATGCAGGAGGCCCTCAAACTGACAGAGAGACATGACCTGGTCATTAAGGTTATGTAGGAGAGAGAGAGGGGAGGGTCAGTACGGTCCTTTTAGGCCTAAAGAGAGAGAGATAGACAGATATTGGTCATAAAGGTCAAAGTGAGACCAACAATTGGGAGAGACTGGTTTCTTTCCTAACAAGAGAGAAACCTGGAGTGATTCAAATGTATTTTTATTTGAACTGTGGAGAGAGATAGAGAGAGAGAGAGAGAGAGAGAGAGAGAGAGAGAGAGAGGGAGAGGTCTTAGTGGTTGATACGTGTACATTAAAATAACTATTTCTGAGACAATTATGTGAACCAGTTGGGGTTTTGTGTACAGGTCATCTGCATTCCAGTATCCATGTGCAGAGCCAACATCTTGAGTTTTTTCACGAGTCTGGAACACTTCCTGACTTCAGGCTGGATTACTCATCATGTTAACATGACCAGATAACCCAAGCTATGAATAGAAAGTATGACTGGAAAGATCTTACCAGGACATCCACATACAATATTTGATACACTCGGATAAACAAAGACTTCGACAGCAAGAGAGATAAATAGGCAGAAAGACAGACAGACATGTAGATGACTAGACAGATACAGTCATTCCGCCAGATTAAAAAAGTGCCCGCTCCCTCATAAATTTTGAGGACCCACCCCCTGAATTTGTTCTGTACCCAGCAAGGGTAACAGGTCACCTCTAATGATTTTTTCAATGACATTAAGATATCATTGAGATGACTCCAACATGCATGCAAAATTACACTGCACACGCATGTGAAGTATGACTCACTCCACGAACAATTAATGAGGACACTGTCACCCTTTACATAATTTATGAACAATTTATGACAGTAATATCATGCAACCATTTGCCACTTTGGGTCAAAAGTCATATTCTAGATCTGAATAATAAATTTCAAATAACAATACAGCATATAAAGAATTAGCGGACTTTCTTTCCTTCAAAGGTTTGTAAACAGTCCACTTTAACCTGTCCTACAGCATGTGAATGTATTATTCATGTGTGAGTAATGGCGTTCTGACAGAAATCTGTAGGTCAGAAGAAGCATTATGTCAGTCATCTATATTTATCCTGTGAATATTCTTTCCAGCTGGTCACACTGACATATTTGGTCAAATTCAATGTTCCCCTGCTCTAAGCGTAAACAAGTAGAAGTGAAATGTTGATTATTAGTGATAAAATCTGATGAAGCCAATCCTGTACAGGACTGTACAGCATAATTTGAGTGGTGTAAATTCACATGATTTGAAGAGGTACTGTAGCTTAATGTAGAACATTATGTCATTAAAATATATTTTTTGAGGGTCTTTTGGAGAGAGAAATGTAGGTAACTGATGTTGTCAAGGTGGCTGGTAATGTGTAGATGTTTTTCAATGTAAAGGATACTAAAGGAGGAGGATACTAAATGTAAAGATGGAAAACTGAAGGAGAAGTCAGAGATGTCCATTTGTGTGCAAGATAACATGTCTTCTTGTATTATTTAAAGTAAAAGTGTATAATGTTTTTGCAATATTTTGGTTTATTCTGCCTTCACTGTGTGTACAGTACACATCACATGACACATATCCCTATTGAAGAGCCATGGGGAGGTGATTCACTGAATAAACCAGACTAGTGGATGACAGAGCTTCCTCTACAGGTGGGCAGTCCTCTGTGTGGGTCTCCTTCAGACAACCCTGTGGTAGCTGTGGTGATTAGCAGTTCTAATGTGGAGAAACACACAGGCTGCCTCGCACCTGAGGAGAGCAGTATTATTATTAGAATCAGGCCAGTAATTGTCTTGTGGAGAGGAAGGCCGAGAAGAGGGGGAAGGGGGTAGGGAGGCAGCGGGAAGAGAGGTCAGAAAGAAATGGTAGGCGACAGGGGACAGGGTGGCTGTGCCGGAAGAACAGAGGCAGGGAGGAGAAGTCAGGGAGGGGAATCAGATAGAGGAAGAATAGGGGAAGGCAGGGAGGTGAAGTCAGGGAGGGGAATCAGATAGAGGAAGAATAGGGGAAGGCAGGGAGGTGAAGTCAGGGAGGGGAATCAGATAGAGGAAGAATAGGGGGAGGTAGGGAGGTGAATCAGTTAGAGGAGAAATGGGGGAGGTAGGGGATCAGGTGGAAGTAGAATACGGAGAGGCAGGGAGGAGAAGTCAAGGAGGGGAATCAGATAGAGGAAGAATAGGGGAAGGCAGGGAGGTGAAGTCAGGGAGGGGAATCAGATAGAGGAAGAATAGGGGAAGGTAGGGAGGTGAATCAGTTAGAGGAGAAATGGGGAGGCAGGGGATCAGATGGAAGTAGAATACGAATACAGGGCGAAACATGGTGAGGGATGATAAATTAAAGTGGCATCTGGGCTGACGGAGACAGTGGCAGGGATGGGGGTGGGGGCTAAGCAAGCACCCCAAACACCCCACTGCACCCCACTGCACCCCCCTGCCTAGTTGTGGGCTCGGCTAACAGATGGCAAACCATAGATCAACATGACCGAGTCCTGCTGTCTTGTACCAGTGAGGAGTGGGCTCTTTCTCTCTGGCATCAGGAATTCTCCCTGGCAGCAGGTATTCTGTCTGGCTGCAGATATTCTGTCTGGCATGCCAGTCTGTGGCATACAATCCAGCTACTTATCTTTGACCTGTTCAGACACAACACATAACGGACACCCCACAAGAAAAACGACCACCTTCATGGTGCAACATATGGGTTAACGCAGTGTGACTGAAACAGCGTGGGCACTGACTCTGAATAAATACATTAAATAGTCTTGGATGCATCTCTTCTGTTTAGCTCTCTCTGCCCATATGTCATGATAGGGTATTGGCAGTCATTCCTCTATAAGGAGGAGAGTACAAGTTGTGCTTTAGTGTCAATGTATTATGAAGGATACCAGTCTGAACTAGGCCCTTGAGTTCTCTGAAAAGGCAACTTTCTTTCCCTACTGAAGGTAATCACTGATCTAACTACTCTGAATGGCTGAAAATGAATTTCTTCTCTACACAGCTGTTACCAATCCACTTATGTCAGATCAGTGATGTATCCAATCAGGGCAGGAAGGAAGGGCACATTTCAGAGACTGAGAACTGGTCTACAACCAGTAGGTGATGACAGGATTGACGCTCCGCAGATCCACAGTGTTTTTTCTAATCCTGTAGTTCACCCCTGAAGTGTCGAGACTACGCCTATTGAACAGATATAATTCCCAGTGATTTGGGATTTAGAGAAGGAAATGACAGACAGGAAATGGATGTCCTGTCTACTGGGTGCCAGGCTGGTGTAGAATGTGCTCATCTATGAGGGAGATCTTACACAAAACAGACAAGTGGACTGGTGGGTTGGAGGACAGACACATAGACAGACAGGCAGGCAGGGGTACAAGCAGACAAAGGGATGGACAGGCAAGCAGATGAGAGGATAGGAAGGCATCCAGACACACTGTGGCATCACTGGAGCAGGGGCAGACTGTGTCATAGAAGCAGTAAGTATGAACTACAACCTTCACATTAGTCCATGTAAAACACATAAATCAGACATGCGGGGGACCTTCCCAAACAGATACAGTTTGGGAAGGTCCTACAAAACAGCTCAACTCCATCCAGATTGATAATATGAGAGGGAGTAAGGGTGTAGGTTTGAGGGAGGAAGGGGAAGAGATGTTCCCACCTCCCTTCCATTCTTCTATTTAACTCTTTTATTCCCCCTCTCCTCTCCTCGGCTCTCCTCTTCTCACCATTCCTCAGCTGCTCAGAGGAAGGTTTCAGGAAGCTAGGGTAAAGTGGTGTTCCTGCAGGGTAATTGTTCTACCTGGTGGGTCTGAAAGTTTTCCTCAACTCCTGCAAATAATTATCCCAATCACCATGGACACTTTTCAGTCTGGGTGGTCCACATCTGTCAGAGTGCACTTGGTTGTGTGTGTGTGTGTGTGTGTTTTGAACAAGAGAGAAAGATAGACAGAGATACATTGTGGGTGTGAGCTGGTGTGTGCTTTGTTTTCAAATTTGCAACAACGTTAGGAAGTGTTAGCATGTTCCTATTCTCCTGGGCTTACTTTCACCTTGAGCGTCCTTTAGGTAAGGGTCCAGGTGTTTTGCTGACGTATAATAATAATACAGCAAAATTCCTTTCAACCATCGCAAGGCAGCCCGTGAGCACGCACACACACATTAACAAAGCAAGGTTATCTCACAAAAAGGGACATAGCTATCATAATACTCTTTTCATAAAAGATACTCAACTTAATTTTAACTTTGAGACATCCAATAGATACAATGGTGTATTCTACATTCCAACAGATCTATCTGGAATCATAACATTTAAGTGCATAGCCTAGGATCAAACACACAGCTTTTCCTCTCAATTGGTCGTCTTATAACTCTTCTACCATGGAGTAGAGCACCCCCCCCCCCCCCCTCACACACACACACACACACCTGCTCAACATCTCGCTTGGGAACCCAGACATCTAACCACTAGACCAAAGGGTTCCCCAGAGATGTTAAAGGACAGGGGGATGTCTGGTATACACAGACATTGCAATACACACTCAAGTGCAAATATATGCATGCACATACACAGGCTCTTTGTCTCACATAAGTGTAATAATTGTGTCACACAAGTGACAAATGACATCTATGTATTCAGTAGTAAGTTGTTCAAAGATCAATGTGGACCGTTCAGGTGCCACTTTTCTTATCCAGTCTAATTGATCAGAATTTGTTTTATTGCCATGTAGGTTAACACAAACACAGAATGTACTGTGGCAGAGAGGTGCATACAATAAATATATGCAGATCTCAGTTTTTAATAAAGTAAAAAAAAGCTGAGTCGAATATTAAAGAGCTAAACATACCCTAAAGAGCATTCACATATGGCATTTACACATGGTGTGTGTGTGTGTATGTGTGTCAGGTATAACTAGGAACAGGTGGATGGTATAGCTTGGAATGGCGTGTTATTAGTCTCTGCCTTTGCATGGAAAAATAATGAGACAATTGGTTCATTGCTTATTCATCACTGGAAAGCCTTCCCTTGCACCTTCTGTATTAGCCTATTGTGCATTATTCTGTGGAATTAAGAATATTGTTAGTTGAGGTGAAAACTAGAAACCTTGATTGGGTAGAAATTGTCCCTTGAATGTGGAAGATTGGATCTCTTTCTGCTCTGATTATCATTCCAAAGCAATCTGCAATACAACCAGACTTAGAGTTAGTAAGAAGAGTCAGACTTTGATTATATGGCACAGAGTCATTTTTAGAATGTTGGGATAAGCAGGAGTGGCCTGCCTGGTGGCAAGGACCACAGGTCTTAGCTTGGCCTCATCTTGAGTGATCTAAACCTGGGCAAACCAGCTCAGCTCGGAGACACGAAAGTCTCTGCACGCATAAATCACTCCGTCCAGCAGAATATTCCCTGGTGCTACCAGAGTAAGAAGCCTCCATATTAATAGACCCACCGCCACTGGAGGAGTTTTGACACAAATTGGGCACGCAAGCCCGCCGGACAATTCTCGTAGAAACGAAAAAGGTGACACTGGGCATTGTGAGCGTCAGGAGGAGAGTAAAAATGAATCCATCATGGTCATCATTACAGAGGAGTGGGAGGGTTTCTGCCATGCAACTTCCTCTGCGCATACAATCACTGTAGGGGGGGGAGTGACCTAATAGCCCACATCAAATTGGCCTACTGTAAGCGGCTTTATGTACATGCTGTGTGGGAATGTCAATGTTTCTTTATTCAGCTGCTACTCATCCTTCTATATTGTTTCCTTGCTATTGTGCAAAGTGCTCTGTCTGGTGCCACAGTGTAGACATGCTATACTAGTCACTAGTGTACAGCAAAAACACAATACAGTATGATGCATGGAGCACAGTATTGTACAGGAAAACACAGCACAGCTATTGTGAGAGCAGTACAATCCTCCGACGCTTCCACAGAGACATGCACCTGGTCTGACCTCACTGGGTCCCCACCGGGTGACAGAGCGGGGCGGACACTGGTCGGCTGATCCTGGGCCCCAGACTTGCTGTGAGGACCCATGGCATGTCCCTGCCCTGCACTCTCTGTCTGGAGCAGGGGCACCTGGGAGGGCACCTGGGAGACTGGGGAGGAAAGAAAAGGAAGTTTGTAATTAATGCCTCTGGACATAAGTCAGGGATAAAGAGATGACAGCAATTTAGAAAGAAAAAGGATCGGTGTCCTCTGTGATTAACTCTTATTCTCTCGCTCACACTGCACCTGCTGAAGATAATAACACAGTCAATAGGCTGGGATTTATCATGCTCAGTTTGAGATGACATTGAATTTAAACTGCTGGATTTGCATAACTTCAAGTCAAAAGACAAATACAGCAGTCTGCCCCCCTCCTTTCTCCCCTCTAATGCACAGGGTACTGGTGACCAAGTGTTGGACTGGTCTGACACACAGACAGCCTTTGAGCTGAAAGACAATGACATGTAATGAACGCCACTGTCAGAGACAGTGTTATTACACACACACACACACACACACACACACACATTCTCTCTTCTAATGTTTCACAGAGAGGATCCCCACCTTCGGGAAAGCAGGATATCAGATCCTGAGAGAACATGAGATTAGCTGCCAAACACAACTGATCAATCTGTAAAACAGCTTTTCAACGCCATTTACTGTAGCTTTAGAAAGGCTCTAGAGATGTTCAGTTGTAATAATCTCATCATTATGCTGTTTCCTGATCCAACTGATCCAACATGTACAATGACCAGCAGGGATGAGAAGCAGCAGGAAGGAAGGAGACATCCTGAGTACTCAAACAAGCCCTTGTGAATCTGCACTGTATCAGGAGAAAGTACTCATCTAATCCTACCCAATCACAGTCTGTCCAGGGGCTAGGTAGAACAGACACATTTCACACAATCTCAGTAATAAAATTGACCTCCCAATTAAAAATGTAATTAATTTGTGAGATTTTACAAGTTGGCTCTGCAGGACATGCAGATATATCCCGAACAATGAATGTGTGTAGACTGTAAAGTAGGATGACATGTTTTCTCCCATCAGCCTGTGGTTCAAATGAGGTTGTAAGGAAAGAATATTGCAGGGACAGGAGAGGACAGGGCAGGAGAGGAGAAGCGAGGAAAAGAAAGCTCTGAAATCCTTCTTACACAGACCAGGAAAAGCTTTTGACCTGATATCATAACGACCCCATTGGGTCTAATTCCACCATCACTCAGGTTAAATCAAGCCCCAACCCAACATCAGTGACTGGTGTACTAAGACTGGCCCTTTCTAATGCAACTTACATCTGTCTCTGTGTCCCTGGGTCCGTGTGACTTAGTAGGAATGTTGTCTGAATATCCATTGACCTCATTATGGTTGTAACGCCTCCTCAGAGACATGTCTACAGTCGCTAACAACAGATGAGTAATTAACAAAATCACTTGCTACAGATCATTATAGTCCCTTCTGGATACCACGATCAATCCAAGGTTGGTTAGGCCCCATCTGTGACTAGGAACATTAGTGGATTTGCAGAAACCGTGGCTGTTAGAGGTGAGGTGCACTCGTTACCCACCTTGGGCTCCTCAAGGACTCCTAAAGGAGGGTGGAAGGGTTTATACCCTGGATTACTATTACCAGGTTTATAGCACAAGGACCTCATTTAAAACAGTCCTCCTCTTTCTTTCTTTCTTTTTCATGCAGCGGTGCGAAGCAGGGGGTCATATTATTCTACTCACATCCATTCTACAGACCCAAAGCTTTTCTTCAGCAGGACAAACACGTTGCAGCTGTTAGGCTCTGCATTTGTGGTGAGGTCTTGTAACAAGGTCAGTGTGTGTTATTCTCAGACCAGATGGACGTCCTTTTGGTGTGCTGGTGCTAGTTGTAAAGGAGAAGCTATGGTATACCATCTAAAGTACAGCTGTGTCGTTCACTGTCGTGACTTGTCCTCTGGCATAGACTGGTTTCAAAAAGCTGGGAGAGATGGAGGTTCCAGCAGTGACCCATCCATGCTGGTGGTCTGTCTAAATGACCAAGCCCTTCTGCCAAACATGTGGACAGGCCCCAACAATGTGACACGGAAGTCAGGGTAGGGCAGCAAAGGATGATAAGTGCAGTCAAATCAAGATCAACAAACACTGTTCAGATCCAAAACATGAACCTGACTCTCGCTGCCAGGGGAATACAGCAAGCCATGAGAAAATCCCTCAGGGGTGCATTCTGAGTTTGTCTGACTCAAAGAGTGTGATCTTGGGGTAAACATCTACACAGTAATTACTGTCTTAAGACTGTATCTCATATCTCTCACTAGCATTTCTTCCACGTGCAGTTGATTTGGAATAGGAAAGAAAGCTGACAGAAATTACATGTTGTATGCTTGAGAGGCGAGCGATGCGCTAATGATAAAAACAGCTTCTCGGATAGGTCATTCTGTTTCCTTGGGGAGATATGGCAATAACCTTCTGATCAAGCAACATTCCATTTTAGCCTATCGGATGAGAGTCATCAAATACCTCAATGTTTCTGCGTACCTGTTTAGAAACACTTCACAAGTCTTGTCCTCAGACGTGTGAAGGATATATGTCGAATATGCCTCCCCCAGTTACATTGAGTTTATCCCTGAGTTTTTTTAGATGAGCTAAGATGTTAAATGCCTGACGCTCCTCGCCGTTGACAGATTTTCAATTATAAAACTGAATGACTCGGTGAATTAGACGAGCAGCTATTTTATGTCGACAATCAGACTAGGGTACACGGAGCTCCGTGAGAGGACGTGACTCTCTAACGGATCTGTCTGCTCACCAAGGCTGGAATTAACCTGGAAGGCCAATTTTAAAAACGCACCCAAATCAATTTCAGGAATTACAGACTGGGGCAAAACGATTTTAACATACTGTTTATCAATCCAATATAGCCTACACATTGGATTGAAGTCCAAAGTCAGAAAGATAAATAAAAAGGAACTTGAATGCACTCCTGAGTTAAACTGAAATTCCTTTCTTGTCGAATACCTACACGAACCAGAGTATAGGCAAATAAACTCCTTTCAAGTTTAAGCACCGCTATGGGAACCTCTAATACATGGAAAACACTTGTTCATGGCTAATGAAACACACGGCTATCAGTCACGATTAAGTCGACAGCTCTGCGCCTACTAACGAATGTATTTTCATTTGAGCAAATAAGGTTAATTTCAATTAACTAAGCAAATCTGACCACATGCTGACTTGCTGTTGAGCGCCCTTAATGACCGCATCGATAACCACTACGTCACGTATCCAAACAATGTGTCCAGCTTGTATCCAAAATCTGGTTCACGGCTGGTGAAACACCTTAGCATCACACACATATTGATGAATGCTTTTGGTCTGTTAATGACTGTGATTGTGTATAGTTTAAATCAAAGCTAGATCAGCATAGACAACCACGTCGATACCTTGCACTGAAAGCCCTTACCGACCAAATCAATAACCACCGCAGCATGAGCAATGTTTCTTTCTGATTGGCTGGTTGACACAGTGGCGTTGGATCGGTCAAGTGAGGTGGGGGGTATCAATCACCGACCACACATGCTTTACTGCATCAATATGCAGCTAGATTGTAGATGGACGCTAAGTTTGTTCACCTGGTATAATGTTATTTACTCAAACTGAACTGCATATGTTTTAAATTAAGAATATTTAGAGTACATCAGAGAGAACCAGCATGTTAGAGCTACTGGTTTGCATCTCCCTGTTCATACACACTAGGGATGCACCAGGGGACTCAGGGACACACAAATCATGGCCTATATTCCATTCCTCTCCCCTCTGCTGAGGCAGCATGAAACATTCATCTATCTTTGCCTCAGGTATTTCACACTCTCTGAGCCCAACTAAAGTTCCTATGAATCCATTACTTTCTCCAGGTAATTGGAAGGAAAGGGTGAGGTAGTAAATATAAGCCGGTTTGTCTTCTTGTTTTGCAGTATCTGACCTTGATTAATTACGAGATGACACCCACCCACGTGGCTATACACACCAACGCTGACCAAACTATTTCCTTGGAATGTTTTCAGTGGTAAGACTGAGTATGTTGTCGTGTACACCTGCACACATATACACAAACACCAGGTAGCTATACATCCATGTATTTATTTTAGATCCCCATTGCCATGGGAACCGTTGGGGCCTCAGGCTATAGCCCATAATGCATGCTGATAGATGCTCCTCTGGGAAAGAAAGTCACTTGTTTCATCTTTCAGAAGTAAACAAATCTCACCCCACACATACATGTCCTGTTTCTTGCTTGTGTCCAAATACAAGAGGCCTAATATTGGTTCAACTGGATGTTGTCCACCAATGTTGTCTTAACAAGCTTCTTGTGCGACCCAAAATAATGTCTCTTCAGAGTTCTGACTTTCTTGATCTTTTCTATCCCACGTTTATTGAACAGATGGTCATCTTCTCTTGAGAACTCTTGGTCCTTGTTAAATTAGGACATAACAGGGCCCACTGCAGCTAATGGCACCAAGGAGGCAACAGAGAACATTAGCTCTCTTACCTTAAACCCATTCGTGCTTAATCAGCAAATTAGCTGTTCAGAGCAAACCTCAGACAAAAAAAAAAATATATATATATATATATATATATATATAAAATCTATTTAAAGATAGGCATTCAGACAGCAAGCCAATCTCTGCAGGAGATCAAAGTATTTAATCATCACTGACACATTCAAAGACAAAGACAGTTGCAATGACAAAGACAAACACTGGCCAATGGCACGCTAATAGGCCACCTGAGACTAGCTCTGATTGGCTAGACCAGTGACCTGTCCAGGACACAAGCGTTTCTGAGGGAGAAAGAGAGATGGGGAGAGTGTAGACAGAACGAACTTGTGTTTGACAAATGAGTGCATCTCCTCCCCCCCGTCTGACTACTGACAACAAAAGATAGATGACAGTGACATTCTACACTTGGCCTTTGACATACACAAAAACTATATACAGCACAAGAAAAAAAACTGTATAAAACTACAAACACCAGTTCTCTCCGACTGTCCCATGGTCTGACAAACCCAGCCTGTCTTGTTTTACAAAGACAGATTTCCCCTAAAATATAAATGCATGCAGCTGACACTCATTTTGATTCCCCATTTGAGTCCGATGAAGCAAACTTGTGATGTTAAAAAAATGCGATTTATAAAAATAGTACACACACGAAAAATTATTCTAATGTTCAAACTGCAAGTATACATATCAATTCCCTGCCAGTATTAATGAGGAGTCAGTCTTTATATCACAGACCTCTCAGTTTCAAAACTCCAAATTTCAGTCTTGCCATGTCCTGGTGATTGCTTGGTTATATCTTGGTTGTGGTCAAGTGTATGAAGGCGGCGAGACAATACAGCTGCACTTTGAGCCAAAGTGGAGCAAGAACCCCACTTGAGTATGTTAAAGACAATTTCTTGCTTGTGATGTGTCATCACTTGCTGTTTCGTTCATTTCTTGATCGTCCTGGACCTTAGCTGTCTCTTGATAATCAGGTGCTCGCTCTCCTTCTCTTCCTGATCTAGTCCGATGATCTGGAATCAGACAATAATTAAAAAAAATCAGATAAGCTGGATCAGAACCATGGAATATTGAACCATTGGAATAATCCTGGTGTATGGGCCTGATTAATCCATTTAACAGCTGACCCTTAAGGTTGATGACATGAAAGAGATAGTGTACTGACCGGGTGGGAGAGGATGTCCACAGGAGATGAGATGTCAGTCTTGTACAGCTTCCTCCTGGTCCTCTTGGGTTTGGTGTGAGGGCCTGAGGGCTTCTCCTGATCTGCAGACCTGCCATTCACTATGCCCATGATGGTCTTGGCTGAGGGACAAAGGTAGAGGCAGACAGACGGGACGAGAGAAAAGGTAGACACGCAGTGAGAAAGAAGTCGACAGTCAAGATGTATGTGGAAATATATAAATGTAACGGAAAGTTGGAATTCATCCACATGCAGAATCGAAGTGTGTTTCTGTGCTACAGATGAATGATATACAGTGTAGGTTGAGTGGGAGGTGTGTTGAGGGGGACAGAGGATTGGCTGACCTTTGCTCCCCAGCAGAGTGGGTGAACTCTGTAGGAAGTCTCCGATCTTCTGGAGAGTCTTGTCCTTTTTGGCCTTTAGGCTGGCAGGAGACTGCTGGTTCCTCTGCTCCGACTTCACTCGCAGCACAGTAGGAGACTGGGAACAGGAACCACAAACACACTCCAGGTCAGTTGTTTCTTCTCAACTCTCTAATAGACCAGTGAGGGACCAGGGTCTAGCTAGGGGCGGAGATGGTAGGGTCCAAGAGTAGCACTCTGTGCTAGCTCGCTCTCCTGACCTGCAGGTTGACCTTGGGGGTTCCTCTCAGGCGCTTGTTCTTCCTGTTCTCACTCCCTACAGAGACCTGAAACACAGAGACCAATCAGGTTAGGGGTTGACAGGCACAAGCACGCACAGTGCTTCAGTATGAGTGTGTGACGTTGGCTGTGGTATATTTGAAGTCCCACACACAAACACAGTACACTTACCATCTCAACACTCTTTCTCTTGTGTGTGACCTTGACAGTGGTGGAGTGTGCGTCTCCCTGACGACGCAGGTTAAATGTGTTGGGCTGCAGGGTAGAGAACTGGATCTCTACCTCCGGTCTGGGGAACCGAGACTCTCGGCCCCCCTCTGTACTCATCTCCAACACCTAGACAATCACAGACAGAGAGAAATAGGGGAAGACCATAAATATCACACAAGTACAAAAACATAAAACACACACAATCAAGCATGTAGTGTGCTCTCCGCTGACCTCTGGTGTCTGGAGGCGGAGTTGCTCCTGCAGCTCCAGCAGCCTGCGCTCCTTCTCAGCACCGCTCTGCTGGAGCCTCCTCACCTCCTCGCCGAGGGCCTCCACCTCTCCTCTCCACCGCTCCTCCGCCCTCGCCCTGTCCTCTTCTCTCAGGGCCTCCGCCCTACGAGCCCTCTCCTCCTCCTCTCTTCTCTTCAGAGGCTCCTCTCCTCCAGGGAGCTGTGGGGAGAAACACCTTGTTACTGGAGATAACTGCACTGAAGGAGAGTCTCTGCTGCCTGCCAACTGTCCTTGGCTGCTGCCAAAGTACACCCGATAGGCACGCACACACACACCACATTCACGAGCGTGCCACTGTGCACTGTACATGCACAACCTGGGAACACACACGTCCACACACGCGTGTTTCCTAGTTACTAAGGGGGCCCTAGCGACAGGACTGGGCTACAGAGAGATGCTCGGAGGTGAGGATCAGAGTGCTGGCTGATCAGAGCAGATCACTAACGACCTTGCTCTAAAACTCCCTCTTTCTCTCCTCTCCATCCCTCCATCTCTTCTTGCCAGCCGTCCTATCCTCCCCTTCCCTCTTTCCACTTTTCCCTCCAACCTCTTCTCTATCCCCCAGAATCTCACCTCATTAGCTGTGGCAGAGGTCTTCTGGAGGCAGCCATCCTTCAGGCTGGTCAGCTCTGGAACCCAAAACAACATCAGCACACACACATACTGGATCCCTCCCATACAGTGAACTAGTGGGTTGGTTACAGAAGGGACACTGGAAGACTGTCACCTTGGGTCAGCGTCTCAATCTCCCTGACCCGGTCCTCCAGAGCGTCCTCCTGCTCCTTCTGGGTCCTCTCCTGCTCCGAGAGAGCCTCTCGCATGCCTGCTATCAGACGCCCGTTAGCCTGGGTGCCTGCTGGACGGAACCCATGCGAGCACTTAAAACCACAACATGGAACACCAACATGTAAAAATGAACCAAACTCAAATTGTATGTTGAGCACACATTTGAATAAATGAAAATGAATACATTTGGGATTTTTTTTTTCTTCTCACTTACGGTGATTCTGTTGGTTTTTCTCCTCCTCTGCTCGTCTGTCCATCTCTCTCTTGGCCTCATCTAGTCTCTCCTGCAGAGCTGTGCATTCAGCCTCTCTCTCAGCCAGCTGCCTCTGCAGCTCAGTCCCTCTGGTGCAGCTCGCTTCAGAGGCCCTCAGCTGCTCCGTCAGGAGACCCACCTCTGCCTGCAGTGCGGTGGAGTTCTGCAGAGCCCTGGCTGTGGTCTGTGTCTCAGCCTGGTTGAGTTGGGTCTGGGTCTGGGTCAGGGCCCGCTGGGTCTCCAGCTCCAGTCTCAGCTGACTGCACTCCTCCTCCCTCTCACACAGACGACCTTTAATCTCCGTGACCTCCAGCTGCAGGTCAGCCACCTGCCGACCCCTCTGGGCCGACCTTTCAACAGCGAACTCGCACTCCTTTCTCAGAGCATCCATGGTGGCGTGGAAACCAGAGGTGGCGCTCTTCTGCTCTGATGACACCTTTTCGACTTTGTTTTCGGCTTCCTGTCCAACTCGGACTACTTCCTTGCTCAGCTTCTCTCCTTCCTGTTTCAGCCGGTCCACTTCCTGTGTCAGGGCCTCCACAGTCTTGGTCTTATCCTCTACTTGGTCCTCCAGCTCCTTCTGGAGTATTTTGGCGTTGGCCAGCTCTTCTGAGAGCTGATTGGTTGTCTGGGACTGGAGGCGGAGTTTAGCCTGCAGTTCAGTGACCTCCGACCCCGCCTTCTCAGAGGTAACCTGCAGCTGGAAGATTCCGTTGACCAGTGCCTTGTTCTCCTTAGTCAGACGGGCTGTGTCCCTCCTCTCCTTCTCCAGAGAGGTCGCCAGCACCTCCCATTCCTCCGTTTGAGCTTCCAGGTCAGAGGTCAACTTGTCCACGGTCTGCTGTAGTGCCACACGCGCTTGCTTGGCCTCTGCGCTCATCCTCATGTTCAATTCCCCCTTCTCCTTCTGATCCTCACTGGTCCTCCCAGCCTCTGCCTCCATCCTCTCCAGCCTCTCCTGTAGGGCCTGCTGCTGAGCTTGGAGCTGGGAGATGACCTGGTCCTTACGACCACACTCCTCCTGCAGACTCCTCAGCTCCTCCGGGCCTAAAGACACACACTCTTCCATCGCTACACCTGGAAGATGGAAGAGGGGCGAAAATAAGGATAGGGAGAGAAAGAACATGTACAGGAAGGTCAACATCTGGTGTCCCGAGACTAAAAACACATCACTCACGCCAACCATTGAATAAATCATCTAAGCATCCTACCTCTCTTCAAGGCCGGCAGGTGGAAGGGCTCTTCCAGAGTGTCCGCACTGCGTTTCCTGCTCTCACTCTTCCTCATCTCTCTATCTTCAATCCTCCTCTGCATCACTCCATCGTGGTTTCTGACACAATTGCAGGTCTTTCTGAGCTCCAGGATCTCCAGTCTGATGGATTCCACCAGTTCCTTCTGAGAACACACACACACAGACAGTTAATGAATGGAACGCCAGGCACAGGATCCACAAGGAGAGTCATGCATGCAAGTCCAGTCCTTACGTCTCGGGTAGCCTCTTCCACAGTGAGGCCCATGGCTGTCTGCAACTTTGAGATCATCTCATCCTTCTGCAGACAGATCTCCATCAGCTCCTGCACCTTCCCCATCTGTCGCTCCACACTCTGCAACATCAGGCAAAATTATTCTATTACTGTGTCTACCCGATATCCACTGCATGTGGACACCATGGTTTGTAGCAATACTCCATTGATATTGGACTTTGTTTTCACTAATCCCGTTGCTATTAGATGTCGCTTGTCGATAATAAGCACACCAACAGCATTTTTTTACTGAGCCACACAGCAGCTCATCCATACAGAAATTACAACTTTCAACGGGAGGCTCAGTTACAGTACCTGCTTGGTCTCCTGGAACTGCTCTTGAATCGTCTGTTTTTCCACAGCCATCTGCTCCACCTCTGGAAGGAACAGGGAGGAACAGAGGGACTGAGTGCCAGCTGGCTCTGGATAGCGACGTGCGTCTCCGACGCTGATACAACAGCTGTTCTGACGAGGTAGGCCAGCGAACGTGTCTCCAGATGTGTGTGTGTGTGGGTGTGTGTGCTACCGTTGGTCTGCAGGTGCAGCTGCTGCTGTGCGTGCAGCAGCTGGGCGGACAGGTGCTCCACCTGGGCCTGGAGGCGGGACGGGATGCCTGGAGACGCAGCTGGCTCCGCCTCCGCCAGATAGGTGTGGGCGGCCTCCGCCTCCCGTCTGATCCGGCCCAGGTCCAGCCTCATGGTCTCCATGATGCCCTCCAACAGAGACACCTTATCCTCCTGGAACACAGAGTCAACACATGGAGATGGATGAGCCCACTGGTGAACAGATGGCTGGAAGCCTACATGATAACATACAGCATGTATCGATGTGGTGTAGTGGAGGATAGAGTATTAGTTCTGCTCCAAATGGCACGTAAGGCTGTAGGGAGTGATGGTACAACAGGGACTTGGGATGGGGGAGTGTCACCTTGGTGGTGTCCAGGTCGGAGGTGACGCTAGAACATTCACTGACACTCTTGTTGACCAGGCTCCTCAGGATTTCCAGACGCTTGTCCGAACGCTCCTCCATGATCTCACGCTCCTTCAGCAAGCGCTCACTGGTGACAGGGAGGAAGTGAGGGGAAAGAGAGGGAGGGGAAATAAAGGGAGGGGAAATAAAGGGAGGGGAAATAAAGGGAGGGGAAATAGACCTTGTTATATGGCTTCACCGCAAATACAGAGCCAGAAACACAGACATACACCCACACTCACTCAGACTGTCTAGGCATGGCACTTACTTGTAATCTTCTTCTATTTTGGAAAAGAGCTCCATGAACTCGTTGGTGACCTCCTCTCTGATACGAGACTCCAGAGCCAGCTTGTCCTCCTCCTCCCTCTGAAGCCTCTGCCTCAGCTCTGCCACCTCACACTGCTGGCACAGAAACAAACACATCTGTCACACACACGCCACACAAGCCAATAGGGACAGCTGCTTCTAAAGTAACACTCACCCGGTTCAAGTCCTCCTCCATTGCTGTCTGTTCCCCCTCTCCAGCCTCTAGAATAGTCTCCTCTGCCATGCTCTCTTCACAGCTCCCCTCCTCCTCTTCATCATCATCTTCGTCATCATCATCATCCTCCTGGACATCCTCCAGTGTGGTTTCCCAGGCAACCAGCGAGCTCTTCCTACGACCCCAGGAACGGTCGGCGTTGTTTATGATCAGAGACACTTCCCTCGCCGACCTCTTGGGGGCAACAATGGGTAATGGCCTTGGGTTGACAACCACCACCTGAGAGATGGAAAGAGTAAATAGCGCGACAGGTGTTAAGAGAGAGAAGGGTGGTGGGGGGGAGAGAGAGAGAGAATGAGAGATGGAGAAGAATGGAAGAGGGAAAAGATAGAAGTGAAAATACCACAGTCCATCTCCTTACCTTCTGAGCAACGGCCGAGAACTTGAGCACGCCAAGTGTCTCATCATACATAGAGGCACACTGGTTAATGTTGACGATCATGCAGGCCTTGCCCCGGCCACAGAAGAAGCCCTGCAGGTAGTGGGTGAGCTTGCTCTCCCTGAAGGGCACATGTTGCTGGAACCTAGACAGAGGTTAAAGGGATAGTTCGCTCTAAAATTGGCTGTTGACGAGATGGAGTTTTAAATATTCAGTTTAATGTGAAATTAGTACCAAAAGTATTATATGTTTAGACGTAACTTTTTTGAAGTTTGATATGCGTTTGTGTTAACGTCCTGGTTCTCTGTGCGTGTTCAGGTGTGTGCACAGCATGCATCCAAGTGAGTCTGGGTATATGTGTGTGTGTGAGTCCATCCAGAAGAGGTGAGGCTCCACTTACTTGGCCTGCTGGTTGAGTCTTAAAGCAGTGATGCATTTCCCCAGGATCAGCAAAGAGGTGTTGATGTTCCCTGCCTCCTTAAGGCGGTCTCCTCTGTTCTGAGTCTTGGCACACCTCTCTGAGCCAGCCAGATCACACAAGGACAACCTGAAAAAACACAACACAGTTACGTCACACCGAATCAACCTTAAACACAACACAAGAACAGACACAAACACATAACTCACTCGCTGATGGTGTGAACTCTGGGTACTCCCACATCTTCTATCCTCAGGATGCGGATGGAAAAAATGCTGTGGCTGCAAATAACACACAGTTAGAGTAAGCTGTCAACCGCCAAGTACAGGGATGATGGACGGCTCTGGATAAAGTTCAACAGGCCTACTCTACAAGGCTGGTGTAGCTGTAGATTGTTCTAGAAAATGCCAACACAATAAAACTGTGCTCGTCCCCGTCTTTGAACTCTACAACTGTGGTGTGAAAGGTGGCTTTACTAGTGACCTCCTGCTGGAGACGTGGTTGAGCTTGGTGCTGGAGAAGCTCTGGTTCTTCTTGCCGATCTTCATGATTCTGTAGGCCTCCTCTGAGCTGTTGACCTGGACCCACTTCAGATCTGCAACCCAAACAGAAGAGCTCTCATCCGACTAGTTCAACATTCCACACAGACAGCAAGGACATGACCCAGTCTCCGTCATGACAGTGTCCCTGAATGAAGACGTTTCCTTCCTAGTGTGTATTGAAGGGACACCTTTGATGAAGGAGTTTCCCTTGATGTCCTGAGAGAGTCTCAGCACGGTTCTGCGCTGGGCTCCGTTGGGGAGGGGCTCCAGCAGGTCGTGGATGTTCTCGTTGTAGATCTCGCAAAACGACACCCAGACGGAGAACTTAGTGTGCGTGTCCATGTCCAGACAGAAACTGTCCTCACCCAGACTGTCACTCATGTTCAGAGAAGAACCTGGACATGGAGACCAAAGCAGGTTAGAGGCCTCAGAACAGGCTGGTCACCATCAACCAACCATCCATAATGTGGTTAACCCGTGTCTGAGAATTTTGGGGAGAATCTGTCTGACTTTCGAGTATGGTTGACTTACAGTTGGAACTGCTCAGACTTGATGTGCTCCTCTGGCTGTCACTCTGGTGGGAGAGAGAACAGGAGGTTTTTTATACAAGAAACAAGTCATGTGACGTGTGCAGGGGAGTGAAAAAGATAAATAAATCGATACACTCATTTACATGACAATTCACTTTTCTTTCTGGTTGTATGGTGGGAATACATTGCATTATGGGGATTGTGGGAAATGTAATTTGGGTCAGTATCGAGGAAAGAAGCACTTGAGAGCTCAATCCCAGCCTCACCTCCTTTAGAAGCCTGAATAAGTTCCGCTTGCTGGTAACCTCCTCTTCTTGCTGGTCCTTGGTGAGGCGGGTGAAGTCTCGGCAGCGGTGAGGCTTGATGTGGTTCTGGGTGAACACATGGCCCTCAATGCTGCCAAAGATCACGTTCAGAGACCTGGGCAACAGGCCTCCATCACTCTCTGGGCCTGGAGAGAGCAGCAACGTTATTAGAAGGTTGTATGGCTGTATTGGTAGAGATCTGAATAATCACATCCCTTTCTCACTGGCCAATCAAGACATTTGATCATTTACACCTTTATGACAAAATGCAAAAAAAAAAATGAATTCCCTCTTCACCTGTGGAAGCAAAAAAATTATACTTAAAAAAAAAAAAAAAGACCTGCCAAATAACATGGGTTGAAATGAGGAAGGTTCGGAAATGATCATTAAAAGCTGTGTTCCTGTTGTTCTGAACAGCTTTAAATGTCATGTGTAATGAGTTGATTCCTTGCCTTCATAGCAAACTGTCCTCCGATTAGAGATGAGCGAAACCGATTGTGCCCGGCCTTACAAGGCTTTCACACTGTTAAATGACACCTGACATGACACGTGCTGAAGCTGTTTCAGAAAAGTAGAAAGACAAAGAGAGACAGATGGAGAGGAGGACAGAAGAATCCTTACCCAGGAAGGTGAAGGTCTTGCCAGCGTTGGTGACTCCGTAGGTGAATACCAGAGAGTTCCCTCCCTCAAGCACGTCTTTGACCAGACTCTTCACTGTCCCGTCAAACATCTCTCTTTGGGTGGTCTCTGGACCATACACCTGGAGAGACAACAACGATAACAGCATGTCAAGATCAGTCAGGGATGTTTACCTGGAAATACAATAACAATGTTAACAACAGTTGTACAGGATAGGCAACACAACAACTGGACCATTCACCTTCTACTCAGGGTACGTTTGTGTGCGCTAGCAGTAGCTCTGTTTAGCATGTGTGTCTTACATGTGAGAACTGGAACTTTTGGGCAGTGTGTGCGACAGGTCTCTCACTGAGCCTGGATGACAGAGAGCAGCTGGGAGCCTTCAAAACCACCTTGTCAGGTGGCTCCATGGTGACACAATCCTGGAGACAGACCATAATGTGAGAAAGTGTACAGGACATATTGGCTAAGACTGACAGTCCAAAGAAGGCAAATATAATATAAATAAATGATCCTCAATTAATGTTAAGTATTTTGCAGTACGTATTTTGCAGTCTGGTTAGTCACCTGAGCTTCTCCGCTCTCATCCTCCGCAGAGGTGAAAGGACGTATGCGGAGGTAGACCCGTAAATGCTCCTTTTCTAACAGTACTGAGTTCTGGAGGAAGCATAGACAACAACACATAACTAAACATACTTTACCGAGCTTTGTTTTTGTCTGACTGAACACTGGATGGGAGAACACAAGCCTGGCATAAGATGAGCTATGCTTTTATAAATAGAGAGATAATAATCCAACCTTGGGCAGGGAGGGGATGGCAGAGAAATCTGCGAACAGATCCCTCTTTAAATCATCAACAACCACCGGTCCGACTCTCCCCGGTTTTTGGTTGTTGAAGCACGAATCCATCATTCTGAAAGTACGAGGCAACTTTTTTTTTACATTTACGGACGAAATGCATGTCATTTAGCTAACAAGGCTAAATAATATATAACTAACTAGCTAACTAGTATGTATTTCGCTATATCGATATACTCCGCTAGTCGCTAGATACTGTAGCATGTTTTCTTCTTGTTTTTCCATACACGTGAATAGAAGCCCGCAATGTAGCGTTAATTAAATCAGGAGTATATACAAACACTTAAGTAAAATAGTATTAATGGACGAACACTCACTTTATAAATGTTTATATCGAGCGTTGTTCAACATTGATCCCGTTTTCAACACACATTTAAAAATACCGCCCTGTGGCTTTTCTTCTTTGGATTCTGGTTGGTTTGTTCTTCTCGTTGTTTTACGGAAGTTGGATTCCAATTCATTAGCGCATTACCCTTCTGTGTTTTCAAATTTGACCAATCAGGTAGCCCATAGCACAGAACTACCAGAAGCGGATGTCTCACCCTTCCGTCAAAAATAACTACACGTCCCACAATACATCGCAAACGGCTACATCCGCCATCTTCAAACCGCATGGGAAGAGGCACTTTTGTAGCTAGCTCAATACATGCATCTGCAAACATGTCTGTGTTCATGGACTTAAACATTAGCTGGACTACAGACAAAAAGAAACTACAGAGTGTTATTGAAAAAGCAGCTCATCGTAAGACCCATTTTCATTCCTATCAGTATCACACGTCAGATTTACAGGATCTAGATATGTATCTAGATTTAAATATGTCATCAACAAACCTGTCATATTTTGAAACATGTTGCAAGAAAGCCGACAATCAAATAAAAACGTTTCCATATTTTTAGTTGGATACTCCACAGTTGCCATCAACTATGTTTATGATCAGCAGCAAAACAAGAAAGAGGTAGGTTACTGAAAAGAAGTCCCTATAAGTTACATTTGTTGCAAGGATGTTCCTTCACCCTGTCTAGCAAAGATTTCTGTTTGGTTTCAGAAAATTGCTAAACCAACATGTATCTCTGAGCTGTTTGACAAGATGCCCATAATACAGGTAAGCATACATTTTAAACAAGCAAGATAAACGTTGACTGCTGTGATGAGATACCCACTAATGTCTACTTGAGCAATGGTTACCTGATCTCCATATTGGGCTGATATTCACCTCACCTGCCTCCCACTCCTCATTATTTTTCCTCTAGGGTAAATCCAGGCCTATCAAAGTGCTGAACCGATTGACGATTGTGGCAACGCAGGCTAGTCACTTTGTAAGTCTTGGCACAGTAGATCTGTTAGTGTTTGTGGGACAGTATTGATAGTAAAACAGACACACCTTTTGATCTTTGTCTGTTATGTTACATCAGAGGCCTACGGGGGAATACAAATTCTACGACATCATAGCTGTCCTCCCCAAATCAGAAAAGCTGTTTCATGTAAGTCCTTCCTTCACTGCATCTCAATGTCCTGAGGAACCTTCTCTTCCTCCCTGGCCTGTTCTGTTCCACACTGGCTCTATCAGTTTAACTGCCATCAACACAGATGGAGGTGGATAAGAGAGAATTGCTTTTGCTGAGTGCGATTCACTGTAGTTACTCCCCAACCTCGGGTGTAAGTTATACAGGATGCTGACTTGTCTGTTTTGACAGGCAGCCTGCATGACATACGATGTTGACATAATCTGTGTGGAGGTGACAGAAAGACAGCCCTTCTTCTTCAAGAGATCTCCAGTTAATGGGGTAGGATAGGTCGTCTGACTTCCATCCAAGATTTCTTGATTGTAACTGGTTGTTTATGGGCAGAGGTTGTAACTGTGAGATATGAGGTACGTGTGTGTTTCTCTAACCCTTTGTGCGTGTTTCTCTACGTGTCAGGCCATAGAGAGAGGTGTGTTCTTTGAGATCAGCTACACGCCCGCAATCAGAGACTCCACCATGAGGAGGTACACCATCTCTAACTCCCTCAGCCTCATGGAGACCTGCAAGGGAAAGGTAATCTGATGACAATGACTGACTATACCAAAACGATGCATTACTAACCCACTTTTACTTGGTTTATTAATTGATATATGTGTATCTCTTTTTCTTTCTTCAGAATGTCATTGTATCTAGTGGAGCAGAAAACGTGAGTGTGAAAGTAGACCACGTTAAACTAGACTACCAAAACACGGTTTTTGTTTTTGAATTAAAATGTTCCTTTCTTGTTTAGGTCCTGGATCTGAGAGGACCATATGACATCGCTAACCTGTATCCTTTAGGATTCTAATATCTGTATGTCATTCCCTCAGGGGCTTCTTAACTTGTTGTTTATACTATTTGTGTGTGTGTGTGTCACACGTCTGTGGTGAGGCTATTGTCCTGAGAGTGATCCAGAGGCCTGCTGTTTGGGCTTTCCGAGGGAGATGCCAAATCTGCCGTCTCCACCAACTGCCGCTCCGTGTATCTGCATGGAGGTAGGCAAGGCATCACCTGAAACACTCTAGAATGGGGAGCCAACTCACTGTACCAACAACAAATAGGCAGCATAGAGTTACCCTGAGTTTAACATGAATACAGTATACTAGTTATACATGGTTGGACATGATAAAGGAAGGTCATCATGTCGATGTATCATTTTCATTGCAGAGACCAGGAAAACTGCTATGGGAATCATCCACACTATGAAGAAAGATGAGCAAACAGAGATACAAGACCAAAAGAGACCAGAGGAGGAGGAGGTGGCAGAGGGGGAAGCCCCTCCCTCTAAGAGAGCCAAGACAGACACTGTATAGTCAGATATACACTCAGATTCTCCTGATTTTCTCACAGAGCCTTCTATTATGTTTTCTTTTTTTTAATAGGTATTCAACTTAGTGTTATCTCTATGGTTGTAAATGACAATAAGTATTCTTTTTTTTAAATCATTTAACAAACGCAGAAAGTTATAACATTGCTGTTTATTTTATGATCATGTAAAAACCATGCAAATGTACAGATGAATATATAGTAGAATATTTACAATTTAAATCCACAAGTGTATGCAAGTCTTTTATTTATATTTATATATATATATATATATATATATAAATATAATTTGTTTTTGCTTAGTACACTGTCAATCAAAGCAACCTGCTGGGATTCACTGAATATGTTGTAACTTTTTACAACAGAAAGCAATCAAAATTCAGTTGTTCTTCAACAAAGCTAGTTTTAGTAATGTACCTAATCAGATTCATATCACATTCCTGAGATAGCGTTCCTTCCAATCATCCCTTTCTGTCCCCCTCCCTTTGTGATCAAAAATTCTGATTGTAAAGTATGGTTTCAATACTAAGAGTGACAATATCAGGTTCATAGGCACACAGTACATTATATCTGCTGTGAGATGCAAGTTCCATTAAGATGGCTGTCATAGGTTCTCTGTCATCAGTTTCAAGTTAGCTGGTTTAGTTCTCTTGAGGTGATCAGAGTAGCATATCGGTAAACTCAGAAGCGTCAATATCAGTCGCATGGCACCTGGCATTTCTCAAACCCTGAAGTCCTCTACATCTTCATGTATCTCCTGCTCCTCAGCTCCTGCAGGTTCTATTTGACTTTGCTCAGGATGTTCTTGGCACCATTCTGCCACTCCAAGACACAGTCCATTGGGGATTTGCCCACCTGCCAAAAGGAAAACAATACTTGTTACACTCCATGAATCTCCTCACTACCGAACACATCAGATCCTAACTGGGAAAAATGGACCGATGTCATGTTTGTCATTTTTTTTTTGTTTTTTTTGTTTTTTTAAGCCATCAGATCACCACAAGAGGGTGTGCATGATGCACTTCTGCCCAGGAAATTTGTATTTTGTCTGTCTTGAATGCTTTACACTACAAAAAGTATTTACGTGTGCTAACAATTCCAAATTACATTATAAATTCTAATGATAAAAGTTGATCAATTAGGTTTCCAACAGTCCCTTAGTAGTATAATATCTATGTTAATAAACAGTCAAGACAAGTTGTAGGTTTGTGGCAGATCCCGAGGAGCTGCAGTAGCACGTGTGAGAGCAGGGACGTACAGAGTTCTTCAGTTTGAGGTTGGCTCCGTGCAGCAGCAGGAGCTGGAGGATCTTGAACCTGTTCAGCCTGACGGCGTCATGCATGGGTGTGTCCCCATCCTGGACAGGACCACACACAAAACACCAAGCTGACACGCGGGTCTGAGGATACTGTGGAAGGTTAACACTACTGTCCTGTGGTGTAGTCAGTCCTACTGGTAGTCTGTAGTTTGTCATTGTGAAAGTGTGTGTGTTTTGAGTCCTCACTCGATCTTTGGCGTTGACCTCAGCTCCACAGTCGATGAGGTGCTCTGCACACTCGTAGTGACCTGTTCTCACGGCAACGTGAAGAGGGGTGCTCAGCAGCTGAGAGGACAAAACAACATTCTCAAAAACAGTAATGACAACGACATAATACTGTATTAAAGTAAACTTTGTATTAAAGTAACTTATTAGAGCTGATTCAGCTGTAGGTAAATTAGTCTAGGCATAGCCAACACTACCTAAACAAAATCCATTGCGATGTCCTACAGCTTCTCACCTTGTCTCTGGTAGAGAAGCTGGCATCGTGGTTGAGCAGAAGTTCTAACACAGGCTGACTGCCCCCCCGACAGGCACAGTGGACTGCTGTGGCCTGCAGCTGGAAATGGACGAGGAGGAGGTATGGTTGACAGTGAATAAATACACATTTTGCTCCCAGAGGTCGACACACAGTTCAATCATCCCAGCTTAGAGTAGCTCTTTAATCGCTTCTTAATCCCCCCCCCATTGTATGTGTGTGCACTATGGGGTTCTTGACTACCTTGTCCTTGTTCTCGATGTCAACCCCTGCCTCCAGCAGTCTGCTCACCACCTCCACATGACCGTGGGCGCTGGCTTTGTGAAGTGCAGAGCGTCCAAACTGAGACACCAGGGGAGGGAAGACACAACACATCCATTGGTCAATCTTTTTTTATCTTCCTGCTCATGACTCTTTCACTTACTCTCTCCATCCATCATCCATCTATCACTTTATCCATCTAATTTTGTTCCCTCTCACTCACTGTATCACTTTCACATGTCACTTTTTTTTTTTTTTTTCTTGTGCTTTCTTTCTTATTAGCACACACGCTCACATTGTCGCAGGCGTTGGGGTCCCCTCCTCTAGTGAGGTATCTCTCGATCAGAGGCATTTTGTTCTCCTCACAGGCCTTCATGAAGTCTTCCTCGTCCACATAGTAAGGCTGAACAGGACAGACAGACAGCTTAACAGCTGGGCTACGTCACTTTCTCCTCTAAGCTGCCACCTTCACAATGACAGCCATGAGGAGCTTATACAGCCAATCAGACCTATTGTTATTTTACCAGGTTTGTCTGATTGAGATTAAACCATCTTCTCATAGAGTATCTCACCACAGCCTCTGGAGAGGGAGGAGTCTTGCGGACTGGAGCTTTCCTCGCCTTCTTATTCTTCCTCAGTTGGAGAATCTGGAGATCTGGAGAGTTCTGGAGATTGTCCGGGTTCTCCAGTTTCAGGTGCCCAGCTTTGTCCACCTGTGTACCATAGTAAGGCAGGAAGGGTAGTAGAGGTTGACTGGCTGACACACATACACACACACACCCATAGAGCAGTAGCATGTGGGTATGAACAGCCAGAGTATAGTTGGTTTTCCAGTAAAAAGGGCTGATCATCAAGAAACAGCACTTCATCTCATTGATTTGACTTTATTAAATAGTACACTGACATGCGGCCCAAGAAAGGGCTATTCGCATCTCTCTCTAGCAACTGAGCACATAACAAATAACAAGTTTGAACAAGGACCCCATATATTAGTAGTATTCTAAACAAGGTTATTAATGCCATAAACTAAAATGAAGGGTAGGTCTCACACACATTCCTCTGAAGTGGACTTACATTCAGTGTGACAGGGACCTCCGTGTCGGTCAGGCGGTCTTTGTGAGACCTGCGGTTGTCCTGCTTCTGGTCGATGGAGGTCTCATACTGGCTCTCTGAGAAACCTGCCTCTCCTGGATTCTTCCCCTCACCTCTCTTGTCTGTCACCTGGACAGAGGAGGGGGAGAGAGAAAGGGTGAGGAAGTGTGAAGATAGAGGGAATAGACTCTTATCTGTCTTTCCTTCTTCATCCATATCCCTCTATCGTAACCACAGTCAGGGTCATCCAGTGATGAAGTAGTAAACATACCAGCTCCTCCATACTCTGGAATCTCATTCTCATCATGGTCAGGCCTGGAAGTTGCAGCTTACCGAAGCTTCCAGTTGAAATGATGCCATGTCCCTGTCCTGCCTCTTATATATGTGTGGAGCTCTACAAGGCTGAGCTCATGTTCCAACAGGATAACTGCTGTCCTCTGACCCCCCTGCTGAGACATAGTATGCTTTCCTCTCATCCTGAACACGTTTGGGACAGGGTACAGCAATGTGTGTGTGTGTGTGTGTGTGTCAGCTAAAGAATATTTTTTGCTGGAAGGGAGATGCCTGTGGCTGCTGCCATTACCTTTCAGTAGCCCAGACTGGAGGTGAAACTTGAGAACGTCACTGACACACACTCAGCTACCCCCCGTCCCTCCACACACATACACTCACATACACACACACATATACACACACACACACACACCACCATCATCATGCTTCCCAATAGCAGTTGGCTCAAGGTAAGAAACCCAACCCTAAACCATTCCTGTAGCAGCACCCTGTGGACAGGAAGACATGAGAGGCTGACAACATCATAACACTTATTTATAACAGCTAACTGTCTGTCCTGCCAGTTTCAGATGATTAACTATGAGGTACACTGAGGTGAAAAGATGGTTGGTTTTGACCACTGCAGGGGTTCATGGGCTGTCTAGCTATCTGGCTGGTTGGCCAGATTGTTAGCTCACCGCATGGATGTCTTTACTGGCCTGTTTTCTTCTTCTAGGGTTTCTAGTCACAATGAATTGTATGAGCTAATAAAGATATTACTACCTGAGCTTATATTAGAAAGGAACTGTAATAAATCATCTTCTCTAATGGCTCACAGGCCTGGAGACATGCATACTTCACTGCTGTCCAGGTTTCACAAGTACACACACACACACACACACACACACACTGAGTTTGATCTGGTAAGACTTCACAGTCTGTCCCTGTCCGTACAGAAGTCATCCCAGTGAAATCCTCCCCTTGTCCTTTTTCTAATGGTCTTCTGGAAAAGTGACAGCTCGTAAAGGCTACAGAATGTATCTTTAGCTGTGCCACATGTGTCCACAGGGAGCCATGTTTCATGGGAAACGTCTTTATGATGAGTCACATTAAGACATAACCGTTATCTGGACATGGTTATCTGATTTCCTAGAACTGACATGACACTTACATTTACATGTATTAATTTAGCAGATGCTTTTATCTAAAGCGACTTCCAAGAGAGAGCTTTACAAAAGGGCGTAGGTCACTGATCATAACAATGAGATTAGCCAAAACATAAAGCATACACTGTGAAAAACCAAATACGTTCCAAAGGGAAGAACCATAAGAGCATGCAGTTAAACAAGTTACAATTAAACAACATGAACCTCAAAAAGTGCAAGAGTGTACCTGTAGAAAAGCAAACAACAGTAAAATATTTCACAGCGAGTACAATCTAAATCAGTTACTACTAACCAACAAGAGCAACAAGTCTCTCAATAAGAGACTTCACTAGCACCGAGACTGTCTGGAAAGCCACATCTTTCTCCCTCGTTCTCTCCAACCTTTTACACCCACACACACACATTGTCATCTATCTCTTTCTCTCTTGCTATCTTTTGCTCTCATAGAAGAGCTAGATAATCCAGCAGAAAGCCTACAATGTACTGTACAAGGACATCACAGATAAACTGTAGGCATTCTGGTTCATTTGGTATACAGCATACATTTGAGATACACAGTTCACTCATCACCACCACCAGAGCAAGTAATATTACTTCATACTTCATTTGTAAATTATTGATGTGGAATTTTGCATCTGCAACACAGCAGACAAATACCATTTGAAAAGCTCATCCCAAAACACTCCACACCTTTTATCACTGTAAGTACAAGTATGCTTCATATGTTGACAAGAGAGGCACGTAAAGTCACTACCTTTGCAAAAGGTGAAACTGTGTAACTTTCTTTCAAATTCGGAATCAGCACAACTATAAATCATAATGCCATGAAACTATTATCATTTTAAATGCACACACACACACACTCACTATAACCAGCATTATTGTACTATATAGTCACAGGTGACTAGTATATTTACTTGTTCCGTGGGCACAGGATCCATGGAGCCTTTAATTTGTTGGTCTCTGCTTCAGTAGCTCAGTTCTCAACCCACAGATCAGGTAGTATACAGGAGACAGAGTTTGATGTGAACTACGGGCTGTCAGGTTGGTCTCTTATCCTCTTCACAACAAAGCTCACAACCTATCTCCCCCTCTCTACCAATCACAACACTCGAACAGTTTACCTAGGTGTTCTAACGATGGGTGGGTAAATATCACCCCCCCCCCCACTTTTCTCCCCCTCTCTCTGTATCACTCAAGAAAAAACAAGTGTCAACCAGATATTTCAAATCACCACATCAAATATCAGTTTTTATACGTCCTTCACTTGTTTGATAATTTTGTGTTAAATTGTGCCCCCCCCCACACCGACACGCACACACACACATGCATGCACCCACGCACACGCACACACCACCACCACCACAAGATGCCATATACATGAGGTGGGGGGGGGGGGAATGAGCTATCAACATTAAAGCATAAAGACTGGGATACAGTTTCAGGACAACTTGTAAGAGGATAACATATTTTCATGTTGTCAAGTTGTAAAATCCTGTAAGTCATATGTCAGGGCATTGGTGGAATAACTCACAGTCATATGAGGAGATGGAGGAAGAAGAGCAGGAGGAGATAAGATGGGCTAGGAAGCACTTTATGTTAAGCTATAACACCCTAATTACAAAAAAGAGCATACAGGAGTTACATTCCTCCATGTTAAAAAGCCCAATCACATCCCTAACCATGTAATTGCTAAGCTATCACTTTAACACAGTGTATTCACTTACACAATAGGGAGTAACTATGGTGTTACAGTGGCACAAGAGCTAGCTGATATTTACTTACAAAGAAATACATACACTGTTGTTCATTCCCTCTCATAGGAATCTGAATGCAGCTGCCTTACCTTAAGACTGATTGTTTAACCTTACTATTAGGGACTACTTTCAGATCTCTAATGGTACAATTCATAGATTCAACCTGTGACAACATCAGGGCGAGCCGAGAGTTCTTATCTTTGAGACAATTATACAATTTCATAAATGACTCCTCAGAAATTTTCTCATTAGAAACTTTGGAAAATTATAAATAAATTAAAATGCAGCTAGCCATGAGTCAGGGCCTTTGTGGAAAATCCAGTAATCAGAGAGAAACAGAACACTTCACCTATCTGAGTGAAGGGGAGGGAAGGAGAGGTAGAAAGACAATATCAGTAAGTTGGTAAGTAAAAGGTCTCAGCTCCAGGATCAGGGTTAAGCACTACTGGTTGATGACCTGGTGGGGTGTGGGATCAAGTTCTACAGCCATGTCCTATCCCTTTTTATCCTCTCCCTCCCTCTCCCTCCCTCCCTCCCTCCCTCCCTCCCTCCCTCCCTCCCTCCCTCCCTCCCTCCCTCCCTCCCTCCCTCCCTCCCTCCCTCCCTCCCTCCCTCCCTCCCTCCCTCCCTCCCTCCCTCCCTCCCTCCCTCCCTCCCTCCCTCCCACCCCCCTGTCTCTCTTACCACCCTGTCCCTCACCTCTGCCTCCCTCTGCCTCCCTCTGCCTCCCTCTGCCCCTCCCTCCCTCCCTCCCTCCCTCCCTCCCTCCCTCCCTCCCTCCCTCCCTCCCTCCCTCCCTCCCTCCCTCCCTCCCTCCCTCCCTCCCTCCCTCCCTCCCTCCCTCCCTCCCTCCCACCCCCCTGTCTCTCTTACCACCCTGTCCCTCACCTCTGCCTCCCTCTGCCCCTCCCTCCGTCCCTCCCACCCCCTGTCTCTCTTACCACCCTGTCCCTGACCTCTGCCTCCCTCTGCCCCTCCCTCCCTCCGTCCCTCCCACCCCTCTGTCTCTCTTACCACCCTGTCCCTGTCCCTAGTCCTCGTGGACCTCCAGACATCCCAAGGACATCTTGTAAAACTAAATCTGTAACTCTGATGTTGTGGGATCTGTATGTAGATATCAGTCTCCACCACACATTTCTCTCTCTACTGGTCTCTGCAACCACCCACCCACCCACCAACCCTCCCTCCCTACAAATACACACACACACACACGCACACACACACACACACACTCAGCTCTGTGGATGTCAGAGCAGTACAAGGCAGACTCACACCTCTTTCACTGCAAACATGCAGGACAAAAAGCTTATAACAATTATTACCGTGTGCAGGTATTCTTTTCATCTCACATTTTTCTCTGCACTGATATCGTGCACCTTAATCCTCCTACACTGATGGAGCCTATTGGGCAGTGGCGAACATCTGTTATCAATTTTGGGGGGGACAATTATATGACATTTTCTCAAGAGCAATCTCTGAGGGGAACACCAAAATTACAGCTGTAAAACATAGCGTACATTGTAATATGTTAAAAGAACATTATTAATGTTATTAAAATGTCCTTATGTTTACAGCGATTTATTGTTGGTGACAAATCATATTTTTCACAGGATGGGGGGGTCGTGTCAACCTGTCCCCCCGGGACTTCCGCCTATGCTATTGGGTCACTAGAGTATCATTATTGGGCAAGGCCACTAGCGTACCCAAACACAGCTGTGTCTGATCTACTGATTTAGATCTAATCAATAACTTTGAAAGAGGGAGAGAGAGAGAGAGAGAGAGAGACAGAGAGACAGATCCAAATATATGGGGAAAGAGTGTGGTGCGGAAAAAGACATGAAAGCAACTGGTGGGTAGCTGTCAGTCATAATGTCACATTCTCTCACATCACATGGGGAAGGGTTAAAGGGTAAGTGGGGACATCAAACCACAGAGAGAAGGCTGAAGTCACATGAGACCCGTGACATCATTAAAATACGCTCATCCACTCAGATATGGACGCATGCACAAACACACATAGCGGTTATATTAATGAGATGATAAAAGTCGTACAATAAAGACCCTCATCTCCTCATCCTCTTTGTCACATGGCACATTCCAGCGAGTGGGCAGGTGTGTGAAAGCCAAGTCTGACCTGCAGAGATAGAAAGTCACATTAGGACAAAGGCATGGCCAAGATGCTTGTGTGAGTATGTGCATGCATTTGGTAATGAACAAAATGACACGGTTTTAGATATTTTTCAGTGTTTAAACAGAGACTTTGTGTGTAAATGCATATGTATGAATATACATGTGTGTCATAGAGAATAGAGATGTGTGTGTGTGTGTGTGTGTGGAATGCCCTTGTGCCACTCTGGCTCCCTGGGCAGGCCAGAGGTGCTGCATGTGTCGGAGCCGGGAGGGGTCCAGACACAGAGAAAGAGACAGCAGGAATGTACGCTATGTGTCCTGGTGAACACTTTACCAGTGAGTCCAGGATAACCTCCTCTCCAACAGAATGAGCCATGTGAATAGAACTGACCCTGAGGTATAGCAATGCCTCCTTCAGCCACTGACAGTCACCAAGACCAAATGAAACCACGTTTACATGCAGAAGCAGTTGAACTTTTCTAATCCATAGCCATCAACAATTGTTGGTGAATATTGGTAGAGATTGTTCACTCAAGTAATCATCTCACTTCTGCCTCTCCATGGAGGGAAAGGTTTCTGTCATGATGTGACTTGTCTCAGGTCTGTGTGGAACTGTGTGGAGTGAAGTGGCTGGAGTCTGGGCTGTGAAGATCTGCTTAAGTAGTGGTCAGGCAGACTGGACAGCTCTGCGGACAGTAGTCTAGCTTTCCATGAAGAGGATAGAAGTTTATATAGAAGACTCCCACCCACTCATTCTGTGGGATTTAACCCTGTGAACCCCCACCTCACCACAACCACCACCATTGACATAAACTTCAAACATGACACTTGTATGTCATGCTTCCCACAGTGTCAATCCACAGGCCTGCAAATTACAGCCTGGAGATTCCGGTTGCTGCTTTGTCTCTATCTGGTCATCAACACTATCTGTGAACGTGGCTTTTTATGGCTCGCAAAAGCATCATAAAGTTCCTCTGCATAGGTGGAAACTGTCCTTGTTTCATTCCCCATTTCTATGTTCTAAAAATGAATTCTCCTTTTTTGTCACGTCAGGGTATCATATTCGGTCAGACCTGGCAACCCTGCAGCCGTGAAGTAGGGGGGCCAACTGTGGAGCTCCATACAGTCACCAAACAGACAGATGGGCGCACTAGGATATCCACCCTTCCAACTCAGCTGTTTGAGGGTAGTCATATCTGTGATTCAGCTGTTTTACAACATAGTTTAAGGGGAGTATGATTTTCTCATATGTGACACGCCCCAGGATAGGATGGACAACAGGTTGAGTCTGGTGGCTGATTGACCTGTTAAAATCTGTAGCTGACTTTTGTGTGATATATTATTGTTGCTATCTTACTCAGAGGATTCAGCATAACCTCCAGTCAGCATACACGTATGACTAAACAAAAACACTGAGAACTGGACCTCATACAGTACCTTCGGCAAGAGATGCATCACTACAATTAGAGAACTAGGCTACAGTGGATATTATAAAATATTGTCAGAGCGCTGGGCCTAGAGATGTTTATGGCTGGATGTATACTATGGTAGTTGGTAACTGTAGGCTGCGCCCTAGTTTGTGTCCAATCAGAGCCTATCTACAGTGGAGTGAATAGCAGCAATGCGTAAACAAGCGTTGCCTGGGATCCTCCTCCGCCCCTCTCCCCGTTCATCTCAGTTCTAGCCAGTTCCGTCTTCGGCGCTACTTTACAGTAACGTCCGCTCGCGTTATAGCTTACCGCTGGATCCTAGAACTGCATTTGCTAACACCGGCCCGGCGATGGACTCGTAGCTGAATGGTAAGGTGTATACTATTCATAACCTAACGATGCGGCTGTGTGTCGTTTTTCACATCACTCAGTGATAGTAAAGTTTGGGGTGGGTTGGGAATGCGATCATGTGTCGTTTCGGCGATCAAGTTCTGGACATGTGCGTTTTAGTGATAGTCAAGTGTGTTGTGGCGCTAGTCTGATATATTTCTCAGTAACTAGTGGTGATGGTATGTGGGGTTCAGTACCCGCCGCTGCCCACATGACTTCCAGGGCAGCAACTTGATTCTGAAGTCGCTCTTTTAGATCAGGGACTGTGTACATGTTGTAACGCAACATCTATAATGTTATTTGCGTAATGGATCATGCCGAGAGTGACGCATAGTATGACGCTCTTGATTTCCTGGTGATGGTGATGGGCATAAGCCACGGTTATGTCACCGATAGCACGACTTACTTCTCTACTGCGTAACCTACTGAAGATTTGTACACACATACATTGCGGATCTCATCATGTGACAGTTTGATCATATCTACTATGTTACCAACACGGACTGGACTGCACGAAAGCACTGAACGACCAACAATCTGAACAAAATATTGCCGAAATAATTTGGCTATCGTATTTCGTAGCAAATTCATTCAATAGCGATTGGCGAAACGTCGCCTCCTTAGCCTCGGGTATGTTGGGAAAATAATAAAATGTCCACCGTGTCACAACAGTCTGCTATAGGGACTAAAGTTCCTCGTTCCTGACAGAGAGGGGGCGGGGCATAAAGGTGAATCGCGACATGCACCTGTCTTCCAGCCTGCATGTCACTTCCTAAGAGTTGATATAAAGATATGGTCTTCTATTGATCAGGATACATCTTGGAAGACCGAATGATCCGCAATATTTTGTCATATTATTGTTAAGTCGTGCAAAGGTTTACTTGTGTACTTTCAATAACATTTCTGTTTTCATTCTGTACTGTATAATGTTATGACCACTCAAGAGAAGATTAAATAAATGTCACTTAGTTTTGTTATACAGAGTGCAATAGTCCCCCTGTCTCAGAATACTTACACCTTTCTCCTCCTACAGCTCCAGACAAATGCCCCACAATGCAGTTCACCTGACCAGGGGTTGGAAGTCAACCCAGGGGTGAGATGAGGCGACCTAGGAGCTCCCTCCTGCCGCGTGGAGCGTCGCACGACCACCCCTGAACTCTCACCTCTGACTTACTGCACACATCCACCTTACCCGACAACACCCCTGGCCCCTTCTCAGACTGCGCCCACCATGACCGCCTCACCCAGGAAACACCTGGTGAAGGACTTTAACCACTTCATCACCTGCTACGTGTGTAAAGGCTATCTGATCAAACCCACGACTGTCACCGAGTGTCTGCACACCTGTGAGCTTCTTCTCTTGATCTCTCTTTCTCTCCATGCTCTCTCTGTTGTGCCATCTCCTTCTCTCATTATTATGTACCAGCTTTAAGGGGGGGGGGTGCAATATAAAGATGTATTGAAGCATTAGTGTCCTGTGAGTAGCTAGTGATCAGCCGTAGGTCTCAAAGAAGCTGTTATGTCGGTCGTTCCGATGACTTACATTATCTAGTATGGCACCCATGGCTGATTCAGTCTGGCAACAGCTCTCCACTGTGTGTTTATGTATGCATGTGTGTGCTAGTGTCTCAGTGTGTGGGTTTGTTTGTGCATGCAAGTGTAGAGTATATGTAGCATATAGTCTTCCCTGGTGTGTTTGTGTATATTTGGCCAGAGGGCAGAGCATGTCCTATTATCTCTGCTTCTGTGGCTGATCTCAACTGATAATGCTGACCTGATTGTTTGTGACTGCTTCATGACATCACGCTATAGGATGTGGGTGGGGATGTGATCCCTCATAGTGATGAAGCTCAGCTTAGTAGACGGACACTGTAGCCAGACAGGCAAGGGGGAGGGAAGACAGGCAGGGGGTGGGTATACTGGCAGGGGGAGGATAGACAGGCTTGCAGGCAGGTACAAACTACTGTACGGTTTAATTTGACCATTTTCTAGCTGGCCAAGAGCATCAATTGCCTATTTTACAGAAACGTCACTGGAGAAATGGTAACCTGACTATCCTGAACTCCTCTTCCTCTTCCTCCAGTCTGTAAGAGCTGCATCGTCCAGCACTTTGAAGACAGCAATGACTGCCCCAAGTGTGGCATCCAGGTCCACGAGACCAATCCTCTGGAGATGTTGAGGTAAGATCCTCCTTCCTAGGTGAGAGATGGCAGAGTCGTAGAGAACTGGGTCAAGATAGCGATATGGCTGTGTGTGCGGATGACAGAAACAATGTGTGTGTGCGAGAGAGTGTCATTGACAGAAATAACGGTTTTTAAAGAGAGAGAAAGACGGGGGAGAGGAATGCTTAACTCAGTATCATGTTTTTCCTCAGGTTGGACAACACTTTAGAGGAGATCATATTTAAACTGGTGCCTGGCCTCAGAGAAAGTGAGTGATGTCATCATAGTATCCTGCAATTGCACATTACTTTGAAGTTTTGCCTAAAGGCCAAGCAAACTGTTCCCGCTCATGCTAAATGAGTGGAGAACATGACACCCCCATGTACAGTTACAGGAATATAATAGGACCCTTGTGGATACTTCATACTGTGTGTGTGTGTTTGCATACATTTATATTTTTCTGACTAGGGGAGGAACAACAGGAAATAGACTTCTGGAGGCTGAACAAGTCGAAAGAGAATGGAGAAGGTAGAAAACTTTTCTGTGCTGTGCTGAAGGGATTAGAGTAACGTTGGAGGGGAAGCACGATAAAAGGCTGCACAGGACAAAAAGTGTATTTGTTTGTTGAGAGGGGAAGAAATCTGTGTGTGTGCGTGTGTGTGACTAGATGAAGCTGTGTGCGACTCTGGTCGCATTGTTGCTGCCCAGAACTGTAGGTGGAGGTGAGTCATAGCCTGCTGGAACAGAGAAAGAAATGAGACGTAGAGAGAAAGGGAAAACTGAGTGAGAAAAATAGATGGTGAAAGGCTGGGAGATAAAGCAAGAATATGGAGATGCTGGGACAGGAGGGGACAAGGGAGAAAGGCAGGAAAAAGAGGCATAGGGTGGAGGCAGGGACAAATGAGAAGAGAAAGATTGAGAAGAGGGAGAAAGGTCAACGAGTCGAGACTTCGGGACTCATATTTGGGACTAGGCCCAGGACTAGGAGGTGGTTACGTATTAAGGTGCAGATTGTGATGTCACATCCTGCTCACTCCTCTAGACAATGGCCCTAGGTCGAAGCGGGCCAGGCTGGGTGGTGAAGATGAGGATGATGATGGTGGTGGAGATGGGGACTACCACCGGAGCGACCCTCAGATAGCTATCTGTCTGGACTGTCTCCGGAACAATGCAATGGTGGGCGAGAGCATCGTCAAGGTCAGGCTCTATACATCTGCATCCACACTCATTGGTTGAATTTGCTTCTTTTAGCTTGGACCTCTCCCTTCCTTCATCTATTCAAAAAGCAATGATTCATTTTGAACCTGTACTTCACATGTTCATCCAGTTATGAAACTTAAAGAATCAGTTCGCTTAATGGTAGCCTTGAGCCTCAACTCTGAAAAGGTTTAGTTTATAATTAAATGAATAACTGTAAAAACGTTGTTTTTTGTCTACCAAGTAAACCGTATTTGAATCCAATTCAGACCGACTGCTATGTTGTAAACATTTTGGTTAGACTTTGAGATTCAGTTAAGCCAAGGTCTTAAGCAGGGTTATGTAATTGTTTTGTAATTGTCTGTTTTTTGTGAACTTGCAGGGCTTGATGAAGAGGTTCATACGCTGTTCGTCAAGAGTTACTGTGGGAACCATCAAGAAGTTCCTCAGCCTCAAGTTAAAGCTTCCAAGTTCTTATGAGGTATGGCAGTGTAAGCATATCTCTCGCTATGACCGACAGCTAGATATCTCATGTCCCAGCCTGTCTTTCTCTCTGTCCTACAGGTAGATATCTCATGTCCCAGCTTGTCTCTCTCTCTGTCCTACAGCTGTCTCTCTCTCTGTCCCATGTCCCAGCCTGTCTCTCTCTCTGCCCTGCAGCTAGATGTCCTATGCAATGGGGAGATCATGGGGAAGGACCACACCATGGAGTTCATCTACATGACTCGCTGGAGACTCCGTGGAGAAAATGTACGTATGCCTGCTCCCGTTGTCCAATCAGACATCTGTAAATGTAGCCTTTCTGTAAACAAAAACATCAACATAGACAGGATTTGCAAAACAACTGCATCTCAACACATCTTCACCAGCCATCTCAGAGTGCTGATGGATCAATTGCCCCACATTGAATATGATTACTTTTGTGTATAAGGACCAGATCCAAGATCAGGCTAAGCTTTCTGAAAGCAGCCCCTGAATTTAGGTTTTGTTGTAGAGACTTTTATTAATGACTTGGCCAGGGCTATAACCAGTTAGACATTGGTCTCAGAAACTAGTTTAAAATATCCCCACTTTCCTCTCTTCTATTCCAACCCATAAATAGCCCTGTGTTATATTGGATATATCTGGAGAGACAAACCCCTGACACACCCCATCTCTTTCTGTCTTCACCCATATGACCTGTGCTGCCATCGCAAACACAGTCCCTTCTGCACTAGTGTTCTGTCCCCTGGGCCAGATGCTCACGCTCACATTCCTCAATAGCATGTGTGTCTATGTGTCCAAGTGAGCTCTGACTGGGTTAGTGGGACGGGGGAGGCTGAGGCAACATGGCATGTGACGCGGTGGTGGTGCAAGGACAAGATGGACGAGGACATGCAGGGAAGCAGCCTCCCCAGCAGGGTCTCCAGACATGCCCCTTTATGTGGCCTGGTGCTCCGAGGGGCTGGGGAGCAGACGTGGTGACAGCTGTGTTCCCTGTGTTTCAGCAGTGGAGGTGACAATGGTGTTCCTTGTGTTTCAGGCCTATCCCATGGTGTTGGAGTATCGTCCACGGATAGACTTTGGCTGACGAGGAGGGGAGGGAAGCCTGCACTTACTCACAGCCCTTTGATACACATACAGATCTTCAAATCTGAGACAGACCTGACTGATTGACTAGTGAATGGATGTACTGAGTTTCTTAAACATGGATGCCATCTCCTCTCATCTGCATGCAGTACTACGGCTATACCTCTGATTCAGCTCTTATTTGGTGGCATTAGTATTCGTATTACTTTTCTATGATCGTCTGTGAGGATCACAAGAACCTGCCAACCTACCTGCTTGATACATGATTTGACCATGTATCACTACAATGCCGTTGTATCAGACATACTGAATAATTGACTTAAGCCAACAGTGCAGTGACTCTAAGAAACATGCAGTATGGGAAATGTAGTTCGCAGTAAGTCTTGTAGGCCAGTTATGCAAAAGAACAGAGGTGTAAGGACAGAGATTCACTGGCAGACAGAACTCTTGTATATCAGACCCCTCTATATGCTGGATTGAGTGTCTTACTCCTCTCCTCCCTTGCCCCACCTCTGGTTTGTCATCCTCAACTTGTAGTGCCTTTCCCTCATGGTTAGTGAGTCGAATCTCATCCAATAGAAATTCTGGAAGGCACAAGGGGTTCATATCAGTCATACCTGCCATTGGTTTTACACAGGGAACATAGAAAGAAGTGTCAGATAATTGATCAAGTTCAGTGAGTCTCTGTGAATGTCAGGGCCACATGGGAGATTTATCGGACACTTCTTTCTTTTAAATGTTCCTTGGTTCTTCTGTCGGCCTCACTGGTTGTAGCTTCGCCATGACCAGGCTGGGTCTGCTCTTTTACATGTCAAATACTATGGAAAAAAGTCAATTTACAAAAGGTAGATACGTGTGACTAAGGACTGCTTTTCACCTGTTGCCAGGTCCAGGTTTCAGAGGTCAGTGTCAGCCATGCTAAACCATGTATAATGCATATTTATGGGTTGTTATGGAGTTATATTTACCCTTTTTTTCATACCGTATGGATGTTGTCCTCATATAGACTGTATAATGCAATATGAGTAGCCTACTATGAGACAAGGGTTACTGAAGAAACCAGACTTCTGCCTACAGTCTGACTGGCCTAGCTGTTGGTTTGTGCACTGTTGAAACGTTACGGGCATTATTTTAGACTTGTACATCGTTAAGAGATGTGTAAAGACTGGTTTCAAACTCCAGCATCCTTTTAAGAATTTATTTTATTTATTGCCTTTGCCCTTTTATTTTGTCTGTGCTTCACTGGGTCCTACTTATCCGCTTGCCAATTAGGGTTCAAACACTTTACATGCTCCATACCTCCTTATATGTGAAAGCCTGGTCATATAGGCAGGAAATTACATGTTTGACATGTAGGTCTAGCCACGCCTTGACTCTGTGTTTTCTCACTCTCCAAACAACACCAACAAATCTGAACAGAGACAGACAGATGGACATGCGTGACAGAAATGGGATCATAACAAAATTGGATCATCTCAAAAATTCTGGTTTGTATTTCCTTTGCAGTCCCTGTGTTTGAACACCCATGAACTATTACTGAAACTGATGTAGGATCAAGCAAAACAGTGTGCTGTAGAATAATTCAGACTCAGCATGTATAACATGTACAAACATTTAGAAGATGTTCTGAACATGTAACAAATGTGGATATTAATTGACAGCAATGTTCTGTGCATTCTATTCTGTACACCCAATTTAGACACAAGTCTTTCAATGGGAGTGTAGGTCCTCATACATCCAGTCTAACTAATGCATCGTACTGTGCTAACACCTTTTATGTAAACGCTTGCTGCTGTCTGTACTCCTTGGTCATTTTATGAAATGTTTTGTATTAAGTACCGCTGTTGTGATGTTACAGTCATGCTGTAACATTGTAGGTAACATTGTATTGATGTTACAACCATAATGCAACACAAAAACACTGTCATGCAACTACAGTAATAACATGACAGTGTAGGTAATGTTGTCCTTCTACAAATATTTCCACAACTTTTCTGATTAGTCCAAATGTCCAGGGGTCATAAACAGTATGCGAAAAGGAACTTTGCTCTATAAAGACCATTCTGTAGGAATGTAAAATAATGTCACTTGATCATTTTAGACTGGATAGTTCCATGTATGTTCCTGTGTTGCAATGGACTATATATGTATTTTTGTAATGAGAATAATCCCTTGTAGATATTTTATCTTTAAAAATGAAATTGTATGGTGTATATTTAACTAATGCTGCTTATAATGATCTATTCTATTTTTCAATGTCAACGTGCCTGATCTGCCTACCTAGACACAGTAGAAGTGTGTAAGCAAGAGCTGTTCTAAATGTGATACATGATACAATATTAATACAGATGTTGTTGAGTTAAACTGAGTCTTTGGATTGATTGTTCTTTTTAGTTCAAATGTATATGACGTGTTGAGGTTTTGAGGTTTTCCTTCCCTCTGGGTTTTGATGTACCATAATGAAATAGGTGAAAACGTGCTTCTCTTGTTGCCAATCTCGCTGTTGAAGATCGGTTGTTTCTCCAGAGGAAGGAGAAAGGAGGTCGCAATTGTACAGAAAGATAACTGTATTTATTGACTTTACCTTTTTGATATATTCCTTGAAAGAACTTGGCCTAAATAACGAATTGTTTATAATACAGGAATCAGCAAGGCTCAAGCCATCTGCATGTCTTTGATCCGTCTTAAACAAACACCTCCTTCTTTAGGACAAATAACATTCCCCTGTATGGACAATAAAGCTTTCCGCATGTTTGAATAATCTTCTGTATAAGGAGGCCGTAAGACAGGAGCTTATAGTTCCATCATGATCTCAGAAGCTACGCAGCTGCCAGGGAGGGAGGGCCGCTCTGTTCAGCCTGCTCTGTTCAGCCTGCTCTGTTCAACCATCTGCATTATGTGGTGCTCTGCCCTGGGCCTCCTAGGCCTCCTGGGCCTCCTAGGCCCTGGGCCTCCTGGGCCTCCTGGGCCTCCTAGGCCCTGGGCCTCCTGGGCCTCCTGGGCCTCCTTTTGCTGGACACACGGCAGCTGGAATGTTCTGGGAAGGAGGTGCCAGGGATTCATTTTTTAAATGGAGGACTATGAAAGGTCTCCATAATCACAGCTGTCGAATGTACACACCCACAGTATATACACACACACCCACACACATGCTTTGTGGTGTCAGAACCATACTAACCTTTAGGTGGAGTTTCTTATCGTTCTGCCTGGAATGCCTGCTGTGGTGGATGAGGCTTTCTGACTTCTGATCTCTTTAACAATCAGTCACTTTCCTTCACCCACCCTGGCTCTGCCTTTCCACTTAGCTCTGCAGACCAACCGTCACAGTTTCCAACAGCTCTCTTTCTATCTTTGTCCCTGTATTTCTCCATTACCATTTTTCTATTTCTACTGAGGAGTTCCAGTTCCCTTAGTTCTGAACAGGAAACTGGTATACAGACTTAAATGATGACAGTTTTTCCTTGTATTTTAGTTTTTAGATGTTTTCCCTTGCAATGCAGTGAGTAACGTGTACTTGCATGAATCAGGACTGATTTCTGATTGAACAACACAGTCAGAAGAGGTTTCCAGTTATTGGAGTGATTTGCATTTGAGAAATGTTTTCAACAAAATGTCTAAAATGTGCTTAGCATTTGCAGTGTATGTGAAAGCAATGGGGAAATTACTGTTGTGCTTAGGTTTAGGTTCCCCAGTTTAGGTATCCCAGTGTCATTGAAAGCATCTTAGCCTTACTGAAAAACTGTAGTGATGCAGTTCCAAAACAAGTCATTAGATGACCTTATGGATCTGCTTCATGGTACATCACCCAAAGGACCATATCGAAAGGCATCTCTCTGTAATATACCACCAGGGACCTAACATACTGTTTGATGTGCGAATGTCTGTGGCAGATTGTGAGTCTGTCTGTGTGTGTGTGTGTTTGTGTGTGAGAGAGAGAGAGAGAGAGAGAGAGAGAGAGAGAGAGAGAGAGAGAGAGAGAGAGAGAAAACGTGAGGGTATGCCAGTGTGTCGGAGTGTATGAGAGTGAACGTGTGGGAGTGGGAAAACAGAGTAGGTTGTGAAGTCAGCCAAAAATCAGGTTTTAGTTTCGGTATCAGCAGTCAGTCAAATGTCAAAAATGACAAAATGCCACCCTGGTGTCATCATACCGACAGAGGCTGTGTTCTCTGAGCATCACACTCCTTAACTGACTGATTAATGACAGCTTGGCTGCAGGACATCTCGTTCTGTCCCGCCTCAGAGGCACAGTAGCCTGTTAAGAGTTCAGGACCCTTCACTCTAGACCGACGATTTATAGCGGCGGCGCGTTCCAGCGGCAACAGTAGAGGCAGAGTGAACTTGAGAACACGACACGCGACAGCTCCCAGAGAGATTGTAGACCTATAGATCATAGTGTGAACAATAGATCGAATGAAGTGAGCCAGTTTCTAAGATCCAGCTGGGATAGGGACTGAGCTGACTGACTGCTCAGATCAATCACTCCCTGCCCGCAGACAGATTTAAGTCTTGCTGAAAGACATATTCTCATTCCTACAGGCTGAATGGCAGGTCCAGTCACAGTGATACAGAGGGAGATGTATGGAGTATTTGATGCAGCTTATCATGCTTGCCTGAGCGAGAGAGACACAGAGAGACAGAGAGAGGGGGGGGGGGGGATTTTTTCTTTTACTGCAGTAGGCTAGTTCAGAAAATAGGTTAACTTTTCAAACTAAGTCAACACATGACCATCCCATCACATATATCTTATTCATGTAGGTACAATGCAAGTCATTAAAAGGAAGTTAGGCCTCATAAAGAAAGAGAGAGGGAAAGAGAGATAGCAAAAAAGAGAGGGTGAGGGATCTCTCTCTTTCTCTCTGCAATGAGGTTGCCAGCCAAGGAAAAGCTTTGTACATTTGGCACAGACACACGCACACACACACGCACACACACACACACGCACACACACACACACACACTCTTATATGCCAGGGCTGGCAGGGGAAGTGGTTCAAAGAGCTCTTTATGTAGCAACAAAGATAAACAAGCCGTCTGTCAGAAGTGAAAACACAGAGGCTACATTTCTATGGATGACATCAGGAAGTTCAGACTTCTATAGGTAGCCACCATCGATCATAAAGAATGTTCATGGTAGCTTATCATCTGATATGCCTTATGGATCAGGTTCCTGGCATTGGGAAGGTCTGGTCTCTGAAAACATTATCATTAGCTATGGAATCTGGTGCTGATGCATGTCGCAGCAGGGTTGTTTGACTAAGAAAACTGTAAATCAGTCAGTTCCTGCTGGATGGATTCTGACTGATAGAGCTCATTACCAAGCTGAAGTGAAGCTCCCAGACACCAGCATTGCTCAGAAGCAGGACGTCACCTCTGGATTTCTCTCTGTCCCTGCACTCTCCTCTGCTCCCTTTACTCTATGTTCTTACCCCTTTTCTGTCTTTCTCTCCCGCCTTTCTTTTTCTCAATCTTACTTCTCCCCTCCTCTCTGTCGCACCCCTTTAGCTGTTATCACTCAGTTTCGACATTACACCTGGTTAGGGACGAGTAACTAAGCAGGGTGTAGCTCATACCGGAATATTCTCCTCGGAGTAGACAAGAGATTCTTTTTCTAAACTAAAACCTGTAGATTTTACTTTTTTAAATGTGCTTTTACTTTTTTCACAGGAAAGACTTCTGTTCATGTCTTACCATCTGCGTACATGTGATGGTTTGATTTCTGCATTTACGTGTTACAGTAACCAGACTGTGAATTGTGTTCCTGTTAACCTGTTGAACCACATGTTTACCATAGAGCTACAGTATGATCTTATTCTGTTATATGCATCAGAGGCAGTTCAAGGCCATAAACTGGCAAACCTAACATAACAAAACAGTGGCAAACCCAGCCTTAAAACAGTTAGTAAACTAAGAGCTCACAACCTACTTAGAGAAAAACAGCCTATTATACTGAGGCATGGCTGTGCCAAGTATAGGTGGAGATTATCACACACACACACACAGGCACACACACACACACAGACACACACACACACACACAGACACATGCATACCTCTCCTCTCAGGGGTGATGAGCATGATTCATCTGTCATGTGATGTTCCACGGTTGCTAAGCATCAAGAGTATGAGGACAGGACACGAGGCAGCAGAACCAGCAATACACACAAATAAGCCATACAGGGGATGATCATAATTAACAATAAATAATACATGAGCCAGAGGTGATTATTATTCACAGGTGTACATCATGCAGAGCATGTGGGTAAACTGTGTACAATTCATGCTGTAAAATAATATAGGATTTAGTTAGTTAGTTACTGTAACAATTAGCTGTAATCCCTGTTGCACTGATGGTGGTAATTAATAAACACATATATTAGGAAGGCCAATATGAAAAAGTCTTAGTGGGTGTTGGATGAGTGTGGGGTGTGCTTATATGATATATGAGGTGCAGATAGGCTGTGGACTAGCGGGTGTTCTGGGGTGTGAAGTGCTGGTGTGTGTGAGGTGTGTGTGTGTGTGTGGTGTTGGTGTTGGTGTGTGTGAGGTGTTGATGTGTGTGAAGTGTTGGTGTGTGTGAGGTGTTGGTGTGTGTGAGTTGTTGGTGTGTGTGTGGTGTTGGTGTGTGTGAGGTGTTGGTGTGTGTGAGGTGTTGGTGTGTGTGCCTCCTGTCCTCTACTCTCTCAGGGTGAAGGAAAGCCGCTCTTTCTCTCTTTGTCCTCAAACCTTGTTTTGACTTTTGTGCAGTGATGGCACATTCCATTGCCCCAATGTGGATTTCAGTCCGGTCTCGCCTTCTCCCTTTTCCTCTCTCTCTTTCTCTCTCTCTCTCCCTGGCAAGTAAACGTGTGAGACATGTTGGCGGAGACCCTCCAGCCTCTTGCCTCATTAAAAAACAGAAGATCCTAAACATGGACTAGCACACCCTTTGCCTCTCAGGTGTCTTCATGGAAAAACCCATAACGCTGGTCTTGTTCATTAAAACATAATGATCCGGTTTCAGGGTCTGGTTGCCGTTGAGAGCAAAGTTAATAAACCCCGGTAATCTGAATCCATAAACATTTCTAACTGTGAAAACGTGTTGGACGCTGTCAGATAGGCCGACGATATGGACATGGTTTATAGTGTCACAGTTGGAATTGGGACATGGTGTTAACCTGAGTGTTAGAGTTAGGGACATGGTGTTACCTTAGGCGTTAGGCTTAGCGACATGGTGGCAACCTGAATAATAGACCTACGGTCAAGGGGACTGCAGACAGCCCATGGGCACCAGCTGCCACTTTATAACCAGTGTTGAGGACTAATAAACACACACACACACACACACACATATACAAATATCAATGCACAAATGTAGACAGATATACAAACACACTCATACACATATGCCTGAAAACCCGCTTGTATGTGTGTGTGAGAGACTGCAGTGATTGACAGGAGTGAGGCCAGGAGAAACGGTATATTCATTTGACTGCTAAGGGTTCGTATGTCCCTTGGTGTTTTGATTCACCATAGGGGACCAGATTGAACTATGCACAGCATGTGTGTTGTGCTCTGGAAATGTAATTCAATGTCCTATTTGATTTGACCTTCTGTTTCTTTTTCAGATGATGATACGCATCAATAATTTCCATAATTATTGACTGAATTATCTCAAGGTACACTACCAGCCCCATTTGGAACAGTACAAAACTGCACTGTGGGGCAGCGCGGATTGGACTGGTGGAAGGCTGTCTCTAAAGAGGTCTCTTCTGCCCCCTGCTGGAGTCAGACCCTAACACAGACCTAGGATCCTTACGGACCTGGGAAGTCCAGTTTGACTGTTCCATGGCTGTATTTATACTTTCTCATCTGTCTAGAACCAAGGTAGACAGTGATTCTAAATGCAAAATAACGAATGCTGGCACTTGTATCAGACAGTCCAACAGACCACAGTTGAGCAACTTAAGACTAGGCAGGTGTCCTTATTAACTTAAATCAGCAAAATGCAATGTGAACTGAGAATGATCTCACTGTCACAGCACCAGTGGTTAACGTTTGGAACCAAGTTTAATATATGTTTGCAAGAGCAGTCATCCTGCTTATCCAGTGGTTGAATTGCTTTTAATTTCTTAGAATTGTTTGCAGAATACATTTCCACTACACAGTCTAAAGTAAGGGAGAAACAATATTTGATATATTATATGATTGCCTTTGACCTCTGATCTCTACCAGCCGCCAACCTTCCTACAGATTAACATGTCCGTCCTCTTAGTATTTTCCTCGCCGTCTCAGTACAACAGGGTGGAGGGACTGAGGAGGGGCTGAGTTCTCACTCAAGTTCAGTACATACACGGCAACTACAGAGGCGCGGAGAGGGTCGGGCGCTTACGTAAGGGCAACTCTGGTATCCAAGCTTGTAACTATGAACTTTTCAAACAATATGGCGCATGTGTACAGCTGCGCTACAGACTTAGACGATAAGACTCCTTGCATTGGAAATGATGTATGTATAGAGAATTCGTTAGAATAGTGATAATTTAATTTGGACGCGGACTCGTCGGAGTTTAATACTAGTTCGCAGCATCAGACCGCCCGCGCGCCTTCGACAACTTTTGAGCGAGCCTACAGTACTCACCTGCTTGCCATGAAGACTTGGACCTTTTTCGGTCCATAACCGTTACTTTATAACAGATACCGATTCTTGAATGTTTTGTTAACGAGTATGCGGGTATTATGTATCTTTTTTGTTAGGGCATATGCTTTAGCGTAAATGTCTGTGACTGCAACTTAAACGAGACAAGCAAAAGAAATGCTGTTGAATATGAGGGAGAATAACACGCCGTTGTGTCAGAGGGAAGAGAGAGACAGACTTCCCCCGATCTTCAATCACTCCACATCTGTAAGTATAGCATACCTACCAAGACTATAGATATATGATGCCTGGCTATAGCATCCACTTATAAGACAACAAACTATTTGAAGACATTATATGACATCCGATTAACAATAAATAAATAAAAAATCTAACTAATTTGTGTCATTGGCAGCAATATTATTGGCCAATTAACGTTATCGTCTAAAGTGCAGGATGTATGGAAATGCATTCACTTTCAATTTGCTGCCTCTTGGAAAAGGTTCAAATATGAGCTAGACATTCTTAACCCTGTGTAAAATGTCCCCTTATTATATCCGAGCTTGCCTTATGGAGAATGTGTCAGTGTTGAAACTTTAGGGTGGGACGTTTTGGCCAACTCTTCTTTCTGTGTTCTCTAACTATATACTGTTGGAACTGTGTGAGTCATCATTTCTACCAGATGAAGTAACATTATCACTGCTGTCTATAAAAGGGGCCAAATAGTCTCTAAATAGCTGTGGTTTTAGTGGTTTTAATGTGGTTTCTAATTGAGTAGCCTAATTTAGAGTATGGTGACTAGTTTTGAAGGCAGTTATAATAATACATTAATATGAGTATATGATATACTATAATATATGATATATATTACATAAATATGAGTATATCCAGGGGGTTCACATGAGGTAATCTATCACTGTTATAAATCACCTATCCATGCCAATGGTGGAAAAGCCATGGCAGGTTTTAATTATAGACAGTGCAAAACATATTATAAAATGTGAGCTTCTAATAAAGAAGAAAAATCTTGATTTATAATTGATAAATGATCAGATATTACTGATGCGTTTTCTGACAGGTTTTAGAGCGAGGGCCAAAGCTGCCATACCCTTCCATCAGCAGTCTCATGTCTTCAGCCAATCAGAAGAGAGATGCTGCTGGTCGCTGTCTTTCTTCCCCCTTTATCCTACCCAGCATCAAACATGGTATGTTCCATCTGTTGTAGCTACAGGTTAACATGTTTACAACACATTCGTAATGGCCGACATAGTAAGGTACTTTGAAACCCTTATACGACCCAAGACATGGCATGTCAGTTCTTCTATGTGTCTTGGTTTTGTATACGCTGGCGGTAACATCTTTATTGGATTTCAAACTCTTTAGTAAACCACCACTATATTGTGGGAATTAGATGTAAGAAGTGCTTCTGGATGCAGCTTGTGGGCTTGTAACAGCCTTAGTTACAAAGGGTGCCTTAGTTACGAAGCCTTAGTTACGAGGCTAATTCCTTCTAAAGCTAATGAACCTTCCAGGTGTTGTCTGCGGGGTCACTCACCTCTTATTCATATTCAGATGTTCTGTTTTTTATCAACTGTCTGGGCTCCACTCAATGACAACACTGATGTGCTAGAGGAACACTTTGACATTTAGAAACATCAGTGAGGAGCTTTCAAGATGAATCTCTTTCACTGTGTTTCACAAAAGAGTCTTATTGAATTTCAAAGTGAACGGCGGCCGTCTGGTTTGAATAAACTGACAATAACTGGGAGGCAGATGTGTGTTAGCTGCTCTTCTCCTCTCAGATGAAAGATGCTGAGGGAGACTAGAGGATTAAGGACAACTATCATGGCAGGCCTTTCTTTGCAGAGGGGAAGTGGCTCTGGATGCAATAGGCAGAAGTCTGTTGTTGTGCATAGTGGCAGCTGAATGAACAGAGTGAGAGTGTGTGTGTGTGTGCGCGCACAGAATGTGTGTTTGCATCTGTAGTTGTGTCTTGTGTAGCTGAGTCAGACTGAAGTGTTTTCACAACACAAGCTGTTGTGAAAACTGCTGGAGACATGGAGACTTATACTTGGACCCATTGCCTTTCAGTGTCACAGCCTGTTTTGATGTTGTGATTTAATGTATTAGCTTGTGATACAGCACTGTGTAGAACCGTACAGGAGCAGTTGATACAAAGTCAAGTACAGTTTGTATGATATAGCTGTCTAGTCTTTAGTACGTGGCTGATGTACAGTAGGTTATATTGCAGGTAGAGAGCTGCCCCCCCTTTGTCCAGAGGTCAAACAGAAACACCGCATCACCATCGACATCCTGTCCCCAGAGGTTAAGGCACGCATCTCCTCCGACCCTGTCATCCCTCTACGAACCAAGACCACCAAAGAGTTCCTGTGAGCACACAAACACACATCATCATCATCATCATCATCACATCAGATCTATCCAGTCCAACAGTGTGTGTGTTTCGGTCCAGGGAGGACATGGACAGGGCCACTGTCTCAGGAGACTGGAGGATGGTCCATGAGTTCTACAGGACCACGTTTGGCTCCTTCCTGGAACTCAATGCTGTCTTCAAGGTGGGATGAAACCATTGGTTGGCTGTGAACGGGTCCATCCTGACTGCATGTCATGATTGTGTAATAGTGGACAGTTATCATGTGTGCTTTAATCCATGCTTTATTCTACTTTATCCTACCTTAATACGACCTAATATATGATGTACAGTACAATTGGAATAGCACAATTCAGTATTATTTCTTTAAATGGGATCTACTGCTGATAGGTGGAACAGAAGGTGGTCATTGTTTCGGTTGGGGCTAAGTGTGTGAATGGGCTCTTTCTGAGGCACAGGAAAAGGGGCATTTAGCGAGTTGTTATTCAGTCTGCAGATGAATGAATGAAGTCATTCAGGAGGCCGTTAAAAAAACAGCACCTGTGCCTGGTTTCCATGGTGATCATTCCTTGTAAGCACAGAGGTATAGAGAGAGTGGATGGTCATGCAGTGTGGGGGGTTGGGCAGGTAATAGCTAGTAAAATGTCTTGTTATGGTGACAGGCGGTAGTTGTTAGTTGATGGAGGTCATGAGAGTCGAGATGTCAGAACATCTTTAACAACCGTCAGAGTCCTACAGACAGGAAGTGAATGTGACATTTACACTGGGAGTTTTGGAGCTATACCATGAGGCTGACTTATCTGTCTGTAAACCCAGAATGCACTATTCGTCTAATGGCAGAGACTTGGACTGGGTGAATGGGGGACTGTGGTGTGGACTATGTAAAGAAGTCAGCCTGGTAAAGAAAATGGCTGTGCCATGTGTCTGCCTGAACATGTGTTTATGTTCCCTTTCAGAAAGAAGCAAATGCTCCTTTCAACACGACGGAGGACTCAGGAATCAACACCAAGTTTGTCAATGCTGTCTACGATGCACTACCTCTCACAGTACGTTCACTAACATAACCGATTGCTATGACGTATGGTAGGGAAAGTAAGAATTCGGTCATCGACGATGCATTCGATGTCCAATGCAAAGCACACTCTGGGTCTAAATAACAGAGAACATTTCTTGCTGCTTCTCCAGCCTCCTGACACTCAGAAGGCTGTGCTCAAGGGCATCATCAACTGTCTGCTGAGAGAATGGAAGGGGTGAGGGCGTCGATCATCGTTACACTCTTAAATGTAGACACTCGTCTGGGTACTTAGAGTAGCAGACAGGGCTTCTTTAAATATCTGGCCTTTGTTTCAGGCGTCGGACGAAAGATGATCTCAGGGCCTATTTCATCCTCGTTCAGGTAACCACTCTCTTGCATGTACACTTGCACACACACACACACACACACTCGCACACACGCACACACACGCACACACACTCACAGACAAATTGATGCCTGATAGCACATGCCAGACTATAAATAGGCCATTATGACTGTAGAACATGGAGTACTTTCCTTAAACAGCTGCAATTTTCTCATTAGAGAAGTTACATCGTTTTTTTCATGAAACACACACACACAGACTTAAACACATCCTCTTTGTACTGTACAGTTAAGCCCTGTCATTTTAGAAATTCAGTGTTGAGTATAGCAGTCACAGAGTCACTGGCAAGGCAGTCAGAAACTCGAGAAACTCTTGATCTCCTCTCTCACCACATGGACCATTTGCTCCAGTCATAATTCAGGCGTGTGCGCACATACACACACACACACACACACACAGACAGACAGAGAGACAGACAGAGAGACACACATACACACACACACACACATACAGACACACCACACTCTCCATAATGATAGCTAAGTGTTTACTTCACACATGAGCTAGAAAGGCAGGCTTGGCAACATCCAAATATGGACGTAAACGTCAGCCTCAGAGTCTGGGAGACAGGATGGAAACTACTTTTCTCTGTTTCTTAAAAGACATGGTTTCCTTTAATTCAACAGGGCAGTGAGTTAAATAGTAAAAACAATTTTACTGTGATTCTAACTGAGCTCTCCAAGCTCTCTCTCTCTCTCTCTCTCTCTCTCTCTCTCTCTCTCTCTCTCTCTCTCTCTCTCTCTCTCTCTCTCTCTCTCTGTCTCTCTCTCTCTCTCTCTCTCTCTCTCTCTCTCTCTCTCTCTCTCTCTCTCTCTCTCTGTCTCTCTCTCTTTCTCTCTCTCTCTCTCTCTCTCTCTCTCTCTCTCTCTCTCTCTCTCTTTCTGTCTCTCTCTCCCTTTCTCTGGTTTAGATGTAGTCTGACGGTGATTATGGTGGTCTGCTGCATTGATGTGTGGGCCCTTGATGGTCTGCCTGACCCACATAGCAGCCGATTCTGTGTGATGTTAAAAGGCAGAGAGGGCAGTGGCTGCGTGGAAGTGTGTGGTGGTGATGTCACCCAGAAACCTGCTTTTCCTATTAAATCGGACCTTTTTCTCAAGCTTGCGTCCTCCTTCCCCCCTCCATCTGGATGTATGGGCCTGTGTGACTCTCCCCTCTCTTCTCTGGTTCTGTCTGTCTCTCTCCTCTCTTCTCTGGTTCTGTCTCTCTCCTCTCTTCTCTGGTTCTGTCTGTCTCTCTCCTCTCTTCTCTGGTTCTGTCTGTCTCTCCCCTCTCTTCTCTGGTTCTGTCTCTCTCCTCTCTTCTCTGGTTCTGTCTGTCTCCTCTCTTCTCTGGTTCTGTCTGTCTCTCTCCTCTCTTCTCTGGTTCTGTCTGTCTCTCTCCTCTCTTCTCTGGTTCTGTCTGTCTCTCTCCTCTCTTCTCTGGTTCTGTCTGTCTCTCTCCTCTCTTCTCTGGTTCTGTCTGTCTCTCCCCTCTCTTCTCTGGTTCTGTCTCTCTCCTCTCTTCTCTGGTTCTGTCTGTCTCCTCTCTTCTCTGGTTCTGTCTGTCTCTCTCCTCTCTTCTCTGGTTCTGTCTGTCTCTCCCCTCTCTTCTCTGGTTCTGTCTCTCTCCTCTCTTCTCTGGTTCTGTCTCTCTCTCCCCTCCTGCTCTCTTTCTCTCGCTTCTCGTTTTACCCCAGTACCTCTTTCCCCCGCTACCCACTTTCTACACTCCTCTCTCCCCCATCTCCGTGTCAAATCACCCCCGCTATCTCCCCCTCTCCTGTTCTCTGTCCCCTCTCTCTGTTCCCACTCTCTTCCCCCTCTCCAGTTATTTTTTCTCCTTTCCTCATGTTCCCCTCTTTCTCTCTCCCTTTCTGCCCGTCCCCTGCAGTAGCAGATGAGGTCATGTCGGAGCAGAGCAGTCTGGTTTGCTCGGTCATGGCAATCTGTCTCAGCCTCTTTATTACAAACCAGACGTCTCTCTGCCCCTTCGCAATGAAAAACACATATTTCCTTTCTGACGGAGCTCTATTTAAACAACCCTCTCTTTCTTTTACTCCCACTTTCTTGCTCTCTCTGTCTCTTTATCACCCTTTGTCAATGTCTCTCTCTCTTTCTCTCTCGCTCTGCCTCTCTCTGTTACTGTCGGTCACCCCCTCCTCCCTTGTTTCCAGAACCCACAGTGTACCAGTCCAGCCACCTATGTCATCTATGCTCATCTACTGAGACAGGTGGCAGCACTGGCAGAGGCAGATCTGCATGTCTTAATGCACTGGCTGAAGAAGTGAGTCTGTCCGTCCTTCTGCCTGTCCGTAATATGTTTCTGCTGCTGATGAGGAGTGTTGATCAAGCTGTGCTTTGCTCCAGATTGTCTTCTAAGCGCTTGAAGCACCTTGTGGAGCGTGTGCATCTCTTCATCTCCACTCGCCTGTTCCCCTCCAAGCCGGAGGAGCTTCCGCCCCTGGCCAAGTGCTCCTGGTGGATCCCCTCCGCCACCAAAGTCCTCTCTCTGCTTAGTGAGTCCCTAGAACCACCTCCACCTCCACCCCAAGCTCATTGATTCTAACTCTGACCCCTGACCTCTGACCCCGTGGTTCTTTGCCTCTGCAGATGCAGCCAACAGCCTTTCCAGTCGTCCTCTGCTGCCCTACGCAGACTTCTACAACCCCAGTCTGGAGCTGACTGACTACATGGAGGACTACCGCTCCTGGCAGGCCCAGGGCCCCTCCACCAGGTCAGTCTCTCCTGCTAGCTCCACCAGGTCAGTCTCTCCTGCTAGCTCCACCAGGTCAGTCTCTCCTGCTAGCTCCACCAGGAGATAGGAGGCAGCCTCTTGCCAGCTGTACAAGGAAGGCCTTTCCTATTGAAGGCCTCTCCTATTGAAGGCATCTCCTATTGTTTCAGACATTCTCTACTATTACTTGTACTCCAGGTTTCTCATTGCTCTTAACCTGCAAAATAGGGTCTTGAGTCTCAATGTGTTCATGATCTGTCCCCAAGGTTCACCTTCTGCCAATTCCCCTTCATCCTGTCTGCTGGGGTGAAGAAAGCCATTATCCAGAGAGACTCGGAACAACAAATGATCAGCACTGCTAGGGTAAGACACACGCACACACACCTGTACACACAGTATGCACTGTGGTTACAACTGGCTAAAAGCAGTGTTTCTGCTGTGTGTTTCAGCAAAGCCTGGTGGACAAGGTGAGTCGTAGACAGAGAGTGGACATGAGCCTTCTCTTCCTTAACATCAGGGTCAGGCGGCTGCAGCTGGTAGCAGACTCACTTGATGAGGTAATCACACACACACACACACACACACACACACATACACACGTGCAACCCCCACCCTCGCACACATAAACCCACATTAGGTAACAGCAGCACACTCATGGTCCTGTCTGCCAGAGCGTTAGACCTGAAGCGGGGGCTGAGGTCTGGAGCTAACAATGATGTCATGATAACTGTAGCTGGGCTGAGCAGTGACGCTAAGACAGATTGTGAATCATGGAGGATTCCATTGTCCTGAGATCATGTCTTCAGTTCTATCAGTCTTCTGAAGGCTGGAACCAAAGAGGAAATTTAGATTCTCACAGAGAAACCCCTTCTTGGATGTACCAGAACCTTAAATAATCTTGGCCACTTTACCGAGTTTTGTCACAGTGATGTTTTCATGTTTGAGTTGAATGTGTCATCTGACCCCCATCTTGCTTTGTTATTTATCAGTTGACCAGAAACCGTGCAGACCTGAAGAAGAAGCTAAGAGTTACCTTTGTCGGAGAGGCGGGGCTAGACATGGGCGGACTCACCAAGGAGTGGTTCCTCCTCCTCATACGTCAGATTTTTCACATGGACTATGGTACGAGAGACGATACAATGTTTGCTCTTTCTCTTCTATAAGAATACAAATAGCCATTATTTCCCCATTTGCTCTCTCACTTTCTCACACCCACACATTGTTCACTCAACAGGCACACACACACACACACACACAACTTAGTTCTCATGCCTGTTGAAGGTTCCCATGGCAGAGAAGTCCAGCCGTTGCTGACTACTTTATTAATAGACACACTCATTCTCTCAGGGACTCTGGAAAAAGAAACTAGTGCTCTCTGACAGTGTTAGTCTTCCCTCCCAGGTCAGAGATTGTGTTTGTGTGTGTGTCAGAGAGAGAGAGAGAGAGAGAGAGAGAGAGAGAGAGAGAGAGAGAGAGATAGATAGAGAGAGAGAGAGATCGTGTGTGACTGTGTGTGTGGGTTCTGTGTAATATCTGGACATATGTTTTACAGCTTTATGTGTTTTTGTTGTGTGTCCTTCTCTCCAGGCATGTTTACATTCCAGAAGGACTCCCACTGTCACTGGTTCAGCAGCTGGAAGTGTGACAACAACTCTGAGTTCCGATTGGTTGGTGCTGTATCCTTTGATTCTATAGTGGGATGTTTACAACCTATCAGTGAGGGAGGAAGTGTTAACAGCCTATCAATGTATAGATCCAGTTCCTGTCTCTTTAGATTAAATGCTGCCAAGTCTATGGTCCTACTGAATTTAACTGTAAACAGAGAAATGTTGTGATGAAAGGCACTATGTTAACATTACAGGAGCTCATCTTAGCTGTGGTGGTGTGTGTGTGTGTATATCTGGTCTTCTGCGGTAGCCTGTCATCTGTGGAGCAGTGTTCACGTGGCAGTGTTTCTCTCTGCGGCTGACCCGCCTTGCTTCGCTGCACAATCCCAACAGAAGAGATGAGGGGCAGGGAGGGAACCAGCCTTCCAGCAGGGCTCCTGTCCTGCCATCACCCTGCTCACTGTCTCCTCTCCTGGGACACGTTGTCCTGCCCACTTCCCTTCCACCTCACCCCTCACAGAGGTGGCTCTGTCCATCCCTCTCTGGTTTCTGAATTTGTCTCTTTGTTTATGTGTGTGTAAATGTGTGTGTGTGTCTGCCTGTCAGTCTGTGTCTGTAACACACTGTCTGGGACACAGATGATGTGAAGAAATAAAAAAGTGCCATGTCACTTTAGGGAGATCAGAATAAAAGTCAGAGGGGTGCCAGACAGAAGGAAAGAGAGAGAGAGAGAGAGAGAGAGAGAGAGAGAGAGAGAGAGAGAGAGAGAGAGAGAGAGAGAGAGAGAGAGAGAGAGAGAGAGAGAGAGAGAGAGAGAGAGAGAGAGAGAGGGTAGAGAGAGAAGAAACGAAAGAGAGAGAGGATAAGGAGGATGGTAGAAAAAAAGTTGCAGAAAGAGTGAACAGAGATAGACAGACAGAAACACACAGCGTGTGATGTCATAGGGCATTTGTGTGTTTGTGCTCTTTTTCTGGATGGGCTTGACGGGGCTTGTGGTGTGATGGAGAGATGAAGGAGAGTTCTAGTTGTGCGTCTGCCGCTGCTCAGTCTCATCTTCAGATCCTGTGGAATGTTCCAGATGGCCATGCCAGGAACCCTCAGACTGTTCCTAAACCGCTGTCTACCTAGCTAGCACACTGCCCCGGGCTTTAAGAAATCAAGGGAGAGCCTTCATTTCTCTTTCTCATTCCCATATGAGTCTCCCTATATTCTTTCTCTCTTTCGTTCTCTCTTTCCCTCTCTCTATTTCTCTTTTTTCTCTCCATTGTTTTTCTCTATCTTTCCAATCTTGGTCTGTCTCTTCTTACTTCCTTTATCTCTCTCTCTCTTTTGTTTTCCATCTATCAGTGTGTTCTCTCTCTGAATGTACTGCTATGTATATAGCACTAGCTCCTCCCCCTTCCTCTCGTCTGTAGTTCCATCTGGTCTCCACATGTAGACAGTAGCAGCTGCCAGAGGCCCTCCCCACTCCCATCGTCTCTCCTTTTCTACCGTCTCTCCTTTTCCACCTCCTTCCCTACCCCCACGTTTGCCAGTCCCAAACTCCTTCCCTCAGTCTCCCCTCCTCCCCTGTCTCCTTCTCCCCTTCCTTACCTCTTCCCTTCTCCCCACCTTTCTCAGTCCCTCCTCCTACCCCAGTCCCAACTTCCTCCCCTCCTCCTTTCCCAGGCCTAACTTCCTCCTTCCCACCTCCTTCCCAGTCCCACCTAACTGCCCCGTGGCCTCCCTATTTCCTGTGTGTATGTGTGTGCAAGTTGCATTGCCACTGTTGTTTAACCTTAACTGGTTGTATAACAGCTGATGGGCCTAGCTGTGTACAACAGCATCACTTTGGACATCCGCTTTCCGCCCTGTGTCTACAAGAAGCTTCTAACCCCACCGGTTCCACCCTCCAATCCAGACGCTCCTGTTGGCATGGCAACACTCTCCCTGGATGACCTGCTGCAGGTCATGCCGGTATGTAGCTCCACCTAGGTCAAATTGTACTTCTGAGTAACATACTGACTTGAAAGTATACTTGATGTATCTGGGTTGGTGCATTGACTGGTCAGAGTTGCAGTGTCATTTTGAGATTATATCATTGGTCTTAATATATTGAAGGGAAGAGGGTGATCCCGGTTTTGACCCAAGGTAGAACAGTCAGTCAAGTTCTCCCCACTTTGTTAACAATTATCCACTGGGTGTCAAGAGGGGGGTGCTGGGAGGAGTTCTGTACTGGCAGTGTGATTAGTCCCTGGCCACAGCAGAGTGTGATGCTGGTAATAGGACTGGGGGACGTGCAGATGACTCATGAGGAGATGCTGAAGTATGAGCATGGCAAAGGAGTGAGATAGGATCAATCTGCCGGTGTACACGCACACACAGGTACACACACACACACACAGGTACACACACACACACACACACACACACAGGTACACACACACACACACAGGTACACACACGCACACACAGGTACACACACACACACACAGGTACACACACACACACACACACACACACACAGGTACACACATAAACACACTCACACACTGAGGCTGATGTGTCAGATTCGCAGCTCTCACTGCTGAGTCAGCATAAAAACAGACGCTGTCATGAAACAGCATCTAATATTATATCACTTTTAATAAATGAATACATTAATAAATAGTGTATGTTAACTTTTACTTACCAGCAGAGGGCTCTGATGCTTAACTTTTAAACTGCACACCGAGCTTGACAAACTAAGAACACGCAACAATTTGTTGTGTCATGCTTTCCTGGATTCAATGATGTTATCTAAACAAAGCCAGATACTTATACTAATTATTCATTTGTGTCGTTGAGTAGCGTCACATATTTATTGTATATGATACAAGAGTATGACTCTGTCTCCAAATTGTGGGATTTGTCAAGTCAGTCTTGCTGAGGCCAGATGTTGGTGTGTGTGTTTGTGTGTGTAGCTGGGCAGCTGGCCATGGGCCTCCAGGCTTATATAACAGCCTCTACATGTGTTTATCTCTCTTTTGGGCATACGCTCTCTCCACTAGAATTGGAACACAATTCCCAAAACAAATGATTTTGTTAAAAAGCTTTTCTTACGTATGAGAAACAGTTGTCTGTCCAGTGATCCCACTAGATTAGGTTTCTAGTTGGAGTCATTTAACAAACTTATATCACATGGAAAAATAGCAGAACATGTATATTGTACTTACTATTTAAAACAATAAAGCTGCCACTGGAAATACCTTATTAGGAAGAAACTCTTATGTAACTACGTTTTAAATAGTGCAATGTCAGTTTGACTTTGTGCTTTGTGAACCGACTGTTGGACTGGATTTGACTCAGATGAGAAGGGCTAGCCTTCTCCACCTCTCTCTGAAAAGCCAAGTCACTGTAATGACTCACGAGATCCAGTCCATCCCACATACCTATGCATGGCTACTGTACGGGAGAACGAACCACTCTTCTAGTTGTGCTGTTTCCACTGCACTGCCAGGAACATTTTGCTGTAGGATCCAGCAAAGAAACAAGGAACAGGGGATGAAAAAGGGAATTAATGAATAGAGAAATAAGTGAAGTAATCTGCTAGTCACATTTTCCCTTCGTTAAAACTGTAAAGGTGATGTTGCGCAGGCTGGGGTTTCCACTGGCAACATTAGCATAGTGTGTTAAAACTCCTTTGATTTATGAAGTCAGCTCATGCTTTAAAACTCTGGTGCTGTTACAGTTCTTATAGAAAGATAAAAAGCAAGTGTTTGAATAGTAGACTAGAGATGCAGGCGTCTAGTTACAGGCATATCCAGAAAGTCATGATGCTAGGACAGCACTGTTATTCCATGTAGTCCATGTCTGTCTGATGGGTATATAGTGAAATGTTAAAGTGACATGCTCAAGGACATACATGTGGTTAAAGGTGCAGTATGTCAGTAACACAGTGGTGACATGCTCAAGGACATAGATGTGGTTAAAGGTGCAATATGTCAGTGACACAGTGGTGACATGCTCAAGGACATAGATGTGGTTAAAGGTGCAGTATGTCAGTGACACAGTGGTGACATGCTCAAGGACATAGATGTGGTTAAAGGTGCAATATGTCAGTGACACAGTGGTGACATGCTCAAGGACATAGATGTGGTTAAAGGTGCAGTATGTCAGTGACACAGTGGTGACATGCTCAAGGACATAGATGTGGTTAAAGGTGCAGTATGTCAGTGACACAGTGGTGATGGGTTTCAGGACCTAGCTCGAGGTCTGGCTGAGCTCCTCAACTATGAAGGCAACATAGAGGAGGACTTCTGTATGAACTTCCAGGTAGGAGCACACCCCCACACACAGCTCTGTATCTAGTGTTAGTTAAAGTTGACAGTGACAATGATAACAATGGTAACAATGGTGAAGATGAAGATGGTGATGATGACAATCATGTGACAGGTCTGCCATGAGGAACTGGGAATCGTCAAGTCCTACAACCTGAAGTCTGGAGGAGACAAGATCCCAGTCACCAACCAGAACAGGAGAGGTAAGTGGACCATGCTGGTGGCTTCACCATGAGCTCAAGCACCTCCTCAACCAGTTGCATGCAAAGCGATTTCTCATCCCTCAACCATTTCATTCAGATCACTGCCTCATGACATACAGTGGGACTGATAGACCTCCTCATGATGATGATGTGGTGATGTGTCTTCCGCCCCTGCAGAGTTTGTTCAGCTGTACATAGACTTCCTGTTGAACAAGTCCATCTACCGCCAGTTTGCTGCTTTCTACCACGGCTTCCACAGTGTCTGCTCCTCAGACGCACTCATGGTGAGGGCTTGGATGAGTCTGGGACTTTGGGAAACATTTGAGTTCTTGCATACTGGGTGAATTCATCATAGATTCATTACATATAATATCAAACAATACAATATAGCATACTATATAATCCAACAGCCAAAAAAACACAACAGAAATAGTTTGTTTGTTACTGAGGGACGGGCTGCTGGGGGAATGTGAGGAGGAGAGGAGTTCCTGTGGAGGTCCGTCCTCTCTCTCCGTGAGTGGGGGACGTTCCCAGGACAGAGGCCAGGTGGTGTCATGTCTCTAGCTGCTCAGAGCTCTTTGAAACTTCCAGATCCAGCAGCAGGGAGGCCTGGGTAGGACGAACAGAAAGAAGGGAAAGAGCTTGGGGACTGTGTGTGAGTGTGTGCGTGTGAGGGAGTGAGGGCGTGCGGGCATTTCTGTGGATTTGTGGGTGTGTTGAGTGTGCCTAACCACTCGTGCATGTTCGTTTCAGTGGAAACTCAGTGTGTGTGTTTGTCTGTGTGTGCGCGTGCGTGCGTGCGCACATGCTCATGCACGTGTGTGAGAGAGCCTACTGTTTCTCTGGGCGTGCTAAATGTGTTCACAGGGGTACCCCGCCCCCTCTATTGGCACCGTTTTCTAATGGTTGAAGTTGTCTGCGTAATTGGGTGTGTGTATCTGTTGTGCGTGTGCATTCTTGTCTATGTGCATCTGTGTGTACGTGCTTGGGTGTTTATTGGTTGTTTTCTCCATTACCCCCGCGTGTGTGCGTGCATGCGCGTTGTGTGACTAAGTTGTGTGGGTGTATGTGCTTGTGTGTATGCATGCCTGTTCACTCACTGCAATCGTGTGGGCAAACTGTGGGTAAGTGTTTGAGTGTGTGTGTGCGTCTGCATGCATGTGCGTGTTTGTCTATGCTCTGTCTCCAATCAGTATCCAGGCTGCTGGAGCCACCACAGAGGCAGGCCTGAGCAACGAGAGAGTCGGAGCCCTATAGAAACCCTCTGCGCTCCCCGCCCCACTGTACAGAGGCAGGACTCCCAGCCATGCATATCAATCAGAGGCTCCACAGAGCCACAGCCTCAACACTCACACGACCCTGCTGAGTTTTACGCCCGGGCCCTGTCTATGATCTGTCCATATGGTTGGTCTGGGTCAGACCGCTGTTTAATGAACTGCAGCTCGACTGCCTGTTGGAGCAGACTCCTATGTGTTTGTACATGGAGACACACTGTAGGCTGGTGTTGTTGTACCACTTGTATAATAATGCTTTGTGTGAGAGTAAAGTAGCTACGTAGAGAAGTGATTTGCCACAACGTGTGGTTAGAAATGAGTGTTGCGGGTGTTCTTCCTCCACACAAACCCTTCAGTTCACTGTGGTCCAGCAGTGTGACGCTCTATAAACCTAACTCAGGGATGACGGAAGTCAGACTGATGGAAGTCTCCTGTCGGTTTTTGCTTCGAAGCAACACCTTAGAGATCAATATTAGATCATCCCTCAGCGTTGGTGTGTGTACGTGACAGACGCCATGAAGTGCCTGTCTGTTGCGCCACAGCCATCTCAACCTCAAACCTGCACTGTTAAACATTAATTATAGCTGTACTCAGAGAACATCAGAGAACGTTCCACAGTTTGTTTGTTTGTATGTGTGCATGTGTGTCTTTCAGTTCATGTCTCAGTGGTTTTCGGCAAACCAGCATGTACAGAAGTAGCAAATCCAGAAGTACCGAATCCTTAAGTAAGAAAAGTAACGTTTGGTGTGTGCGTGTGCACAGTGTCCAGTGAAGCAGCATTCCTCCCCTCCCACTATTGGGTCTGCTACTGAAGCACTTGGTAGTGTGCCACAGTAGCTCAGCTAAACTGGACGGACAGCAGTCAGCGTTTCCAGTGCTGCAGCCTTAAGGAGTTTCAGGAGGGTTTAAAAGGGTTTCTCTTGGAGGGTTAATGAGAACCTAATCCCCCTCACTGTTACCAGATGACATGAGGGGGTGGGGGAGCTCTTCTGTGGGGTTGTTGTTATGGCTACTAGCCCCAGGGCCATCTATCTGCCCTGACAGAAGATCCTGTAGCTCTGCTGGTATTAGGTAGCCTGTAATGTCATCAGTTTAACCACACCAAAGGATCTTTATCTTTATACCCTTGATTCTCAGACGTGTGTGTGTTTGTGTGAGTGTGCATTATGCTTGTTTGTATATGTATGTGTGAACGGAGGTGCATGTGTGTGTTTCCGCGGTGTGTATCGATGTGTATATGCATGTGGCATGCACCAGCACCTAGGTTGGTCAGTTACAAGACATAGAGGGCTGAACATATTTTAGCACTAGGGAAAGCAATTAGCTCCCCTCCTCCTCTCATGCAACAGTTGTCTAAACTCTCTGTGTTGACATAAGCGACCACAATCCACCCGACTGTCAGCTGCAGAAGAGGTTTGGGGGAGGGGAATTGGCAGGGGTTGGGGGATGGGTGTGTCAGGGAGAGGTGGAGGTGTGTTGAAGGGTGGTTTGGTAACCCTAGCCTGCTCTGACCTTCCACTGGGGGGGATGTTGCCATAGGCAATCCTAGGGCCTGAACAAGCCTTGTTGTAAGGGATTGGGAACTGGGGTGGGGGTTGAAGCAGGAGAATGGTTTGATTGGAAAGTGGAGCAAAGGTGGAGGGGGAAGGGCACAAGGCAGGGGAATGGAGGAATAGGGAAGTGGATAGAAGATAGAGGGGGTAGGGTATGAGGCAGGGGAATGGAGGAATAGGGAAGTGGATAGAAGATAGAGGGGGTAGGGTATGAGGCAGGGGAATGGAGGAATAGGGAAGTGGTTGGTAGATAGAGGGGGTAGGGTACAAGGCACAGGAATAGGGATAGGAAAGGAAAGGTAAGCGGAGGGAGGGTGACGTATGTTGGTGAAAGTGTGAGAGATTGTGTGGAGAGGGTGAGAGAAAGGGTGAGAGTGGATGGGAAGGTGAGACAGGGTGACAGTGAGGGGGAGAGAGAGGGGGAGAGTTATTTGAGAGGCTGAGACAGGGGGAGAGTGAGAGTCAGGCTGAGAGAGAGGGGGAGAGAGAGGGTGAGAGACAGTGACAGTGAGAGAGAGAAAGAGAGACAGGGTGAGGGAGAGGGAGAGAGTGAGAGACAGGGTGAGAGACAGAGCGCGTGTCTGTGTTGGGATCCATCGGAGCCTTGCTCCGAGCAGTGATAAGGCTAAGGGCTGGGAGGTGATAACAGGTTGGGATCATCCTAGCTGGGTCGAAACTGGTCAAGGACGTTGTGGCGCCTCACAGGAAAAACTCAATCAGATCAGACCTGGAACACAAAGCCAAGCACATCTTATATCCATGCATTCATCTGATCTGATGCATAATACATTGTAGTAAATGTAAATAAACTCCCATTTTTAACCACTTTAGCGAAGTGAACTGATGCCAGGATATATATATTTTGTAGAGTGAAGGTTACATGGAGAGAGTCTCTACTAATGAGGAGGCATGACTAAGGTATAATAGGGTCTAAAACTGAACAAGAAGTTGAATTCCATTCTGCTGCATGCACGAGGTCTGAGTATCAAATCAAATCAAATGTTATTTGCGTCAACCTTTTTACAAAATTGGTCACAGAGGGCTTCACACACGCCCATAGAACTGCACCTAAACCTGTATGACTTTAACAATGGTTATATAGTGGTTGGGGTGTGGTCAAGATTGTAACAGAGATTGCGTTTGTGCTCCTACCAGCTGTTGCGTCCAGAGGAGGTGGAGGTGCTGGTGTGTGGCAGTCCTAACCTGGACATGAGCACCCTGCAGAGACTGGCCCAGTATGAGGGCTACAGCAAGACTGATCCCACTGTCAGGTATCACACCATCACGTCTATACTCTCCTTGCTGTACTGATGCCCAAGACAGGAATAGAAACGACTAATGATACATGGGATATCAAGACAATTAAGGCCTCTGTAACACCTGCCCCCATCCCCACCCACACACACTGCAGGGCCTTCTGGGAAGTGGTGCTGGCATTTCCGCCCGAGATGCAGAAGAAGCTGCTGCACTTCTCCACAGGAAGTGACCGCGTGCCAGTAGGGGGTGTGGCCGACCTCAACTTTAAGATCTCCCGGATGGACGTCTCCACGGACTGGTGAGGAAGGAAACCTCTCTGTCTGTCTGTCTGTCTGTCCGTCTGTCTGTCTGTCCGTTGATCTGTCCACCTGTCTGTCTGTCTGTCTGTCATGTTTATCATCCCTCTGTCATCCCCAGGTTGCCGGTCTCTCACACCTGTTTCAACCAGATCTGCCTGCCTCCGTACAAGACCAAGAAGGAGCTCAAGCACAAAATAACCATCGCCATGTCCAACTCAGAGGGCTTCGGCCTGGAGTAACCTCCCATGCGCAGGCACACACACACACCCCCACCGACACACAATCACACACGTGCACAAGTGCACACAGACATTTCCACACCTTGAGAGACTGCCAGGGATTGCAGTAGAGATCTGTCCACAGGCAGGTGTTTGTCCAGACATACCATGGGTCACCTGTCTGTTACCCACGACACAAAGAGATATTGCTCAACAAGTCACCTGTTACCATAAGACCCCGAAGGCATATCAAGGTCACACTTTCCAGAGACTGGCAGCCCTGCCAGGTAGTTAACTACTGTTCCACTAAGCTCTGGCTCATTGATACCAGACTGGACCCAGGGAAGGGGGTGCACGTTGTAATAGAACTGCCGCGTGGCTTTTTAAAGACATTACCTAAATGTGGGACATGATAGGAATGTGTGTGTGTGTACTGTAGGTGGGTGTGCCGGTAGGAGGGTGTGTGAGTGTGTGTAGGAATAACTGTGTGTGTTAGTAGTTTGAAGAACGTTCTGCAAGAGGGTGGTGTGACTTTCTTAAAGAGACAGAGAACCCTTAGCTACCCAACCAGAGTTATGCCTCTCCCTGACCAAGGCCTGCATGCCTGGAAGAAGAAACTCAGTCACGCTCTGATGCTGGTAAATTATAAAGAATAAACCTTAACATATTTAAACTAATATATATTTTCTTGGCCTCAGAAATGTTGGGACCATATTGAAAGAGGCAGTTTGTGTGCCAGAGTATTATGATCTGACGATCCTTTCTGGCTTTTAAATGTTGGGACCAGAGAGGGAAATTATTCTCCCAAGTTGTTCAGTAGTTTGTCATGCTAAACAGGATGATATGAAATGTTACTGAAGGTTGTGCCATATAAACGTTCCTGTAACATTTATTGTTGATAGTCACTGGGCACCAAATGTGTAATTCTGTATGGGAACATGATAGAGTAGTTATCAGTCATGTTGCTATTAGCCATGTTATTATGTAGCATCTTGGTGTTCTATATGTAATATCTTTTGCGGCGTCCACTCTCAGGTTATCCACATCCTAAACTGTATGGTTATGTGAAAGAGTTTCCAAGCTAATAAAAGCTTCTTTGTTTACTTGTCCTGTGTAAGAATCTTTTGTGGGTTTTAAGTAACGTTTTTTTTTCTTCCATGCTAGTTGTGATTTGCATGTAGTAACATTTAGTAGTTGGTCTAAGAAGTGTGTAATCATGTGCTGTTGCAAGGGAAAGAAGATTAAAGAAGCCAACCACTGGAACATACAATGCAGTTATTCCTTATCTAAGGTTATTTCTGGCCAGTGTGAGAGTGGACAAGAAAAACTGGACACCCAGCCAGACTCTCTTATCTTTGGCCGACTGACCATGTCTGTCACACCACATTCTTCCAGAGGCAAGTTTAGAACGCTCTGAAATACTGCTGTCGTTCATCACATGCTGGATTGGCAGGTATGTGTGGTGACAAGATACTGCCTTTCCCGTCTAAAGGTCACTGGAGGACAGAAAGGTATGTCCCAATGAAGTTACCTGGGGTGGAGGGAGGGCTGAGGCCCCTGCCACAAGCTGAAGATGGGCTCTTGGCTGGGGTAGTGGGCAGCTGGCTGCCCTGGGGACTGGGGGTGAAGGCTGGGGCTGAGACTAGACAACAAGGAAGGGACCAGTATTTGTGCTTAAGGCTGGTTGTGGGGCAAGGGCCACATATTGACTCAACACTGGTGCTTGTATGCTGTCCATGATCTGGCCCCAGCACACCTAACAGAAGAGACACACGTAGAACATAGCAGGTCTATAGCAGGGTAGGGCTGCCGGATACAACGGACCAACAGAAATATAATCCTGATACCGACATAAAGAGCCCACTTTGTTGACTAAATCTATCTGCACAATGCTGTTCATTGTCTTCTGATCATACACTTCTTTAAAGGCATTTTTTGGGGGGCTGAACATACATTGTTGACAAATTACTATTAAGTACATGTCCATAAACGTTCTGTTCAGGTTTAACCCATTTCTCTCATGGTCTATAATCGTCTCAAGAGGAGCGTTCCACGCAATGCTTCCCAGTACCTGTCCTGCAAACAGCACCAGGTCTAAAGTGTGTTTGTACGGAGGAACAAGGACTGTTCCAAGCTCTCCTTCCTCCACTGCTGCAGGGCTCCCCTGCCCGCCCAGCCAACAACAGGCAGCTTCATATGAACTCTATATGTTCCGTATGCTTCTGGGTACATGTTGTTCCAGAACACAGCCAGGACCGGCCCAGAGTGTGCTGAGGGTCATGACTAAACATTGCATAAAGAACCAGGAAATGGTGTGATTGGTTAGCTGTGCAGTGCATATATTTTGCATATATTTTGTCATCAAAGATGAAGTAAAGCACATACTTACTGAGTACAGTATATAAATATACTGTGTATACATTATACACAATGAATTATAGTTGTATTTGTATGTCTTATAAAGTAAATATACATTTATATTTAAAAAAGGATCTGCGAAAAAATTGTGCTGATTCATCCATTCTTTCTCAGGGAATCGGACAGAACGGAGTCTACTGCATTTCCCATGGTAGCAGAGTTCAACCTATTACAGAGCAGCTGGAATCACCTGATTTATGGCACTCAATTCTCTGTGCAAGAAGAAGGCTGTTCCTTCTGCACTAATAATCATCCCTCACAATAACCCCTCACAATCACCCCTCATGGACAATAAAGTTGCTGATACATTTGAGTAGTTTGGTTCCTGACCTGTTCCTCATTAGCCAACACTACAACCACAGAACAGTTTGTGGGCTTTATCTACACTTTTCTTCATCTGCAGTTTACTTGCCCTTTCTCAAATACTTTTTTTCTAGATCGACAGTTGGTTTCCACAGCTACCATGTAGTCTGGCTGTTTGTCTTTGTCTGCCGACAAAGAACGCGTTGCAGCCTGGCCTGAATCTGTCTGTCTGTCTCTCTCTCTCTCTTCACTTTAATATCTCTCGTTCCCTTTCCTTTACCTCCACCAGTCCCACGTCTTCTCTCTTTTGACTCTCTCACTCTAAATTCCATCCTCTCCAAAATACAACACCTCCCCCGTCTCCAAACCTGCCGTCTGTGCTCTGTGCCGTCCACATGCTGGACGGAGGGGGGGGCAGGAGAGAGGGGTGAGCGGGAGCAGAGGGGTGAGTGGGGCGAGAGGGCGGGAAGAGTGGAGGATATCAGAAGAGAGAGACAGAGAGTGGGAGGGAAGGAGGGAGGGAGGGAGGGAGGGAGGGAGGGAGGGAGGGAGGGAGGGAGGGAGGGAGGGAGGGAGGGAGGGAGGGAGGGAGGGAGGGAGGGAGGGAGGGAGGGAGGGAGGGAGGGAGGGAGGGAGGGAGGGAGGGAGGGAGGGAGGGGCACTGGAGGGAGAAAGGGAAATTAAACTCTCAGATGTACATAGCCCTGTGCATATCTATATCCTGGGGTTGCGATTGGGGTCAGGAAGCATGGCCAGACCATAATACAGAGAATGCTGATCTGACTGACCGGATATCAAACCATGGTCTCCTGCATATCAACCCAAACATCCAACATCAGGCCAACAGGACATTCTTGTTGACCTGGGTAATTAACCCATGCACATGTGAGTATTTGCACTGCGGCATCAGGAACAAGATTCCCATCAGTCTGCACAAACAGAAATACCACAATGTCAAATGCTACAAATATATAGGAACCTCAGAGTTTACCCTTAAACAGTCACTGTTGCTTCTCAGGGACAGTGATCTTCCCATGCTTTACATAACGGTGAAGAGATCCAGTAAATCAACTGTGGAACCTTGGCTCGAGACAAAATGTTCTTTGATGGGATCTATTTTAAAGTGACAGAGGGTGAGCCAGAGAGCCAGAGAGAGAGAGAAAGAGAGAGAGAGTGTGAGAGAGAGAGAGAGAGAGAGAGAGAGAGAGAGAGAGAGAGCAAGTGAAAGGGAAAGAGAGAGTGAAAGAGGAAGAGAGGTATAGAGAGGTGCAAGGGAGAATGAGAGGGGTTGGAACAGTTTGAAGTTACCAGTTTACCACTTACTTTGTTGTCACAAGTTACAGCTTACAACCTACATGCCGTCTTAGACCCCAGCTACAAGTGGAGAATGTGACAGGAAATATAAAAACTACCCACCTCACGCTCCACTCCATTCTCTCAGTATTCTTATATAAGATGACTGGCTACATGTGTACTGACAACATTCTAAGTCTGAAGCTGACAAACCAGGCACACGGGTACATCAACCTCCCTTTAGAAACGTAGGGAAGCAATGTGAAGTACTATGTGTGGAACCATGCTATCATGACAAGCTAGCATGGCTAAATCAAATACCACGGTCAAGCCTCTTCTTGGTCTAATGAATGGAGTTTGGTCTTAGAGATGATTTGATCGCTGTCAAGTAGGAATGGCCATCGTACAGACACAGTAAAAACCAACTCAAACAAGACTACGGCATTTACAATATGCTATATATCGTATACGTGTGTAAATGGCTGCTTCCTCCTTCCTGCCTCACTCTGTCTTCATCTCTCGGTCTCTGTCACACAGTTCCTAGTGATTTGCTGCGGGACAGTGAGGTTGGTAGCCAGTGTTCCAGACATGTTATGCCATGAGTCCTGTCAACGTGAAAAGCTCTGAGTCATGCCATGGGACACACACATCTGTCACAGGGAGGATTCCCTGAAACGATGACCATAACAGCATAATCCATGATAACTGGAGAGTGGAAAACAACAGAGAGGGAGGGGGGAGAGTCAGACAGAGTGAGAGATTCAGACAGTGAGAGAGAGAGAGAGAGAGAGAGAGAGAGAGAGAGAGAGAGAGAGAGAGAGAGAGAGAGAGAGAGAGAGAGAGAGAGAGAGAGAGAGAGAGAGAGAGAGAGAGAGAGAGAGAAAGAGAGATTAATATAATAATAATAATATATAAGCCACATTTGGTGGAAGAGGAATCGGTCCTGTGTGAAACTAGAGGAGGAGAAGAGAGGAGAGGATGGAGAGGAGAGGAGAGGAAAGGGGGAGAGAGGAAAGGGGAGGAGAGGAACAAAGAAGGGAGAAGCATAGAGAAAACAGATCGATTGGTTCTGCTCAATCTCAACTCTTGTCTCCTGATTTTTGCCTGTTTAACTACTTGGCTCGCAGATAAGTTGACAGTATTGCACAATCCAGCTGACCCTTCACTTGCAAGGTAGATTGCATACAGTCAGCTACACGCATGTTGAGCAAGCTTTATCCGTGGCATGGAACCTGCCTGCCGCACCCATAGCATTTCCACTGTTACACTAGACACAAGTCATGTGACCAGGGTGTCAGGACGTTGCATGAGACACCTATGGAATGTCATGCTGCCAACAACTCATTTTAAATATATGCCACACTGCCTACACAGGCAGAGGTAGGTATTCTCTCTGACAAACCACATCATGTGAATCCTACTGAAACTAAACAGCTAATAAAGAGAGCCTCCCTTCAGCATGCCCAAACAGGATGATTCAATGACAAGAGAGAATGGCATGTGTGTGTGTGTGTGTCTGTGTGTGTGTCTGTGTGTGTGTGTGTGTCTGTGTGGGTGTGTTTATGGAACGCAGAGGGCCTTCTCTGACTGCATCTGGGGCATGTCTTTCACAGGGACGAGGTGGGGAAGCAAAGCTGTCAGCTTTCATCCATCAGTCTGACTGAGGCCTCGTCTGCCCCAGCTTCTGCCCCTGCTCCAACGTCACACACACACACATACACACACACACACGCCCCAGCTTCTGCCCCTTCTGCAATGTCACATACACACACACACACACTTTCCAGCTTCTGTCCCTGCTGCACCGTCACACACACACAAACACGCACACATACAATCTCATGCATATGCATGCACATATGCATGCACAGGAATGTACACATGCATGCACATGGATGCAGGTAGGCACACACAACAACACAAAACACAAAAGCTTGTGCAGACACGAGGACAGACACACAGGCAGACCCAAGGGGCAGACAGAAAGCTCTCAGATTCAGTTTTGAAAAGTCATCACATGCGCTCTCTCCCCCGGGGTCTCTCTGTCTCTCTGTGTCTGTCTGTCTGTCTCTCTCTCCCTCTCTCCCTCTCTCTCTCTCTCTCTCTCTCTCTCTCTCTCTCTCTCTCTCTCTCTCTCTCCCTCTCTCCCTCTCTCTCTCTCTCTCTCTCTCTCTCTCTCTCTCTCTCTTTCCCCCCCGGGTCTCTCTCTCTCTTCCCTGTCCCCTGTCTCTCTCTCTCTCTCTTCCCCTCCTCCAAACAGTGCAGCAGCAGGTCATACAAGAGCAGCAGACCTGTCTCTCTCTCTCTCTGCTTCTGTACGAAGCAGTGAGCACGTTCACAAACCACTCTAACCACCAGCTAGGCTAAGCGACAGCTCATCACCAGCGGGGGTGTATAGATAGACTCTGCTGGCTCATGCCTGTATGGTGTTCTATACATATCATGAATACACACACACACACACACACAGATCTGGGTAGACGGGAACTCACTAGACAGGCCAGAACATCTAAAATGAGATTAGGTAAGAGTTCTCTCTGTGTCTGTGTCTCTTTCTGTCTCTCTTTCCATCTGAACTTGAGGCTGTGTTTCAGTCTAATCTTACATTCCTCTTCCTGTTTTAATAAAGCTGAACAGGAAGCAGATTAGAATATACAATAAATATCTTGTTAGACCTGCAGACTTACGTATAGTATGCATAATAGATAAAACCAACAAAACAATCCTAAATCCTAAAGCAAGGCACTGACGAACATTGAACTCAAACATTTGAACATTCTGTTATGCAACCAGCCCCTGGTTCTTGACCTAATTTGGATTTGGACCAGTACTCAGAGACATGGATGGAATGCTGAGGAACCAAGCTTTGTCAGCCAATTAAAGGCCAGCCGGGAGAGCCAATGAACGTGCAGTACATAAAAGTGTCTCGGTGTCTGTCTCTCTGGTCCGCTCAGCTGTGGCAGGTCAGTGGCTCTGGTAGGCTGCCAGAACAATCAACAGTCCATTGTTCCTCTGACCTTCGCTCACACAACACCATGATGCTGAGATAATTCATCACCGTTCCATTGTTTTGTTTGACTTTCCTACCAACCACACCTGCATGAAAAGATGGCCAGAGTGTTTTGGAAAAACATATTTTGTTATACTTGCTTAACTGGTGAACCATCAGTATGGTGTAAGGCTGGGTGTCAAACCCGCCCCCACCTCTCATATGCTAAAGTCTTCTGGACGGTCTCAACTTGATGGCTCTCACACCCCATTCAAGATGTGGTCTGATTGGTTGTTCTTGTGTATAAAGGGAATTGTAATGCATTGTTCTTTGGATTCTTCATCTCCTGAGACCTTCTCCTCAGTTCTGCCTTGTCCTACTGTCCTACTCCTTCCTCACCTCTTTCTTTCTCTCTGATTTACAATGATCATGGTAGAGTAGGTAAGATTGAAAACTTTCATATTGTAACATGTTTGCCTTGTAATTGATTTCATTCATTTGAAAAGTTATTAAATGCGTATTTCACTTAACCGTACTTTGACCATTCTTGCTCTGATTTAACCCATAGAGTCAAATACCTGGAATTCTATTGGTATTGGCATTATTTGGTTCATGCTAATACACTGTTCAGTTTCCCATCTTCCTTTAAACCATAGGGGAATTAGTTTAGGTTGTTTGGACAATATTTACCCCCCTACAATGGTTTTAAAAAAGGCACAACTTGGAATAGTGTGTGTATGTATGTGTGCACTGGATTTTATCAGGTAAATGAGGAAGTGTTTTCATTTGCTGTCACAGTGTTGTGACACCGTGCTTCCCTGGAGTCACTGAGAGAGCCAGATACAGATCCAGTCTGTCAGCTGACCGCTCAGCACCCTGGACCATTCAAGCGTCAGCCATCATTAAGGAGACGTTGGTTACAGTGGATAGACTGATAATTCATCCCTCATTCTCTCCCTGCTTTGTTATCAGACAGGCTTAACGGAGGGGAGGCTGGAGGCTGGCAGGCATGTGAAGTTACTTCAGCTCACATCAGATACCTTTTGAACACGTACAAACGGCCTCCTATCGTGTCCCTGGTCTTAAAGTGGTAAATCACATGTCCAGGTGGCACTGTGGCCAGGTTGGCATCATGCCCACTCATCTTGTAAACAAGCTGGCCTCATGTACACAATGTGGAGGGTGCTGGGCCAGTTTCTCCTCTCCACCCTTATCCTCTCCTCTCTCCTCGTCTCTTCTCCTCAACAACAGAGGAGGTGAGTGGCACCCTGAGGCCTATCAGCCAATCACCACACAGGCTCTCGCTCCGGCAAACTCAACCTCAATACCTGCAGCCTCTGACCCTCAGGTCAAAGCAGATCGAGGGGCTTCCAGGGGTCTGTACAGCTTTGTCCATATCTCCATCCATATCTTCATTCCTTTCTCTGGCTGTACTGTATATCTCTCCAGGGCTGTTGGACTTTGTCATAAAGACCAACATCTAAAAGGATAACACGTTGTTATTCTTTCATGGGGTGGGATGTCGTCTCATTGATGAGAGGAGGAGGGACAAAAGGAGGGGAGAAAAAGATTGAGCTCTGGATAGATGGCAGGTAAACGGATGGAGGGATGTGCGGAGAGGGCAGTGATGCCCTGAGGCAGTTATAAGCGTATCATCGTGAGAGGATGAGACTGAGTCTGAAGAGAGCGTGCTATTTCACAGAAACTAATAAGTCAAAGTCTTTGAACGACGTGTTTCAATTTCCCCTTGTTGATGTAAGGCTCCATGTCCACTCTGAGCCAAAGCTGTGTGATCAAACCGACCATCACTAAGACACACCTGGGTGCTGGTCAGGAAGGTCGTTCTTTACATGACCCCTCACCTTGTGAACCTGCCCAGGATCTCTCTTTCTCTCTCACACACACACTCATACTTAAGGTCACTAGTACTGTCCAACACTGCATGCCAAGCTTTTCGATTTCCGGCTCATTGTGCAACACAATGACACCATCCCTCTTGGGATTATTTTTTTTTATGAAAGTGTCTGCTATATGAACACATTGCACATAGCACATGGGTCAAACAGAGGATACATTGACATACATGTTCTGTACATAAACAAGTCTGCACTCTCTGGCTTGTAGACAGTTAGATAAACAAATCTAAAAAGCTAATGTATGTTCATCTGAAATAGGGATTAATCCCTTCCTGTTTTCCTGATTGTCTCCCCCCACACTCTCTCTCTCTCTCTCTCTCTCTCTCTCTCTCTCTATCTCTCTTTCTCTCTCACACATACACACACTCTCCTCTGCCCACTCTGATGTGGCTTACAGAGCCTCCCTCTCTGTGGAACGCATCACAGGAAAGGTCAGTCTGCCTGTCAGTTTCTCACTCTCTTTCACACACACACACACACACACGCGCACGCACGCACACACACACGCACACACCAGACACACACAACATGTCAGAGCATTGAAAGACAAGAAATAGTACATTAGTTCCTCTCTTCAACATCACATTGTTTGATGACAGTTCTATGGAGTCAAGGAAGTCCCTGTCTCACACAGAATGTCCTTCTTCTCTCAGCACACACACATGCATGCACACATGCACCAGTCACCCTCTGATCAGACACTGTGCCCCCAGCCAGACTTCCTCCCCCTCTCAGGACAGCTGACTGGGCACACTGATGTGAATCCACATGGTTGATCTGACAAACCATATTATAGTTAATGTGAGATGTTATTGTTTCCATGGATGCAGTTTAAGTGGCTATCCATGGCAGATGAGGGAATGCTGAGTTGCCGAGTTGCAAAGTCATGCCACGCTTAAACTGCTCCTCTGGCTGCTGTCTTCTTCCTCATAGCAACAAGGCTGCATTCTTGCTCTGAGGCTGTCTTTCTTCCCCTCTATCTCACTCTCTCTATCTTACTGTCTCTCTCTATCTCGCTCTCTCTATCTTACTGTCTCTCTCTATCTAGCTCTCTTTATCTTACTGTCTCTCTTTATCTTGCTCTCTCTATCTTACTGTCTCTCTCTATCTAGCTCTCTTTATCTTACTGTCTCTCTCTATCTTACTGTCTCTATCTTACTGTATCTCTCTATCTCGCTCTCTCTATCTTACTGTCTCTCTCTATCTTACTGTCTCTCTCTATCTCGCTCACTCTATCTTACTGTCTCTCTCTATCTCGCTCTCTCTATCTTACTGTCTTTCTTTATCTTGCTCTCTCTATCTTACTGTCTCTCTCTATCTCGCTCTCTCTATCTTACTGTCTCTCTCTATCTCGCTCTCTCTATCTTACTGTCTCTCTCTATCTCGCTCTCTCTATCTTACTGTTTCTCTCTATCTCACTCTCTCTTACTGTCTCTCTCTATCTCGCTCTCTCTATCCTACTGTCTCTCTCTATCTCGCTCTCTCTATCTTACTGTCTCTCTCTATCCCACTCTCTCTTACTGTCTTTATCTCACTCTCTCTTACTGTCTCTCTCTATCTCGCTCTCTCTATCTTACTGTCTCTCTATCTCACTCTCTCTTACGGTCTCACTCTATCTCGCTCTCTCTATCTTACTGTCTCTCTCTTCTGCTCACTTGCTGCTGGGCACTTTCTTATATCATCCATAGTTAACATTGCAACGTTTTATTATGTTCTATTCCACTTTCCTCATGAAGACTTTACGTCACTTCCTGTGTTTTAAAAGCCTGTACCGTATACAGTAAACCTACAGTAAACTATTTATCCTACCCATTTAGGACAATGACGACCCACATGGCAATACAAAACGAATTTGGACAGCACTTGCATACAGCTACACAAACATTCTCCCTGTATTTTTCTGTTTGTAACTGCCAGTGGTGGGTCCATGTAGAGGCTTCCTGCAGCCTGGAGCTGGACCCAGGTGACGGACGGCTGCCACTCTGGTTCAAGTCTGGCATGAGCGGCCGTCCAGAAATAGTGTAAGAGAAACAAGGATCAAAGCTCGGAAAGAAGCTAAAGCAGGGTTGCTGGCTGAGGCCATGGGGATTTTTAGTCTGCTAACGAGAGATTACGAGTGAAGGCCGGAAATGTCCCTCTCATGGTGACGTGCCTATCTTATCAACTTCCACCCATCAGCCAACCACTCTGTGTTAGATGTGTGGGTTGTACAATGTCGCAACAGGTTGAGATTTGATTCCCTTCACAGTGACAGGGATTCAATCCTCACTTCCACGCACACCAACTTAGACTAATGGAGGTCATAGTACGATTGTCTAAACATAGTTCTAAATTGGGTCTAAATTGAGTTTGTAAACCCAGTCCAGACTGAGCCAGACAGGCATGCCCTGACGCTGAAAGAACACATTATTACCATCCCCGGGTCAGCAACACAGGGCTTCCCAGCCACACCTTCAGGGGCAGGAGAGGCCTCCCACGCATACATCCTCCATCCCAGGAGGAGGAGAGAACACACTGAGCCCCTCACCACAACACAACGCCGTTTGTCTGGCTGTCAGCATTGGCCTACAAACCAGAGCCAAAAACACAGCAAATACAGACAACAAATAGAGCACTCAGAACCCATTTCAACAGATCAGAGCTGGTATTTGGACGGGGTGATTTCCTTGCCTAGCGGCAGCCATCTTTGTAATGGGGAGATAATGGAACGGAATGTTGATCAAGCCTCGGTTTGCCAGGGTGTCATGTCTGATTAGGCAATCACCACAACAACCCTCCTTTCTCATCAGAGGAGGGTGGGAGCAGGTGGGGAGGGGCGGGGTGGGTGGGAGGAGAAGAGGTGTGGGAAAGGATGTGCAAGAGACAGGCTGATGCTATGTGAACAGTTGAACACTTTTTCACTGCTTGATCAAACAACCTCACCATTACCAGTCTGGGCTCTGGTTGGTAAACACACACAGGTACAGCAAGAACATCATCGTCACTTGAGCCCAACTTTAGGTTCATAGAACAACTTGTATGTTCCTCTGACCAAACAGACTAGGAACACAATGTAGCAATTCAGGTGACAACACCACTGTACAAAGCACAACAGCCAACAATGGTCTTTTTAGTAGCAGAATGCAGACTTCCATCATCTCAGGAGAAAACCACTGTTGTCTACACTCATGAGAAGTCACTGATGTAAACCCAGGGGTAGATGTGTTACACTAGAACTGCAAGCCCCAGGGTTGAGAAAGCTCAGATGACACAAAGTTTTACAGTAAAGGAGGAATGTGTCCCAACGTTGGCAGTGAGTGAACCATGAGGAAACATCCTGCTGTGCAACACTGAGTCATCCTGGACGTTCCTCTCACCCCGAGTGAGAGCAGCACCAGGGGCAGGACCAGGGACAGGACCAGGACCAGGACCAGGGAAAGGACCAGGGACAGGACCAGAACCAGGACCAGGACCAGGGAAAGGACCAGGGACAGGACCAGGGACAGGACCAGGACCAGGACCAGGGACAGGGACAGGGACAGGGACAGGGACAGGGACAGGGACAGGGACAGGACCAGGACCAGGACCAGGGGCAGGGGCAGGACCAGGGACAGGACCAGGACCAGGGACAGGGACAGGGACAGGGACAGGGACAGGACCAGGACCAGGAACAGGGACAGGGACAGGACCAGGACCAGGACCAGGACCAGGACCAGGACCAGGACCAGGACCAGGACCAGGACCAGGACCAGGACCAGGACCAGGACCAGGACCAGGACCAGGACCAGGACCAGGGACTGGACCAGGGACTGGACCAGGGACAGGGACAGGGACAGGACCAGGACCAGGACCGGGACCAGGACCAGGACCAGGACCAGGGGCAGGACCAGGGGCAGGACCAGGGGCAGGAAGATACAAGTCAGAACCACACTGTACTTATTGCTCAATGTTCTTCAGATGACGCCCACACACAATACAGTACTAATGTCATTCAGTATCGTTTAGCCGAGTGACGAATTCGCCATGTATGTGAGAAACTGAATTTCAAATGTGTCTCACTGTCTGTGTCAAACCCTCTGTCATCGTCCCCACCCACTCATGACCGAGCAGTTCCACTGTTAGCCTCCTCGTTTACCCTGCATACAGACTCACATACTGACCCAGGTTACCCTGCATACAGACCCACATACTGACCCAAGTTACCCTGCATACAGACTCACATACTGACCCAAGTTACCCTGCATACAGACTCACATACTGACCCAAGTTACCCTGCATACAGACTCACATTCTGACCCAAGTTACCCTGCACACAGACCCACATACTGACCCAGGTTACCCTGCATACAGACCCACATACTGACCCAGGTTACCCTGCATACAGACTCACATACTGACCCAGGTTACCCTGCATACAGACTCACATACTGACCCAAGTTACCCTGCACACAGACTCACATACTGACCCAAGTTACCCTGCACACAGACTCACATACTGACCCAAGTTACCCTGCATACAGACTCACATACTGACCCAAGTTACCCTGCATACAGACTCACATACTGACCCAAGTTACCCTGCATACAGACTCACATACTGACCCAGGTTACCCTGCATACAGACTCACATACTGACCCAAGTTACCCTGCACACAGACTCACATACTGACCCAAGTTACCCTGCACACAGACTCACATACTGACCCAAGTTACCCTGCATACAGACTCACATACTGACCCAAGTTACCCTGCATACAGACTCACATACTGACCCAAGTTACCCTGCATACAGACTCACATACTGACCCAAGTTACCCTGCATACAGACTCACATACTGACCCAAGTTACCCTGCATACAGACCCACATACTGACCCAAGTTACCCTGCATACAGACCCACATACTGACCCAGGTTACCCTGCATACAGACTCACATTCTGACCCAAGTTACCCTGCATACAGACCCACATACTGACCCAGGTTACCCTGCATACAGACTCACATTCTGACCCAAGTTACCCTGCATACAGACTCACATTCTGACCCAAGTTACCCTGCATACAGACCCACATACTGACCCAGGTTACCCTGCATACAGACTCACATTCTGACCCAAGTTACCCTGCACACAGACTCACATACTGACCCAGGTTACCCTGCATACAGACCCACATACTGACCCAAGTTACCCTACATACAGACCCACATTCTGACCCAGGTTACCCTGCATACAGACCCACATTCTGACCCAAGTTACCCTGCATACAGACCCACATACTGACCCAGGTTACCCTGCATACAGACCCACATACTGACCCAGGTTACCCTGCATACAGACCCACATACTGACCCAAGTTACCCTGCATACAGACCCACATACTGACCCAAGTTACCCTACATACAGACTCACAGCCCAGACTAAACCAGGCTAACCTGCATACTAACCCAGATATACAGATTTATATATACGGCTATACAGACCCATAGCCCAGACTAACCCAGGTAAACCTCTATACAGATTCACATCTGTTGGAAAATTGAAGATGTAACACATTTATCCTGTATAAGAATGATTCTGTGTTCAGCATTCCTTGTGTGTAGAGAGAGGCCTACCCCTAAATCTTAACTTTGGGTAACACAAGCATATGTAAACAAGGTGACCTGGGCTGACCACTCTCTCTTACTGGAGAGGCCATAAAACATGTCTGGTCTTATCTGTGTTGGGTGAATCATATGGCCAAGCTTGCAAGGGTCAAAGAGTGCACACTCGCACACACTCAAACACGCATGCAGACACGCACACCAGGTCTATGCAAGGGAGCCAATGAAGAAGAGTCATGGGACATTTGCATGCCTTTGTCTTAACCAATGACTGTAAAGAGCGGGGCTGCTTAAATAGCTAGCTAGCACAACATGTTCGCAGACAAACTTTGTGGCACAATGGCGTGTGATGTTTTTGTCTCCTTGTGGGCCGGCCGCAAGCAATAAAGCTTTCTTAAACTTGTTCACCGACTGACAGTGCAATGCTTGATAGATTAATATTTCTGACACCAGCCCAGACTAACCCAGGTAAACCCCATATACAGACCCACAGTCCAGACTAACCCGGGTTAACCTAGTTTAGCCCAGGGTTAACACCAGCAGACTCAGCTAAGACATGTAGCTCTTGCCTACATATTTTCCTCTTCCTCCGCACAGTGAGCTACATATTTGGAGATTGTGGTCAGACCCGCTCGACCCCTGACTCCCAATCTAATAATAGTAAGACAGGGATACGGATGTGTGAGGGGACAGCAATGGGTACGCGCATGTGTGGATCTCCTTAAGTTGGCTTCCATGACCGTTTGCTTATGTGTGTGTGCATCTCCCTATGTATGTGCCAGTGTGTGTGTCTGCAAATGGGGACCGGGGCCGGGGCTAGGGAGGCAAAGACACAGGCTCCAGTTAGCTGGAATGTTTGACGTAACAGCATGGGCTAGTGGGGTGACTGGACAGCTGTTCGCACTCTGGTACTCAGTCCCCAGTGGTCTGGGCCCAAACATGCACAGTCAAACTGGTGCAAACCGGACTGTAAATATAAGAAAACTTTGCTTTGGAATTGTATCTGATCTTTAAGAAAGAGGAAAATTAAGCATGTTTAAAAAGTAATGGTTTAACAGGGAAATACGTGACAATTAGAAGAGGTAGGCACATGAAAAACAGACGGATTTGTCATGTGTCAGCACTGTTATCACAATGCACATAACATGTTCATCTCATTTCATGTTCTATCACATTCAAGGAAATGAGGGGTTGAACCCCGCATGTGTCACATTGGGTGTTCTAGAACTACCTACCTGTTGGGATTGAATGTAGGGTCAGGTAGGTATGTCAGGTAGCTATGTTAGGCTGTGGCGTAGAGCAGTGTTGCGATTCCGAGGGTGCCAGAGGATTATCTTTGTTCTGCTCACTGACCTGGAGGGGTTGTTCCAAAAAGGAGGGGCTATTTTCAGAAGCATCAGGACCATTAGCACCACATGAGTCACACACATGCACGCGTGCACACATCACCACAGGACTTGCAGGTCTGAGGAGAAAATGTAGTCTGTCTTCCTTCACAGTGTGACCATGACAGTCTAGCTCACATACAATCTACTGTCTGAGTTCATTCTCTGCTTCTTGTATCTATATTTATTAGTATAGAGCAATATTTAGTATGCATACATTCTATATTGTACAGTGAGATACCATCAAAACATGACAACAGAATATTGGAACCAGTCTAAGGTACCTCTCAGGACATGCCCTGCCCTGAACAGATGTTCTGTGTTTTATCAATGTATTGTATTTGAACTGGCAGAAAAACATATATTAGCATGTGTGTACATGTGGTGACCCTGAGACCGTCCACAGGCTGTCACAGAACATCCAGGTTTCTAGGTTTCCTTTTGAAGATGTGACCTTGCTAGCAACTGTCTCTTCTTCCCATGTCAAGGCAGGACAATATTTTCAAGTCAGCAGTGTTGAATGTGGTCTCAGTCTCACTCTAGACCACCTGTCTGCCCTCCTAGTCCCTCCAGTCTCACTCTAGACCACCTGTCTGCCCTCCTAGTCCCCCCAGTCTCACTCTAGACCACCTGTCTGCCCTCCTAGTCCCTCCAGTCTTACTCTAGACCACCTGTCTGCCCTCCTAGTCCCTCCAGTCTCACTCTACACCACCTGTCTGCCCTCCTAGTCCCTCCAGTCTCACTCTAGACCACCTGTCTGCCCTCCTAGTCCCTCCAGTCTTACTCTACACCACCTGTCTGCCCTCCTAGTCCCTCCAGTCTCACTCTAGACCACCTGTCTGCCCTCCTAGTCTCTCCAGTCTTACTCTAGACCACCTGTCTGCCCTCCTAGTCCCTCCAGTCTTACTCTACACCACCTGTCTGCCCTCCTAGTCCCTCCAGTCTCACTCTAGACCACCTGTCTGCCCTCCTAGTCTCTCCAGTCTTACTCTAGACCACCTGTCTGCCCTCCTAGTCCCTCCAGTCTTACTCTAGACTACCTGTCTGCCCTCCTAGTCCCTCCAGTCATACTCTAGACTACCTGTCTGCCCTCCTAGTCCCTCCAGTCTTACTCTAGACCACCTGTCTGCCCTCCTAGTCTCTCCAGTCTTACTCTAGACTACCTGTCTGCCCTCCTAGTCCCTCCAGTCTTACTCTAGACCACCTGTCTGCCCTCCTAGTCCCTCCAGTCTTACTCTAGACCACCTGTCTTAATAATTGTGTTTAGCTATGGTCCATGTGTGCTTACAAGCTCACCCATGTATTCACATTTTTCATGAACACTTGTAAATAGGCCTTGCTTCAATGGATGTCATATTCAGAAATCTTTTGAACAAATCTGAAAGATCAAGACACAATTCTCTCGCAAAATAAACATTCTTTATTTTCAGATGTATTTATTTTTGAAAAACAGAAAACTACATTAAAACTCTTCACACAAAGACATCTGCTTTCTGTACAAAAAATGCTTTGTCATCAGGTGTCCGGTCATAGCCCTTTACATCACACCTACTCTTTACATCACAATCCTTACGGGCAGTCGCCCCTGACAACCACACGCAGACTTGGACTGAGACCCTGATCCTCTGTCCTGAACACTGTCCCGTGTCATTTCCTTTCTCCAACTTCCTGTAGTTGCTATTGCATTCCTCAGATAACATTTTTTCCTTCTCCCTCCCTCTCCATCCCCCGATCACTTTCTTCCTTCGTCTCCTTACACCCAACCACTTCACATTTTCCCCCCTTTACTTCCTCCCTCCAACGCACCCCCCCCCCCATCTACTCACTATCCTTCCCCATTACATTGTCTTCCTTCCTCCCCTTATACTTAAAATGTCTGTCACCTCCCACACTGTCTTCTTTCCTCAAACCCATCCCTCACCCCCCTCCCCATCCATCTACAGATTTCAGTGTTTCACACAGAGAAGAGCTCTGCCTTCCTTGAGTCCATGAATGTGACTGCAGACAAGCAGCTTATAGTCTAGATGCATACTTATACACACACACACACACACACACACACATACACACACGGACATGTTCCAGCAGCAACATAGACAGGAAGGTAAGGGAGTGCAAGCTTGCACGTAAAGAAGGCTGAACAGAATTATGGCTGACATAAGAAAACATGAGCTCTTCAGTTTCACAGCAAATAAACTCTCATTTGGTGACTGGGATAGCTTTGCCATCAAGCGATTTCACCTAAATCTCTGTTGGAACTCCTGAAAACTGGTACAACCTGCTATGCCAACTTCAATATGAAGCACCTCCCTCTTCTTGCACCACGAGAACCCATCCATTACATTAGTCTCCATTCATTCTCTCACATATCAAGGGTTTCCATCATTCACTGTCAGTGCAAAGCCACCTGCTTTGACTGCCACCCATGATAGGGCTACATTACATACACTACATGCCGACACACACCGACTGTGGCCAGTAAAACAACTTGTGGCACAAACGGCACGTTCGAATTAGTGATGGAAATCTGCCATAGACAGTTTCCACATACAAAACATGATTAAACCTCCTTGAACAAACACCCTTGAAAAAGATTGACTTAAGTGCAAACTCCCATGTGTAGAGCTGGCCTCCTGAAACAACTTGCTTTTTGTGCTCAGGTGTAGCAGTATTGCCAGCATATTACATACAGCTAAACTGACAATCAATATCAGATTACAAAGGAAGGCATCTAGGCTATGTTATAAAGACTTGTGATTCATCTTAAGTCTATAAAAATGATTTAGTACACGCACATAAATTTAGGAAAATGATTAAAGCCTAAACCCCACTGTCTTGACATTTCTAAAACTCCCAATGCCCTAATAATCTCTTTTAGTTATAACAGTTTGTGTCACAACCATTTTGTTTGCCACTGCTGTGGTTGTGGTTTTTAGCTCAAAGTGACGGCAGGGTAACTGTGAGGCAGGGATAGTTAGAGGATCTAACCACTGTTGAAGATCTCTCAGCATATTAACATACACATACTGTTCTGTTCACCTTCAACATGAACAGACAGGCCCATTCTTCTTATCCACTTGTCCATTCCTTTTTCCTTTACAAAAAGTGGAAAAAAAAATGAACAACATGTTGATCTCTGTTACTGGGGGCCCCAAGTGAATAGGACTCAACTCGGAGTGTCCTTGAGTCGGAGGTCTTGATTTTCTTGAACTTGACGGTTTGTATCATCACTTTATCCTTAGGAAGGGTGGTGGTAAGGATAACGCAAGGGTATTGAGGGCTTAGCACTCAAACAACACCCCCTCTTTTCCTCGAGTCGATGATGCTGCAGGGTCAGGTGGTTATGTTAAGGACGCCTGTGGCCAGGCCTCCTCACCAGTAGATGGTGGTGTTCTCGATCCGGCCCCAGCTCTGCCACTCTGGGAAGAAGCCGCTGGACGTCCTGGGCGATCCAAACTGATCAAACTCCATCTCCGGCTGCTTGATGTCCCGCTTGAACTCTTGCGATGACGGGGCGGGGATGGCGGCAGAGGAGGCAAGGCCGGAGCAGAGCCCTCCGCTGGCCTGCTCTCCGTCTCCATCCGACGCCACCAAGCGGTAGTTTCTCCCGTCGTTGTTGTCCCAGTAGGTCTGCTCCTTGGTGTGGTAGCGCACGCAGAACTCCACACACTGCTGTGCTGCCGGGGCGGCCGGCAGGTCCGCCGAGAAGGCAAAGGTGTCGGTGTCAGGCCCACCGTACACGTTGTTCATGTAGCTGCACTCCACGTCCTGGAAGTTCGCCCACGAGTCCTGCGTGATCCGGACGGAGACGGACTTCTCGAAGCTGACGTTGCAGACCTTGACTGTGCCGGTGAGCGTGCGGTCCTGGACAGTGCAGTTCTCCAAACAGACCTGGTTCTTCTTTAGCCGGCTCCGGAAATCCAGGTAGTCCGCGGCAGGCTGGGCGAAGTCCAACACCAGGCTGCGCTCCATGGAGATCTTCAGGCCAGCGGTGGCTTTCTCCAGGTCTGCTAGGTCAAACTGCAGCTCAGCCAGAGGGTCCTCCTCAAACTCTTTGAAAATGTGGATGGCCGTGAGGGACATGCCTTTGGAGTCTGCAAACACCACCCTCTTCTTGGGCATGGTCCTGGGCCTGGTGGTGGGGCTGCCCCTGCTCTGGCGGGGGCTACCAGGGGGGTCGCTGGCAGCCGCTGCCCCTCCTCGGGTGTTAATGCAGGGTCGCAGGGTGGCGTGGGGTGCATTGGAGAGTGAGCGGCAGTCCTCGTAGGAGCTCAGAAAGCTGCGGACGGGCGGGGAGTGCGATAGACAGAACCGCATGGCCATGTCCACTGGCATGATGGGGCCTGAGAGGGGTCTCGGGTTCAGTATGTGGAGAACCCTGTACAGACACAGACAGGGAGAGATGTGAGTTCAAAGGTAGGTCTATGCATTGGCAAAAAGTCTAGCTTATAAAATACCCTGGAGAAGAACAGATAGCCCGAAAGAAAGTGACAGCGAGAGAGCAAGGGGCAGGGAGGAAAACAAACACAATTGCTTGCACGCAATCAATGCTATAGGACATCAGACCCCAAAGAAACTACAAATATTTGCTTTCTATAAGGATGTAGGAAAACAGAAAGGTCACACGTAATTATTAGGTTGTGTAATGACTTAAATGTCTCCACAATACAAGAAAACAACACCAATCGCTCATTATATGTGACTCAAGACCTATACATTTAATTATAAAAAGGGGCGTATTGCACAAATAAGAAATACAATTTCAGCCATATCCCGATCTTAAGTTTGTTAGTTGCAAGTGTAAATATATGTGCACCGACGAATCCAATATAATCGGTATTATATAGCCTACCATGCATTTGAAGATTACAACATATTAAAACAAACGTAATTGGGAACAATTGTCCAACTAAAATGACTATTTCAAATGACAAAATGGTCAATGCCCAGCAGATGACTTTTAAAACTGTCTAAAATTGACACTTGACAATCTTTTTTTTACCTACTGCGCATTTAAAGACAACTACTGTCACTCGTTACGGGCAAGCTTACCTGGTACAATTCATTGGAAAACGTTGAAACTCTCAAAAGTTCCAAGAAACTGGAATGTTGTATGATGTTAAACCAACTGACTTGATGAAGTGGTAACGAAAGAAAACATTCATAACGCCATCTCACTTCTATTCTGTCTGAAGAACCGGATTATTGCACTGCTTGCCCCCGTCCCCTTGGTTTCCTTGCTTGAGCCCCACTGACAACGCGTTGAGTTGGAGACCAGTAGCCTAGCGGTCGATTTGCATGCTTTTACGTGCGCCACGGATGACATCCAATGGAGGAGCTGCAAGCAATCAGCACCGTCTAACATGTTCTATTGTGTATAGGACTCAGCTGAGCTATACGTTGCAGAATGGGGGAGGGGAGAGAATGAACATTTGACATACATTCCGTTTAAGGGTCACAACCAGTGGCGATTAAACCACAAAATGTTTATAGTTAGATAGGACACTGCCACTGCCAGATGCATCTTTGTGACCAAGAAACAAGTACGTGCGCAACTCCAATTAGGTTAGCAGTTGCTAAATACCCATATTCAGTGCACAACAGCTAACTCCAAAATGCACGTCAGAAATTAAATGCCCTAAAGTAGCCTACAATTCTCATTCCTTAAAGTGTCAGTGTGGCAGTCCTTTAGCACAAATTTATTTTAGGCCCCTACCTAATCACACAAACTAAACGAAATTGAATTGATTTGTCATGAAAACATTTAATGCACTACTAAGTGCCTATCGACTGCTATGGTTAGCCTAACTCGCGAGATCATAACATTTCAATACACATAACAATAAGCTTTAAACAAGAATTTGTGCAACAATGTACCAAAACAAAATATATAATTGACAACTTATTAGATTTTTTTGCAGAAAAGGTAGCAGTTTGAGTAAAGGCATACCGTAACGACTGAGGAGCAGGCAAGGGAGAAACGCAGAGTTCATCTAGCTAGGTAGCTTGCAGAATGACTTAGAATAGAACATTTCAAACCAGCAGAAAAAAACAAACATGAAGCGACCGCTAGAGGGCAAACACAGTGGCTCATACCCTTCCTATTCCACAGAATGTTAGCACTTGAGCAAAAATACGCCGCCTCTGTCATTTCCATAAAACACCGCTGAGGGCCACAAGACCGGAACCACTTAGATAGGTACAGCGGGTGGTGGTTGAAGGTGGCAGAGTTTAACGCTATCGTTAACACAGCTAATCGTCGCAAAAAAAAAAAAAAAAAAAACATCTTAGTGGATGAGGGGCCTCTTTATTACGTATTTCACAAATTTGTATTTGGCCCTTAATCATGTTATTGCTCAACATTGCCATCTGTTGGTGAGTTTTGGCTGCAGTGGTGCAAAATCAACACTGGAGAGACCTCTGCTGGTTGTTTTTTAAGTTAATCTTAGAGAGGAATGTTTACATTATTCTGATGGTAATTTTCAAATTATTTCTGGCATTATTTATACTTTATTAAGATTTGCTAAGACCCATGGATCTAAAGTCTGGTGAAACAATCATGGCAGCTGTTTGATCAATGGACATTATTTTAAATAGTTCTCCATAGCCTACAATTTCAATATCCCCTCAAGGATAATTCAACACACAGATGCACACACGAATAACAAATACACATGGGAGGTTTGCAATGTGCTTTATTTTTTTGGGGGTTGATATAACACTGGCTTGCTGCCAAGGCCCAGGCAGAAAGTGAACTGGAAGCCTTGGTTACAGATATGCATAGAAAAGAACATAAGTGCTTATTGTAATTGTGCAATACCAAGTAATACTGTTCATACAACAATGCAACTCAATAACAAAGTACAAAAACAAACAAAGGAAGCTGTCTCTTTTTTTTTGGAGCGACAGCTCCAATTTATGGCCATAGCATTCCTTATGTGGCTTCAAATGTCACAGTTGATCAAATATTGTACCGTGCACACATCAACATACTAAACGCTGACTACCTTGTGTACTGCATCATAACACAGTAAGCAGCAAAACATCACTAAACAACAGATGGGTGTTTTGTTCCTTCTAATTTCAAGTGCAACACAGTTTGTAAATGGAGCTTTTGGTCAGAGCATGTGATTCTAAAGCAGAAGTGTGTGTGTGTCCACAGTGAGTGTTGTGCTTACGTTTCAATCAAACTCACATCAATTCACATTCAGGTATAACACTCAACCTGGATCATTCAGGTATAACACTCAACCTGGATCATTCAGGTATAACACTCAACCTGGATCATTCAGGTATAACACTCAACCTGGATCATTCAGGTATAACACTCAACCTGGATCATTCAGGTATAACACTCAACCTGGATCATTCAGGTATAACACTCAACCTGGATCATTCAGGTATAACACTCAACCTGGATCATTCAGGTATAACACTCAACCTGGATCATTCAGGTATAACACTCAACCTGGATCATTCAGGTATAACACTCAACCTGGATCATAACAGGGATCTTTGGTACGGAATGGTGCGTGTGTGTGTGCATGTGTGAGTGTGCTTTCATCTACTGTGCAAAAGACCGGAAACACACAGCATCTCTGACATCATCAAATGTCAGATTTTTCAATGTTCTTAGTCAGAAATTAGAACAATAATATTGTTTATCGGCCCTCTATATTCCTGGGGATTTCTCAAAGTAATTCTCATAGAATTACATCTTCAAATCCTTCTGCTAAGGATAAACAACTGAACTTCTTTGGATTGGACAAATAAATAAATACTTTTTGGTACAAGCTTTACTGAACAAATGCCAGTATGCAAGTCAAACTGACTGGCACCTGTTCAAAAGGCACAGAAACTGGTCTACCAAGTAGCTGATGCACACATGATGTTTGCCAAGGGAACTGGAATGTTGCCCTCTATTGGTGCAGAATAGTTCTCGTTTGTGGTAGTCTGACAGGGAGTAAGATTTCTAATAAGATTATATAACAAGACTTTAAGATCGTGTGGACATTACTGAAGCAATGAGTATTGCTTGTCGTCTTTCTCTGGTACTTGACTAGTATATATATTTTTGTTACTATCTGCCCCCTTTCTTCTCATCTTGTCTTGTCTCCTCTCCTCAAAGACAGATATTGATCTGTTTAGACAGCTCTCTCTCCAGGTCAGAGATCAGTGTATCAAAGTCCTTCAGACTTAGTCTGCAGCTGAATGGAGCATCAAAGTCCAGGGCAAAGTCATCCACATACGAGGACCATCCCTCTTCCTTCTTCTCCTCTTCTTCCTCCTCCTCCTCCTCTTCCTCTGGGTCACTCTCGCTACCTGCCACCTCGTCATAATCAGCTTCCTCCCCAGACAGGAAGTCTCGACCACACACACTCCAATCGCCAGCGTAACGATTGCAAGGCGGGCTCTCCAGGCGGCCACGCCCCCTCCGTGACACCACTACATCCTGCGGCAGGTCGAGGCGCAGGGGAAGACGCTGACAATGCCGCTGCAAGGGGTTCTGGGTAACAGGGCTGGGTAAGGAGGGAGGGGGTTGGGGCTCATTGCTGTCTCTGGCTCTAGGGACTGGAGAGAAGGAAAGCAGGGAGAGGAGGGGAAAAACAAGGATTAAAACTGAGCCATGTGGTTTACATAATCATCAACTCGCATGCAACCCCTCCAACTCCCACACCTGGCCAGAGCTGCAGCAGATAGTGGAGGGCCTCTATGTGTCTCTTGAAGTCCACTGCACTGGCAATCTCCTCGCTGTGTGCAAAGCTCCGCCCCCCTCGGCCCGCCGGCGCCACAGACCCCCCAGACCCAGCAGGCCCTCCAGGAGGATAGGGCCTCCAGGCCTCCTGGGTAGGGGTCAGCAGTACCGGGCCAAAACACACAGCCAGGTTCTGGTGGGTCATCCTGTTACTCTGGCTGCAGGAGGCAACGAGGCTGAGATGGTCCAGCAGTACCGACAGAGTGGCCTGGAGGAGAGGACAGAGGGGGAAAGAGAGGAGAGAAGGCCGTTACTCAGGTTGTCCACCAGGTGGCATCACAGTCTCACCCAGGAGAGATGACACCAAGGGGTGGTTACACAGCATCACCAGAGGGGGGAAGAGTCATGCTTTGGAGCAGTAGTGGTATCTTTGGTACAGCTGCCTTCTGGTGCGCAACTATCACCGCCAGAGCCTCCCTAACTCATACCCCTGACCTCTGACCCCAGAACCTCACTCAGGATGGATGGGGAAGCTAAACCACATGTGACCTCAGAGTTTCTAAGAGGATCAACAAGAACACTCGCTGGGTGATGGAAATACCACAGAGAGGACACTGTTCTAGTATGTTCGAGCCGCGATCGAGCTGCAGCATTCCTCTTAGAGAGGGAACAGAAGGGGGAGGATCCATCTCATTCTGTTGATCTTGGAAGGAAGTGGCCAACAGAAGGTGAAACTTGTCAGCCCCTGCGTCGTACAAACAAACAAGGGACCGGCCATCAGAGAGCTCGCAGAGGGCGGAGAGAGAGGGGGGAGAGAGAGGGGGGAGAGCCTACGAGAGACATGGAGAGTGAGAGGTCGAGAGCGGGAGAAACATTCTGTTCTGTGGCCCCGAGCCAGACACATGCCTCCTCTTTTCTCTGCCTTCTCTCCACCCCTCCGCCCCTCCCCTCGCCCCCCCTCCGTCCGCCCAGCAGGACGAGCCGTCTCCCCCGGATCTCCCCGGGGATTTGTAGAGGAGGCAACAAGAAGAGGACATCTCTGTTTCCCTGAGGGATGGGTAAGGAGAGAGAGACAGACAGACAGAAAGAGATATAAAGAGAGAAGCAGAGCGACAGAGAAAGGCAGAGAGAGAGGAACACACATACACGCAGACTAACTCACTCTTTCAGGTTCGGGCAGGCACTGCAGCAAGGCCACAGTGCTCTGGGACAGCTGGGGATCTGCAGCCCAGGACTCTGCAGCACGCAGGTCTGCAGCGCGGGAGGGACGCAATGACATGGCCTCCAGCACCACCTCGTACAGGGTCCTGGTGATCAGGGGCGACGGCAGCTCCCGTAGGTAGTCCTTCAGAATGCCTGCCCAGAAACATTAAACACATGGACTCATACAGGAAGGAGATCCTGCTCGTGTATGATGTAGGATGTGTGTGTGTGTGTGTGTGAGTGCTGACCAGTTATGACGTTGATGTCGGGATACAGGTCTTCATTAAGGGTCACGGCGGCGCTGTCTCTCTCAAACGCGTCTCTCAGCTCCTTCTTCACGGCAGCTGAGCCACATAGACGATACAGGCCCACCCCCTAGACACACGCATACGCACAACTGATTGGACACATATACATGGACAAAGACAGACATACAGTGACACACTTTCCGTGCAGACTTACCTTAAGGCCTCTCTTCTCGATCTCAGCCACACACTTCTGGATGAGGAGTGGCACGGGGAAGGCAGAGCCCTCCTTGTCCACCAGGTGGCGCAGCTCCAGGCCGAACACGGCAGGGGGCTGCTGGTCGGAGGGGCGGGGGGACGGAGGGTCCCACTGCTCCTGCAGCGTCAGCTTCACATACAGCAGGCCCCGGGGCTCCAGACGCACACACAGCTGCTGGGAACGACTCGCTGGGGCGAGGAGAGGGGAGGAGAGGAGGAGGGGAGGAACAAAGGGGAGGAGAGAAGAGTGAGTGGTTATTTGTCATTTCTGGAAGTAAAGTCCTCGATGAATTTTTGCTGTCACTAAGCCCATCCTCAGCTACGCACGCTTCAGCAGTACTTCCAAATGAATAGCAGCACACACACACCTCCTGCCTACCTTTGAACAGAGGAGGTATGGAGATGGCCCCCAGGCCACACACCCGGTTGCGGGTCTGGCCCTGGCCCTGGCCCTGGTTGGTACTGGGTGTGTGTGGGCTGAGCACCACCAGACGGAGCAGCTTGGCCCTCTCCAGCTCCAGGTGGAAGGTGTGGTTCAGAGGGAGGGCGGGGCCACGGCAGGTGAGGAGGGAGGTGCGGGCGCGGGTCACCCCGTCCACCTGGATGGCACAGAACACTTCCTTGCTGGCCTCCGTCCTACAGGGGGCAGTCGAACCAGGAGCAAGGCTTGGTGGGGTAGTGGAACCATGACCGGGGACAACAGAACCAGGGCCCTGGGAGACAGGGCACCTGAGCAGCTCGCCTAGCCCCAGCAGGTGCACAGTCAGCAGGCCAGACACCCGGTGGACACACCTGGGCTGGTCGGCTCCATTGTAGAGGGTGAACCCGCTCACCTCCCTCACCCCTCCCTCCTGGCCTGCAACCCCCCCACTGCCCCGGGAGGCTGAGGAGGAGGAGGCCTGCCTGGGGAGCAGCTCCGGGGAGTCCCCGTCACTCAGGTATCCCCCTTTGCTGGTGTGGCGCCCCCTGGAGGATCGTCTCTGCGGGCGCGCTGGGGTGCTGGTGTCCAGATGGTAGCGGCTGATGACGTTACTGGACGCCTCCTTGTGACCGCCGGAGGGAGAGTGGGGCGCCGACGACCCCTCGCCATCCCTCGCCGCCGAGGCGCTGGAGGCGGTCTGACGGGCCGAGCGCGACGAGCGCAGGCTGAGTTTGCGTCGGAGTTCCGGAAGCTTCTTCATCTTCATGGAGAGTTTCCTGACGGTGCCCGGAGATTTGATCCTGTCGATCATGCTGCTGGCCCCACCCCCACGCTTCTGAGAGCCGGGGCTTTCTGAGGCCCCGCCTCCGCTGGTGCTTGCCCCGCCTCCCTTCTTCTGAGAGGCGGGGCTGTCTGAGGACGCGGACACCATAGGCTCACACTGGAGCAGGTCTGAGAGGAGTGTAGGGGGGGGGGAGGAGAGAGAAAAGGGTGGAATTAAACATAAATGGAAAAACAAAACAAAAACAAATTCAACATCAACCAAACCTTAAAGACGATTTAACTACCATCCTGTTACTGTCAGTGATTTCTCTCTACCTGTGTTCTCTGCTGTGATGTCAGAGGTGCGGTGGGCACTCCCTGGACTGGCTCCACCTGATGGACACTGGGTGGCATGGCGCTCCAGACACGCTGCCCCTCCACTGATGTCGGCCGTCACCACCAGCCCTGCCCGCCTCTGCGCTCTGGTCTGGGGGTCTAGCACACTGTCCCCCCCTCCCTCCGCCTCTCCTCTCCTTCGCCAGGGGTTCTCTCTGTCTCTGTCCCTCTCTCTGTCTATCCTGCCTGCCCCCCCCCCAGAGTCCTCCTCCTCGGGGATGGGGTTGTACCAGATGTTTTTGTCCCCCTCCAGGCCCTGCTGCCTCCCCTCTGACAAACAGCCAGAGGGCAGCAGCCACCTGGCCTCCTCAGAGGCCTGGGACTTTCCTGTGGACAGTATCCAGGCTCGGCTACTCCTGTCCAGGCTCTGAAGGTAGGCTCCTTGGCCAGAGAGCTTGACCGTGCTACAGGGGACACAGATCTCAGGGATGCCAGCCAGCGGCGGGGTGAGCTCTGGGAGGCCTGTGCCGACGCTGGGAGACTCACAGGGGGGCGTAGAGAGTGGCTGCTCACAGCCTGAGTTGGCACGCCCCCTCTCCAAGCCATCCTCAGTCACTGTCCTCTGGTTCCAGGCCTGTGGAGAAGCATGGGCCTTTCCTGAGCTGCTTTCCCGATCCTGAGACCTGTAGGCCAGACCGGAGGCCTGGGCATGGGGGTCCCTGAAGGAGCAAGCTTGCTTGGCCCACTGCTGTTTCTTGGCAACGGTGATCTGAGTCCGAGGGGGGGGGGAATCCTCTGCCGGGGGGGGTGCAGACACCAGCGCTGATGATGATGACGAGGTCTGAGTGGTGTCGCTCTTCCCTTGTATGTCTGTAGAATAAACACACAAAAATCGTCATCAGCATCATCATCATCATCCTCCTGCTCAAGAGTGAATAGAAAGATGAGAAATCACGTTTGATTGGTTTTGAGTTGCCCAGATGTGGGCTGAACTAATCACATCCCATTAGGGGGGGCAGAACTGGTTGGAGCAGGGCAGGACTGGTCAAATGAAGGTAGGGGCGAAAATGACGATGATGAATCTTTGTGATTGAATCTCTAGAAAAACATGCTCGTCTCTGCTGCAGAGCCTGCTGTTCTGCTGTGAGTCATGATGACCATAAGCAGGGGAGAAGAGAGCCAGGGAATGAAGAGGCACTAACCAAGAAAGAGAGGAGGGGGCAGGGAGAATGTGAGAGGGAGTGATGGAGAGAAGTTTAGTGGTTAGTTGGATAAATATTTCTTCCACCCTCACCCCATTTCTCTCCTTCTTCCCCTGTCTTTCCCTCTTTCTCCCTTTCCATCTGACATCCTGCACATCTGGAATTCTCTCTCTGCATACTGTTCTTTTCTCTTCCCTCCTTCCTTCCCCCTGCCTCTTCTCTGCTCTCTTTCCTGTTGCCCTCATCCTCCCTTTCTTTTCCCTCTTGGCTGTGTGTGTGTGTGTGTGTGTGTATGTGTTTGTGTATGTGTGCATGTATGTGTGTGTGTGTGTGTACCTTGTGACTGTCTTCATTCAATGACAGGAGTACAACCGGGAGTACAACGGTACTTAGGAATGGTTTGCTGAACCCAACGCTGGTTTCCTCAAGGATCACAATGACTCTTGCTTAGACTGTTGCTCTTGTTTGTTAGTGGTAGCTGATTTAAACTGTTTTCTATTTCAGTTAATCCTAATTTTATTGCTTTCCTACAGATACACTTGCACTTAGAGTTTCATGTTGTTTAATTGTAACTTGTTTAACTACATGCTCTTATGGTTTCCTCCCTTTAGCACTTATTTTTTGGTTGTTCACAATGTGTACTTCTTTTTTTGGCTACTCGCAATGCTTTGGGGTTATCTTGTTGTTAGTATCAGTGACCTATGCACTTTGTAAAGCTCTCTCTTGGAAGTCGCTTTGGATAAAAGCGTCTGCTAAATGAATAAATGTAAATGACAGATCAATCAAACATATCATTGTAAAAAGAAATCAAGTGGGGTCCAGGATTGCTGTTCTATGTGCTTTTGTTGACTTAAATCCACAGATCTCATTAGACCTGGATAAGTGTAGGAGTCTTAGTGCAGACTAGGCAGAGCTCCAGCAAAATATAGACACATGGGCGGGAAAAGACTACTTCCTGGGTTGACACTTAGCCCGATTGGCTGTTCCTTTTCACAGGAAGAGAGGCGGGGACTAAGACTGCACACCACTTCCTGTGCTCAGGGCCAACGCTAGGATCAGAGGGCCTTAGAGGGGTGTGTGTGTGTGTGTTTGGTGATGTTAAAAGTTAAAAAAACAGTCCAAGAATAGATCTCTGTCGTTAACAAACAGGCACGAAGTGCTGAGGTTTGGAACTAATGTGGAGCTTCTTATCAGAGTGCACACACACACTTCTTGTTCTCTGATAGATTGGTCTAGACGACTAAAGGGAGAGAGAGACATAGAGAGACAGAGAGAGAGAGAGACAGAGAGAGAGACAGAGAGAGAGACAGAGAGGGAAAGAGAGAGAGGGAGAGGGAGAACGGGTCTAAGGCCTTAGCTGAACAAACAGCTGTCGTCCTGCAGATGTCAATGACCGCTCTGTGCTTAGGCCTCTGCACAGCTGCAGACAGACACACACACACACACACACACAAATTCTAACACACACCATCCCCCCAGACACACACTCAAATGCACATCCATACACACATGCATCCATTCACCATTCATGGCAGTGCCTTAAAATACACAGATACACACCAAGTCCCACTAACACACACAAGGTCTGCAGTCATGAACTGAAGTCCCCACAGACTGCAGAGCCCCGGTGACCTAGACTCTCCACAGTACAGCCATGTTTCTTTCTCTACTCTTTTTTTTTTAAAATCTTCCCCCCTTTCTTTTTCTTTCTCTCCAACTTCTGTTTTTCCCTTTCGATGATATTCTCAACTCCACATTTCTCCCTCCCGGCTATAACCAGTAAAGTAATAATCGTTCTACTCTCTGGCCAACCTAGCCAGGAAACTGAGCCACTTTCCAAATGCTGGTTGGATTTTTTGGGGTTCTGGAAGTTTCCATCCTGTCCTGTGTAAGAAGCCTTAAATAACGAATGAAGGGAAAATAAAAAGGGATTTACTGTTGATTCTCTTTCTCTCTCGCTCTATTTCTCTATCTCAACATAGGGCAAATTTGTGGTTAAAAGAGGAGAGAGAGAGAGAGAGAGAGAGAGAGAGAGAGAGCAATAGGAAAAATGCAGAGATAGGCTTTGGTGAGAGAGGGAGAGATGGAGGTGGGTGAGAGGAGAGATCATACATCTCTCTCAGCCTGCAGCAGATCGGTGGCTCTACCAAAATCCTTTTACTGCCTTCCCACAATGCATTGCACAGTGACCACAATAGAACTCCTTATGGCTGGCTGGCTGGATAAAGTTTCCTTATTTGGCTTCAGTCAGATGGAAGTCTATCATAAATACTTTTCTACTTATTCTCTGTATACTACGTGTATCATTCACTAAATCCCTATACTATGTCTATTGTGTTTTAGACTTGCAATAAATGTGTGTATACAGTATGTCAGCCATGTGCATGTTTGAGAGAGACTGACAAGTGAGTTGTGTCAGTCACTGCCCCACTGCTCTGTCTTAGTCCAGGCAGAGGGCATTCAGTCACTGCCCCACTGCTCTGTCTTAGTCCAGGCAGAGGGCATTCAGTCACTGCCCCACTGCTCTGTCTTAGTCCAGGCAGAGGGCATTCAGTCACTGCCCCACTGCTCTGTCTTAGTCCAGGCAGAGGGCATTCAGTCACTGCCCCACTGCTCTGTCTTAGTCCAGGCAGAGGGCATTCAGTCACTGCCCCACTGCTCTGTCTTAGTCCAGGCAGAGGGCATTCAGTCACTGCCCCACTGCTCTGTCTTAGTCCAGGCAGAGGGCATTCAGTCACTGCCCCACTGCTCTGTCTTAGTCCAGGCAGAGGGCATTCAGTCACTGCCCCACTGCTCTGTCTTAGTCCAGGCAGAGGGCATTCAGTCACGCCCTGGTTCCAAATCCTAAAGATATACGGTAAACAAACAAATACACTAACACACACACACACACACACCCTCCAGGGATGCTCTTAGAGAGGAAGTTGTACGGGCTAAATGACAGGAACCGTGTGGATGATCATCAGATACAGGACAGAGAAACTCCCTAGCATCCCAACGTTTAAACCTCACACACACGCACACACTGACCCACTTATGACTAACAACATTCTGACCTTGCATGCGTGCAAGGACTGCACAGTACCTTCTTAACCTCTGTTCCACCTGTTTTACTGGGGACAAAACAGATTCCTGGGGTTGGGTAAAGCTCAGCGGTAGAGCATTTGAACCTCCCCCCTGCCAAAAGAACATACGGTACATTATCCAAGATGTTGCATGTGATGTTGTGTTGCTGAGTTTTTCCTCCAGGCCAGGTCGTTATTGGAAAAAAGAAATGGTCATCTGACCTCCCAGGGGGGTTAATAAAGGAGCTCCAGAGAGGTCAGTGATGACAGACAAGAGCTGTATCAATATCAACCCAGAGACTTCTGAATGTAGCACGTGAGACCAAGCCTAAACATGATGGTCAGTGTCTCTTGACTAAGTCTCGCTGACCAGACAAACAAAACCATCAACTGTACATGTGTGCCTTTTCATGAGTTAGAAACAATGTTTTACCACCTCCTCTGTGCTCCTGTCTGTCTGTCTCTCCCTAATGGGGTAGAAAAAAAGTGTAACGACTATAACAGAGCAGCCGACAGGAAGTAAAGGAAAAGGAAGTAGTAAAAAAAGAAAGAGAAAAAAAAGTTGCAAATATAAATATTTCGATAGTGAAAGAGGGGAAGCAGGGAGTAGAGGAAGTGAGCTTGTGTCTGACCAGTCCTCTTGTTTTCATTGCATAATGGCGGTGGGCCTTAGGCTGCTCTACTGTGGAGTAAGCCTGTTTCCTTAGCCTGGTGTATGGGTCCAAACCCGGGACAGGACCCTGACATCTGCTGCTGGGTCTCACCCCCACTTCAGCTCATCAGGCTGGGGCCCTGCTTCGGGGCACTGGGCTGGGTGACAAGGCTGGGGAAGGAACCAGCAAGCTTCTGATCCCAAGCAGAGAGTCTTAACTCTCAGCCCTCCCCATTTACCTGGCTGGAGGTCTTATGTAGCACACACTGGGAGTGCGGGGACAGAAGCTGAGTGACAACAGTAGTTCATGGCCCAGTGTGACGGCCAAAGACCATAGGAACTATGGGAATGTGAGTCATAGAGAGACACTGGCCACTATGAGGGCTGTGGATCTGGACTTATAACGGTTTCAGAAAGACAGTCCCTCCCTACGCATGAAAAGGATATCAAGCATAAATGAGGGGGGAGATAGAGCATTAGAGAGACCGAGAGAGAGCGTGCGAGAGAGGACGAGAAAGAGAGAGAAGAAAGAGAACGGAGAGAAAGAGTCTTCTGTGTGTCAGAACTCATGTGGTTCACAGATGGTCAAAGATAAAGAGTTCTATTGACAGTTCCTGGTGAGCTAAGAATCACAAGCACCACACACACGAAAAGCTCAGTACCAAGGCCAGCAGACTTGTTGTGGAGCACATGCTTACACCTCTCTATTGCTCTGACCTGCAGCTGGACAGACAAGCAAGGTCAACATGCTAACACCAGCCTTAAGATCTCTCTCTCTCTTTCTCTCTCTCTTTCACACACACACACACACACACAAACACACAAACACACAAACACACCTCAGTCAGTGTTCGAAGCTGAGGTTTGGAGAAAATTGCCACATTTCTCTGGTCTGTAATGCTTCTAATTTTGGCTCGCAATCTGATAAGTCCTCTTAGGATATGGAGAGGTATCAACACACTGACACACACAGAGTTTAGTGTCCAAGGGGCATGGCGTTTATACAGACAGACACACACACACACACTATGGTGTTCAAGTGGCATGGCGTTTACACACACACACAGTGAACCGTCGAGCATGCAACTTTTCCTATTTTAGACATAACACAGAGACATTCTAAGGGGTGGGGGTGCAGACAGGAGAGAGGACAAAGAGCGGGTGGGGGATTGGTAGAGAGGGAGGCAGAGGGGAATGACATAGGGCAGACAGGAGGACAGGGAGGCAGAGGGGAATGACATAGGGCAGACAGGAGGACAGGGAGGCAGAGGGGAATGACATAGGGCAGACAGGAGGACAGGGAGGCAGAGGGGAATGACATAGGGCAGACAGGAGGACAGGGAGGCAGAGGGGAATGACATAGGGCAGACAGAAGGACAGGGAGGCAGAGGGGAATGACATAGGGCAGACAGGAGGACAGGGAGGCAGAGGGGAATGACATAGGGCAGACAGGAGGACAGGGAGGCAGAGGGGAATGATATAGGGCAGACAGGAGGACAGGGAGGCAGAGGGGAATGACATAGGGCAGACAGGAGGACAGGGAGGCAGAGGGGAATGACATAGGGCAGACAGGAGGACAGGGAGGCAGAGGGGAATGACATAGGGCAGACAGGAGGACAGGGAGGCAGAGGGGAATGACATAGGGCAGACAGGAGGACAGGGAGGCAGAGGGGAATGACATAGGGCAGACAGGAGGACAGGGAGGCAGAGGGGAATGACATAGGGCAGACAGGAGGACGGGGAGGCAGAGGGGAATGACATAGGGCAGACAGGAGGACAGGGAGGCAGAGGGGAATGACATAGGGCAGACAGGAGGACAGGGAGGCAGAGGGGAATGACATAGGGCAGACAGGAGGACAGGGAGGCAGAGGGGAATGACATAGGGCAGACAGGAGGACAGGGAGGCAGAGGGGAATGACATAGGGCAGACAGGAGGACAGGGAGGCAGAGGGGAATGACATAGGGCAGACAGAAGGACAGGGAGGCAGAGGGGAATGACATAGGGCAGACAGGAGGACAGGGAGGCAGAGGGGAATGACATAGGGCAGACAGGAGGACAGGGAGGCAGAGGGGAATGATATAGGGCAGACAGGAGGACAGGGAGGCAGAGGGGAATGACATAGGGCAGACAGGAGGACAGGGAGGCAGAGGGGAATGACATAGGGCAGACAGGAGGACAGGGAGGCAGAGGGGAATGACATAGGGCAGACAGGAGGACAGGGAGGCAGAGGGGAATGACATAGGGCAGACAGGAGGACAGGGAGGCAGAGGGGAATGACATAGGGCAGACAGGAGGACAGGGAGGCAGAGGGGAATGACATAGGGCAGACAGGAGGACGGGGAGGCAGAGGGGAATGACATAGGGCAGACAGGAGGACAGGGAGGCAGAGGGGAATGACATAGGGCAGACAGGAGGACAGGGAGGCAGAGGGGAATGACATAGGGCAGACAGGAGGACAGGGAGGCAGAGGGGAATGACATAGGGCAGACAGGAGGACAGGGAGGCAGAGGGGAATGACATAGGGCAGACAGGAGGACAGGGAGGCAGAGGGGAATGACATAGGGCAGACAGGAGGACAGGGAGGCAGAGGGGAATGACATAGGGCAGACAGGAGGACAGGGAGGCAGAGGGGAATGACATAGGGCAGACAGGAGGACAGGGAGGCAGAGGGGAATGACATAGGGCAGACAGGAGGACAGGGAGGCAGAGGGGAATGACATAGGGCAGACAGGAGGACAGGGAGGCAGAGGGGAATGACATAGGGCAGACAGGAGGACAGGGGGAGAGGATAGAGGGCATCGGAGGCAAGGACACTAGAATGTGGAAAGACAACAACAAGAGCAGGAGACAGAGAGGGGGGGGGGTGGAGAGACTTGAGAGATGAGGGCAGAAATGTGATACAGAGGCTAACATTCCCCTGAGTTCTGGGGTCAGGAACACTGCGGAGGCGAGGACTGCTGTCCTCACAGTACCCCGGATCTTAACCCCTGACCCTAACCCCTGACCCCTGACCTTAACACTGACCCTCTGGCAGCCTAGCACATCAACCAGCTAACTAACAAAACTCACTCAGGTCTGGCTGCAGAAACAGCTTGCCCCTCTCTCAAACATGCACATGGCTGACGGTGACACGCGTGAAAGAAAAATATGTAAGCTCAGCACTTCGCAGTCAACTGTCTTGGAAGCTTCCAGTCCAAGGAGAGAGAGAGAGAGAGGAAGACAGAGAGAGAGAAGGGGAGAAGAAAAGAAAGAGTAAGAAGTAAAGAAAGAGAGAAATGCTGCCAGCTGTGAATTCTTTAAGTTTGCCTTCAACAAAACTTTTCAGCAGGCTGTTACTGGGATGCTTCAATAATTATAGAAGACTATGGACTGACTGGCAGGCAGGAATGCGAGCAGATAGACAGGCAGGTAGGCAGATAGACAGGCAGGTAGGCAGATAGACAGGCAGGTAGGCAGATAGACAGGCAGGTAGGCAGATAGACAGGCAGGTAGGCAGATAGATAGGCAGGTAGGCAGATAGACAGGCAGGTAGGCAGATAGACAGGCAGGTTGGCAGATAGACAGGCAGATAGACAGGCAGGCCAACGCTTTCCTGACTGGGGGTAATGTTGATGTCACTCCCTGGTCTGGCCTGTCAGCTGCAATTAAAGAGAACGAAGGAGAAAAAACACACACAGACATACACACACCACTACTGTTTGTCACTGCCCCGATCAACCTGGGGGCAAACACAGGTCTTTCTGTCCCAGGCCCACCCAACAGTAGTGCAGTGCCAAGTCAGTGCCTGGTGCTGACTTCTGGCCCTGCCCTACATGGTGAAACTCCAGCCAACTATTCAGAAAGACTGGATTCACAACTCCATGTGTTGTAGTAGTGACTCAGTGAATAATGCACTCTTAGTCCCAAGGCCCCCTTTCACACCCAACCATAAGTGGTGATAACATGGACATCACCACAGACACACACACACACACACACAATGGTTTTCATACATCTATTCTAAGTAGGAGGAAGGAGTGGATTCATGAGTCTAGGACACCATCTCAAGCGCTCTCCAAGAGGTCAGGGGTCAGGACCTGCCAGACCGGCACATGCGGTAAGCGGAAGACCCCGGGTTCCCGGGTCTGAAGCGGACAGCCCCACCCTGTCGGAGTTCAGTATTGCTACAGGAGTTGAATGGATCAATTATGTAATGCTCGCACTTATGCAAACGATGTCTGCTTTTGGCCCGTTCCCAGATACCGGTAGCCCTTTTCTTTCTCATGTTGCATCCCCTCCTCCTTCCCTCCCTCTTTGTGCCGTTCTGCCGATAGCCTTGTCCGTCTGTCTGGTCGGGAATGTAAACAATGCAAGAACAGACTTTTCTTTTGCAAAAACTGTACAAATACATTCCACATTATTTACATCACTAAGGTCGTCTCTGGTTAGCGCCCATTAATTACACCAACCGCTCTTGCCTAATTATTAACTGATGTGTGAAAAACGATCTAATGCTACTGAACAAATCATGTCCCAACCTCGGAATAGGCGGTATTGCCATGTATACAACATATCTGTTGGATATTTATTCCCACAATCCACGGCTTGTGAGCGACACTATGTACATGTCTTATACATCAGAACACCTATAAAAGCCTGGGGATTTAAATGTGGCTATAAAGTTACCATTGAGTTTGGTGTCCGTTTTCCGCCGGGATCGGTCCTTTCCCCGCAGCCGCGAGAAGGTTCGCTTCAGCAAGGGCTCAGCCATGTCTAAATCCCTCAAGTCTGTCCGCTCCGAGCGAGGTTGGAAAGTGGGTAATTCCCGTAGAAGTAAACTTTCCTAGACTCTGCTCGCTCTCATCTTTCTCCCCACTCCGTCTGTAATTGCGCTGCTCTGAGCTCCCATCTCCTCAGACCTTGCTCAATGCGACCCTGTTCTTGGCCGTCCGCTCGTCCACTGCTACTCTTGCCAAATTTCACAGGAAACAAATTCCAGGGATTCTTTCCCAAAGTTTTTTTTTCTGACCTCCACTACTAAGGGAGAGCGTTTGGGAATGAGGGAGAACCGCAAGTGTTCATGGGAATTGTGGTCCCATGGGGAAAACAGGACTTTGACTACAACAACTTCTGACTGAAAGTTAGGAATCATTGCCACCATGTGGATGTAAAAGCATATTGTTGTTTCACTACAACATTGGAAAAGTATGTTATGTTATATATATAGTAAATACTTTTATGCATCAGTAGTTGTTGAGATGAGCAGATTCTGCTTTGTCAATAGTAAAACTTTGTGTCCTAATTTGTGTGAAGGCAACTCATGCGTCCTTGAGTTGAGAACGGAATTATTGTACTTTACTGCTTATTGTTTGGTGTCTACTTTGAACCACTAGATGGGGGTAGTAGTCCATACTTTCCGCCAGTATTGTGTGTATGTGTGTGAGAGAGATCTGGTGGAGCAACAAAACACTATGAAGAAAAAGAATGACCTCAGTATTGAGTCTGGGATTCAAAGAGGATTGTATCACCATGCTGAAGTGAGAACTTCTGCTATGATCAATAGCCTCAATGCTCAGAGTGGCCCTAATACAATCTGCCAGCATTCAGACCCACTAGACCCTGAGATGGAGGGCTGGGAAACTGAATGAGACAGTCTCCAGGGGGTTAGGACCCCAGCCTGGTGTGTGTGTGTGTGTGTGTGTGTGTGTGTGCATGATAAAGATGCATGGTGTGTACATGTGTATGTGTGTGTGATGAAGATATATGGTGCTGGCGGTCATTTACATTGTTGCATTAGCCTAAGCAAATCACCCAATCGCAGCTATGTGTCCTTAGAGCAGGGCCAATCAGGTCAAGGTAATCAGGTCGGGGTGAGTGATAGGCTGGGCCGTGTCTGGGTCCTGTCGACCAATTGCAGGGCTTCTTCTTGCTTCTTAAGGAGCCAAATCTGTATTGAGTGATTCTCCACAGGGAGCCTTTAGCCTTTGAGAAGGTTGTTGCAGATAGTATTGCTTTAGTGGATAAAGCCTGCAAGGACGTTCTTTTAACTTGTTTGGACTCCGACGGTGGTGGTTTATTTGATTTGAGCCCTTCTGGGAACAGTGCTAATTTAACAGCGTCTGAAATGGCGTTCATTCTAGACTTTTAACTTGACAAAGGCAGACAGGTGATCTTTAGACTGTCGTCCTGGCTAGTTTGCACACAAACACACACAAATACACACGCACACACAGACACAAAAATACACACCTCCAGTGCACAGTTGATGTAGATTTTTTTCTCAAAGTGACTTGGCCTTGGTCTAACTTTGCTTTGGCTTTTCTATTTATATTCTAATTTATCTTCTTCTATTGCCGTTGTATTAATGGTCATTTGTATGAATATACATACTGCACAGTAAATATTTAAATATACTGAGGGAGCTGACATGGAGTGCCACTAACTCTGCCACAGGGTGGCAGTGTTGAACCATGTAAAACTCCTGCTGTGTCCTCTGCAGAATCAGAACACATCAGGCAAACTCATTTGCTTAGAAGATCAACATTTCAAACTTTAATCTTTAGAAATTCACTGGATGTTACTGATTTAATTTTCTGTCACATTATATCTAACATCATCTAAGGAATAACATGAAGTTCTAACAATGAGACTGAAAGTCATGTTAAAAAGAATAGCTACAATAAATATGTTCTAAGAACTGTGAGAGCACCACAATGTCCACATGAAAGAAAGCTAAACTTTAGAAAAGTTATATTAAACCGTCTCTATTCTATTCTATTCTATCCCATTCTATCCTATCCTATTCTATTCTAAACACTGCTGATATTGGATGAGCAGGCGTCTCACGGATGTGAATAGAGCACTCTGTATTGTGAGATCAAAGAGGAGCAGCAAAGTGCTTTGGAGAACAAGCAAACATGAAATATAGATGAACCCTGGCTGATGGTGATGAGTCTTCTGCTAAGGGCTTCAGTCATAGACCGTTCAGGGCAACCACCACAGCGTTATGTAGGGGAGTGGCGCTCTCATTGGTGAACTCCCCCAGGCCTCACCTTGCCCGAGCTTTTGGATTGGACCCCTCAGTGCAATTTGCATATCTAAATTACAGCCCCGCTTATGTAACTCCATGTCCAAAAAAAACAGCCTTATATAATAACAGAGGCCTGAACAGAGCAGGATGGGGTCTGAGTGGACTCTCTCTCTCTCTCTCTCTCTCTCTCTCTCTCTCTCTCTCTCTCTCTCTCTCTCTCTCTCTCTCTCTCTCTCTCTCTCTCTCTCTCTCTCTCTCTCTCTCTCTCTTTCTCTCTCTCTTTCTCTTTCGTTCTCCACAATAAATGAGGCTGGGCCTCAGATGAATAGCACTCCCAACCCCACCCACCCCAAACCTCCAGACCCTTTTCATTACTGACGAGGAGAAGGAGGAGGAAGAACAGGACTGGGAGAAGGAAAAGGATGGGGGAGCGAAAGAAAAAAAGGAGGAGGAGAAGGATGTGGAGGCCCTGTAGGAGCAGGAGCGGGAGGAGGAGGAGGAGGAGGAGGAGGAGATCCACAGAGACAGCCGTCAAGCCCAGTCCAGGCTCCGCCAATTGAGAGCGGCTGATAGTCTTAGGTCTCCCCGGTCCTGAAGGACAGGTTGATAGTCTTGGGCATCCCCAGCCAGGCCAAAGCCCCTCAGCTGGGGGAGGGAGGGCAGCACAGGGGCCTTGCTCCCATTCCTCCGTGCCTTTGTGTGAGGGAATGAGCGCGGTGTAAGTCCAGTACGAGAGGGAATGAGTCCGGTACGATCCCTGCTCCCTGTGCTCTGATCACCTGCTGCAGAGGAGAGGTGCTTGGTGCTCTCTGTTCAGTGCCAGGCTTACAGCCCGATAAAACTCATTACAGTCGTCCGGGGAGACGGCGGACATGCTTCTCTGGCCCGGAGGTAGGCCTGCCTCCAGGTAGCCCAGCCCGGGGCCTGGTGAATGTATCCTGGTGCCTGGAGGCCAGTAAATAGGCTCTTGGGCCTGGGGAACGGTGAATAGAGCCTGGGGGGCTGGGGCCTGGGGCCTGGAGATAGGGGCTGGGGGTGGGGTCTGGAATGTAGACAGTAGGGACTGGGACTCTTCATACAGACTGGAGCCTGGTGAATGGATCATGTAGCCTTGGGAATACAGCAGCAGAAGATAGGAGACAGGGGACTGAAGGGCCTGGGGCTGGGAACTCATACAGCATGCAGACAGCAGAGTCAGTCTCTCTCTCTCTCTCTCTCTCTCTCTCTCTCTCTCTCTCTCTCTCTCTCTCTCTCTCTCTCTCTCTCTCTCTCTCTCTCTCTCTCTCTCTCTGCTATTTCTGTGTTTTAAATGTTGTCCTTTGCCACTGGGGTGCGCCGGCTAGGGTGGCAGACAGGCGATGACGGTGGTGGGGGAGTTGCGTAGCCTCTCCTTGTGGCTTATGAGGGTGACAGGATGGGCAGAGGGGTGTAGAAGGCAGGTAGGTGGTCAGGAGGGCAGGGGGGTACTATATGCTGCTAAAGGGACTGATGTTGCATGGCACAAAGAAGGCCCCTGCCCCTTCTTTGTAGGCAGGTTCTGGGCTCCGGAGAAGGGGGTCGGATTGACACCCCCCCAATGCGGAGGATCAGTTGTGAAGAAGCCGTTTTCAATGTTTTGGGTGAGTAATTACGCCTCTGTTTCATCAACTAACCAGCTGGGTGTGTTTCAGCGGCGCTCCCCGGCTGATCTGACGATGTCACCGCGGCGTGGCGTCCACCTTTCAACAGCAGAATGAAGCAGGAAGGAAGTCTCACACGCCACGCCCCCCCACTGAGGAGAAGAAAGACGAGCTGGCAGAGCTGCTGCAGGGGGGGGCACTAATGAACAGCCTGATGATGATGAAGAGGAGGAGGAGGAGGAGGAAGTTTTACATTTAATTTGAGATCCACAAAGACAGGCAAACTTCCCTTTAATTACCAGTTTGTCAAAACCAATTTAAGATTTGTCCACATTTGAATGTTTTATCTTACCAGGCACGATGCGTGTGTCTGCAGTCTGCAGGATTTCAAAGAGAGGAAGCTTATTATGTGATAAACTTGTTGAACAGGGATTACTGTATGCTGTTTTGTGTTCAAATGGTCAGTCTGTTTGATCACCTGAGGAAGCCATGGAGAGCAGAGACTCCAGCGTCATGCAGGCATTTTCATATTTGACTACATTTTACATTTTAAGGTAAATACCTTGGTTGGAATTCCGCAGTTTGTCCTCAAAGGTCACTTGCAGTTACAGTGTGAAACAAATTCTCTCAGGACTCTATTGGACTTGGTGTCTCTTTAAGAGGAGATTTGATCTCTGGGAGACTGTTGTGAAGGAATAAAATAGAACAGATGTTAAATAAAAAAGAAAGGCTGTGAACTGTCCTCATATCTTCTGTCCTGTAGGCGTATTGACTCAGCTAAGGAGAGATGGACGCTCCATCCACTGTAATGAAATATTGATAATCAATGCAATGTCTAACATGGACACGGTTCCAGTGATAACACTCTACACACACACCTACACACACACATGCACGCACACACACACACACAGCCACCCTGTGGCGTCAGGCCAGACAGTGACAGGGGATTTATTAGGGCAAAGGGCGGGTTTTTAATCTATGGATTAATACCATATGATGTGAAAGGTGTGAAATGCTCTTAAACATAGTCCCCTAATGTAGGCTGATACTCTCACTCCTCCAGCAGATTACAGACCATTACGGGCCCGCAGTAATCCTGTTAGCTGGGAGCATCACAGGAAGGTATGTGTGTGTGTGTGTGTGTGTGAGGGGATGTATTTGACAAACGCTCAAGTACCTGTGTGTGTGTGTGTGTCCTGATGACTCTCCTGATGAGAACAAGAAGGTTTTATAAAGCTGTTCCCAGGAGGATGGAACAGCTGATTTCCTCTGTCTGATGAACAGTAAATGTTGCTAATATCACACTCACTCTCTCACTAATGCATATGTAACAGCTGGAGATAATAGCCCACTCACACTCTCTTTCATGTACGTACAGGCAGCTGCAACCAATATAACACTCCTTCTGTATGTGGAAGAAGAACTAGCGTTATGAAAACGTGTGAAATCAGATGGACCCGGAACAGGGTCCATATGCAGTCATACCTGGTAGGAAGATCATCATTTAAAGCTGATACATTTTATGTTTTAATAGAAAGTGGATACAAAGGGTTGAGTGAGCCTGGCTGCAGGTGTAGGGTATGCTAAAGCAGAAAAATAGTCTTGTGATGCCCTGGTTTTGAATCTGGGCAGAGAAACGCAGTCATCAGAATTTAGGAGAGGATATCATGCTGGTTGTTGTGCAAAACACTGAGTTTTCCCCTGAGAGAAATGGCAACTTTGTATTTACTACTACAGCTACGCTGTAATATTCTGTTTATTCTCCACAGCCTCGTTCTATTTTTCTCTCCCAAAGCAAGTCCCTGGGGTGCTTTTTTATCACGGCTCGGGAACGAAACAGGTGCGCGCTAATTTACTCCTACCGCGCTGAGAGAGCCCAGCGGCAGCAGAGGGGAGGAGAGAAAGGGAGAGGGAGAGAAAAAGAGAAAGAGCCTCGACACAAGTGTTAAAAGAACATTTAATCCTAAATGGACTAAAGCACAATATTGTTTAAAGCCCTATGGTAGCAAGCACCTCTCACACATCAGACAGACTAGGCTGGCTGTGGTTGTTTATGGGCTATCTCTCTACTTTCATTTGTTTTCAGAAGCAATATTGATCATGCTGACTTTCTTTCACTTTCGGTTTGTAGGTGGTTTCAGAACATAACTCATTCAGTCCCAAAAACCAAGACAAATCATATACAATTGACCTCAACAAATTTGTTTTAAGAGCACCTCATCCTTAGATAAATGTTTTCATGTTTACAATATACAGGTGTCAATATTAAGAAATTGTTCCAATGTAACTATACATACAAGACATCCCAATACACCAATGCATTTTTGAAGTTTTTAATGAACGAGAAAGATTGCATTTGGTTTGATGCCTTTTCCATATTTCTTTCTACTTTGAATTCTGATGGGAAATCATTATCTTTTACATAATTCTTTTTCAGAGTAATTTTTGGTTTAAATGTGTGTGTGTATGTACGAGGGAGGGAGAGAGAGAGAGACAGAGAGAGAGAGAGAGAGAGAGAGACAGAGAGAGAGAGAGAGAGAGAGAGAGAGAGAGAGAGAGAGAGAGAGAGAGAGAGAGAGAGAGAGAGACCTGAGAAGTCTGCTCAATCAAGTCCTCTATTCTCCAGAGGAAGAGGAAATGACTTGAAAATGACTGGAAAAAATCCTGCCTCCACCCAAACGAAAGAGTAGAAAGAAGGAGGGAAGGTGGAGTGAAGGTCAGCAAAGTGCTAAATGCTGTTTCTGACTCTGTCTTCAGTCCCAGGGCGACCTCCCTGCTTGGCCCCCTCCCGTCCCCTGATTAGGACACAGCAGAGTTGACTACTTTTAAGAGAAGTCACTGAGGGGCCCCATGCCTGCGCCCCTGCCTGCCCCCCTACAAACACACACCCGCTAGACCTGGCTCCAGCACACACTTCCCTACTTTGCTTCCTCAAGAAGAAAGATGTCCGATATTTGATCAGGAGGCAAGTCCCGTCCAGCCGGGTTGTTCCGTGATGCTCAGCATTGTAGGAGGAGGCTAAGCGGAAAATCTGCCTCCCAGAGGCCTTTGCAGGGAGCTGTAACATCTTAGTGCAATCCAAATCAAGGCTGGCTAAATGCTTCAGCATACCTACATTTAAGCCATGTACTCCTGCTCTCACCATTTAAGGCTTCTACTCCCAAATCACCTAGAGAATACTCGTTTTTCCTCTTTCCCTTATCCTCTGAATTTCTCCATCACCACCTCCACACCCTCCCTCTGTTTCTCTCCTTCTGACAAAGCATGCTGCTCTCCTCCTTCTCCTCAGCCTGCCTTGAAACCTTTTATATTCCAGATGTGTAAAATGCTAATTTTAACCTGTGCTTTCTTGTTTTTCTTTTCCTATTCCTGTTTTTAATACAGCATAAATGACAAAGAAAAATAACCTTGACTTTGAGATGTTTCATGAAAAAGATTCAATTCGCCATCAAAAATTCAAGGTGACACAAGAAAGTTCATGCAGTTTATAACTGTACTGTTAAAGAATTAAATACTGTAATGTCATGAATTGTTTTACTAAATTGCAAGTGAATAGGGAAATTAAAACCCCATAGAAAGGGTTATTACTATTAAAATGGATACATGTACTGCATGTAGTTTCCATACTGTTTAAATAACAGTATATGGCAAATATTCTATTACATGGATTGTGTTTTCTCGCAAAACTGAAAACTACATTTTTTTATTAAATAAAAATATGTATTATTTGATTTCAATAATTCTTTAACATGTCTTCCTGAAGAATAAAAAAGATAGCATTGTTCTAATCTTCTGTGTGGTAATCTGGTGGGTGCTTGTGTGCGTGTATATATGTGTGTGTGTATTCACATACATCTTTGAAGTGAGTGAGCGTCTCGTTTCTGCATCGCTACTATCGCCTTCAGCACTCCCTGTCTGTTCTGTGTGGTCTCTCTCTGTCTCTCTGTCTTTGAACTCAATAGTTCATTACAGCTCTGCCCCTGGAGGGACACAGTTCTCTCCACAGAAATCTATAGATCACAATGATCACAATACAACAATTAAAATCGTAATGGACTGCACAAGGCCTCCAAAAGAATGCGTTGATAGATAATCGTGGTTTTGATAGTAGTGAGGAGACAGGAGAGCGTATTAGACGGCAGAGGGCAAAAACTGCTGTCATCTTGTTGCTCTAATGCGATTGGAATATTTTTAATGACATGGATAATTTATTGATTATGTGTTATAGTTTTAATCATAATTGTCTGATATTCAATTGGGTACATTATACATACATTTAACCTAATGATGATGATGGTTGTCTATTATAACAATGACATTGCCTTATTTAGAGGTTATACAAAATCTACAATTAGGGTGTGACTATACAGTATTAGACAACTGCCTAAGGCTGTGATTATATGGTCATACTTTCAGATCAGGGTTCAGTTTTGCATGAAGTCTTCAATATTCCAGTAGTTCTTTAGCAGGGTTAACCTGGTGTGGTTGGAGCTCTTAGTCCTGCTGTGTTACTCTGCGCTCCCTGACAACTTGTGAGGAGCACAGGTCAGCTCATTATCTCTTCATGATGATCATCTCTGGATGTCGTGATTGACCTTGGAGACGCATGGCCTTACCCCCAGATCGCATATTCATGTTCCCACAGTAACCCCTGCCCCGCCCCAGCCTCGACCAACACGGACGCCTCGTTACCATAACGATCCCTAGTGAGGAACGGTGCTGTTAATAATGATGAGGAGCTTGACGTTTAGGGTGTGACTCAAAAAGTCAGTGCAGGTGGGAGACAGCGGGCTTGAGAGAATGATGGAATGTGATTGGAGGTCCGAGAACTGAACTGTGATAGGATGATTTTCTAGGAGTGCCTTCACGTTAGGAGACAGGAGATTAAAAGCAGTATACTTCTGGACGGCAAAGAATGAGAAAAACATAGTTTGAGCTGTTGAGTAAAAGTTTCATTAATTACCTGAAACAAAAGACTGGAAATCTGTCAATCTGCATGTGTCCTCATTCAAAGTCACTAGGAAAAAATGAACATAAAACAAGCAGCAGTTTATCTCATATTGAACAGAGGAGATAAATGACAGCTTTCAGCTGAGTTTGGTTTGGAGTTGAACTCGCTTAGGGGGTGATTTCTTTGTGGCTTTTTTTTTCTTTCATTTTTCAAAACAAGCCCATTTGTTGCCATGCTGCTTTCTAGCTCTTTCCTTTTTATTTTTTATGTCAGTCTTCTTATTTTTCTTCCCACCCCCCTTTCTTTTTCATTTTGTGAAACGGGGGTTGTCCCCTGACAGTGTGTGATTGGTGTGGGCCTCCGCGCCGGCTCCCGTTAATCTGCCTCTCTCAGCAAACGCTGCCACTGATTAATTTGGATGGCTGTGCTATTGCCCTGTGGTATTATTCAAAGCTAAATTGCCTTAAATGGAGAAATCTGTTATATCCTCTTTCAACACTGATATCATGCCCTGGCTGCTTGTCATGTTCCTCTAGGCATGTAAAAAGACATGACTGTGGCCTTTCTATCAGGTGACCATGACCGTCATGAATTATCATTCATGTTATGGATGTGGATATGTGTTGTGGTGCCTGGCCTGCCCTCTCCTGCTGTCTTCAGATGGACACAGAGACACGATGCGGTTATGCTGCTGTGGGAAGCATATTCCTCTCAGCCAGATGAAAGGCTGTGGGTCCAACGTCGGCTAGTCAGCTGAATGTCTGTACTGTACTGCTGGTGAGACGTGTGATCTGCCTGTAAACCACGCTCTGGGTCATCGTTACAGATCCAATCACGGGGGTGAAGGGCTGGCAGAGAGGGCGTGATTGGCAGGCTGGCTACACTGTGGGTTGGTCATCATAACACTATCCAGGCAATGTGCTTAACAACATCGGGCCTCCCCATTGGTAGGTTAGAGAAAGAAAAGAAGGCGATAGAGGAGAAAAAGAGAAGAAAAGGACAATATTGAGTAACCGAGGGGCGCAGTGTCAATGAGATAATTAGTGTTTGAAGACTGCTCTCTGAGTGTGATTGCCAAAGCCAAATATAATAATAGTAAGACAGTGAGAACACAGACCCTGTCTATTTATCGTCCACGCCCCCGCAAGCTCACACGCACTCTGTCTCTCTCACACACACAGATTCACACACATGGGCACACACACCACATACAAGGACACACACATCATACACACACACACACACACACACACACACAGGCACACATTGGCACATACACATGCGAGCACACACCACACACACACCCCTGTGACACCAAGCCTCTCTCCTTTCTCATTGCATTCCAGAGACAGAACTGGCAGAAAGTTTGCGCTCGCCCGCTGGATCTCCATCTTAGATGTTGCCAACTCAAGGGCATTTGGCCCAATCAATATCTGTCTGTCTTCTGGCACACACAAAGTTGGCTATTAGAAAAGAGCTTCTTATAGCAGGCTCAGCCAATCCCATTACCCCTTTGCCTTAGGGCAGTTCTCTGGCGGAGACAGCCCCGGCACCTGCCCCCCTCCCCCTCTCCCGCCCCCTCCCCACCATTAAGCCCCTCCCAGGAGACTTCATTTGGACATATCGGGCAAAGAGCACTTCTCTATTCTTTCTCTTTTCTACACCCAGACTCCACGAAAATCAATAAATCTGTTCTTTGCTTATTTTCAGAACTTTGCTTCAATATAAGCAGGACTTACCTTCCAGCTACAGACTCACACTGAACAGGGTCAGGCTTTTTTTTGCTCTCTTTATTTTTTCTCTCTCGCTATCTCTCTTTCCTTTTCCTTGTACTTTCCATTTCTCCAAAGCTCCAATTTAAAAGCAAATACATTGGGAAACGTTGTGCTCCCTATTTTGTTCTGACAAGATTAAAAGACTCCTGGTAGAAAGAGAGGGCGATGCTGAGAGAGGGCGATAGTGTCAAAAGAGAGGGATCATGTTAAAAGGAGAGAGAGAGAGGCTCACATCAGTGATGCGTACTGTAGTTCTGTGGCTCGCTCACTCTGAAGGTCTTAACGAGCACCATCCTAACTATCTTACTCTCTCTCTCTCTCTCTCTCTCTCTCTTGTGCACACACTGACAGCCTGGGAGAAATAGGAAAGAAGGGATGGATGGATGGATGAGAGAAGAAGAGGAGTGACATGCACAGATAGATGATTAGATACAGTTCACAGCTCTTGTAGATAGAAAGAGACCTCCAGTAGATCTCCATGTGACTATTATAGCAGGCCCCAAGCCATCATTCTCGTCATCATGCTCGGCTGCAAAGGAAGACCTTGATCTCAACGTTTCTCCTGAAAAAAAAACCCTCAAGTGAATATTTAGAAAAAAAAGAAAAATGAAAAAAAAAAAGAAATACTGCCCTTGGCCCCCCTCATGTGTTTACCTCCCTGTCCCCGGCCTTGCTGCCATCCCTCCAGAGGAGACTCTGTCCTTCAGTCAGCCTGGGGGTGCTGCCCCCTAGGGGCCTGGAGAAGGTACAGCAGGATCAGAACCTCCCCACCTGCTCTACAGGTGTCCTGGGGCTTAACTCCACCCAGGGGGACCCGCCTGCCTCGCTGGTACCTCCCAGAGCGCTCCGCCCTGCTGAGGAGGTTAATTAACATGTAATTATACATCAGTTACAGCCGGGCTACCCAGCCACCCGTGAAAAACAACATCCATTACAGCCGAGTCAGACAGAGAGCCCAGTTGACCTCTGGAGGACAACACACCTCCACACAGCTGTTACAGCTGCTCCTGACTGCAAGTGTGTGTGTGTGTGATGGTCAGGGTGGCGGTGCCCGTGAGCATGTGTATATCAATATCTGTGTCCGCCTACCCTACCGTTGCGAACCATATTAAGTATCAAGTTGCTTTGATGTCACTCACCAGTGATGCCGCCTGAAAACCTCCTTTCCTCTTCCTTTTTTACCTTTCTCTGCTTTTTTTCCTCTGTAGCACAAGGTTTTTCTCCTCCTCTCGTGTGCTGCTGGTGCTGCTTGTTACTTCTAATTGATTTCTTTTCATGTGCTTGTCTGTCTGGCTGGGTCAGTGGAGTGTTAAACACAGAACAACAGCATCGGCCCACTCAGACCACTCAACCAAACACCGCTTTAACTCCACAAAGATAAAACGCTGCCTCTCATGAGGTTGTGTCCATCCTGCGATGCAGAGAGCTTTATTGAATCTGAGAAGGAGAGAAGGAAAGGAGGAAGAGCGGGGAAAGTAGGAGAGGATGAGGAAAAAAAGAGGCTGTATTCTGTAAACTGACCGGACGAAACAAGACTACAAAACACACTTGCTCAACAAAACACGTCTTTTGACAAACTTCAAAGGGCTTCTGTCAGCTGAGATGTCACACTCAAGTGTCATGGTCCGTTGGTGGTTGGATGATAACTTTTCAGGAAACCAAAACAAAGATCTCATTCAAAAAAAATCACTCAACTAAATACTAACGAAGACAAGCTAGCCAACCCTGGGAAAACATCTGTCTGAATCTGTGTTTGGCTTAGCTCAACGAGAGTATCTGTGCCTTTATCAGAACTCCTCCTGAAAGAGCCGTAGCTCTCTCTTCTCCTCTCTCCCCGCTCTCACCTCACTCTGTTCTCATCCCTCTCCCTTCTCCCTTCTCCCTTCTCTCATCTCTCTCCTCTCACCTTACTCTGTCCTCTTACCTCTCTCTTCTCACTCAGTTGTGATTTTGTATGAGTTTAGCTTGTGTCTATATTGGGGCACCTTCCTGTTTCCTGTTTTTATTGGCTGAATCAAATAGCAGGCCTGCCCCTCAGGTCTGACAGAGCTGTTTTGACATTGTTCTTTTGAGGTCTCCTTTAACCCCACGGAGAACAGGAACTGCAATACCTAATTGCTCGCCACAAACACACTCACACACATTGCTCATATCATTACTACCAGTGTGTTTGTTTTATGAATGTGTGTGACGTCCTCGGCAGAGTGAATAGAGGTCCAGGCTGGCTCACCCCTGCATGGCAGAGGTCTGTATTTGACCCCTGACCCCTGCACCTAGAGACTTATAGAGGCTTCCTAGGTTAGATTCTCATGTTTGTCTGGCTGGAAAGTGATGCGCATTGTTTGATGTGCAAGAAATGGTGCATGGTTTTGCAGTAGGTCTGCTTAGTATGTAATGTGTTCTGTGCATTGTGTGTTGTGTTGTGTGGCCAAGTTGCTTTAGAAGGTTAAACTACAGTTTTGACCGCTGGGTGACCTGGGCATTTAATTATTCAGATTAACAGAAGTTCTGAGTCAGAAATTTAAAGCGTGTGTGCTCAGACAGTCAAAGAGTCAGACAGTGTGTAGAGTCAGAGATCCATAGAGTGTGAAGAGAGTCACAGAGCAAATCAGAGTCAATGTGTGTAGAGTCAAAGATTCAGAGAGCGTGTCGAGAGCCATAGTCAGACAGTGAGCATTGAGTCAAGGAGTTACAAAGTGTGCAGAGCGTCAGAGAGTCAGATTGTCCCAGTCAGACAGTGTGCAGAGAGCCAGAGAGTCAGACAGTGTGTATCCAGAGAACAGTAACCTCTCCACTGTAGCTCAGATTAACTTCTCAGACAGCTAAAGAGCCTGTCAGCGTGGGGCGGCAGCTCGTGGCAGCGCCAATTCAAATGCATGTAAATGTCCCCGGTGGCAGACTAGCAGGCATGGCACTGCTGTCAGCAGGACTGACACGCAGAGAAATGCATTAACACGGTTAAAAATACACCCGGCGTGAACGAGCGGGAGAGAGGCTGCCGCGAGCTCATGTTTTAATAACATTTGCGAGGACAAATGACACACAAATGGAGCTCACAAATGTGGCCTTATCATATTTTTATCATGTGTCACAACTAGTGGGGACAGACAAGGAGGGAACTGGAGAGAAGAGGAATGGAGAGAAGAGGAGTGGATGGGAGATGAGTGGAGTGGGAGAGGGAGAGGGAGAGGGAGAGGGAGAGGGAGAGGGAGAGGGAGAGGGAGAGGGAGAGGGAGAGGGAGAGGGAGAGGGAGAGGGAGAGGGAGAGGGAGAGGGAGAGGGAGAGGGAGAGGGAGAGGGAGAGGGAGTAGTGGAAAGGAGAACAGAGGAGAGAAGAGGAGTTGAGAGGAAAGGAGAGGAAAGGAAAGGGAGAGGGAGAGGACTGGAGATGATGAGGAAGAGCCGAAGAAAGTAGACACTAGGAGAGAAGAGAGGGTGGCATGGTGTATACCTATATGTGTCAGTGTGTAGGTGGGGGGAGGGGGGAGGGGGCGGGAGGCGTTTTGCCAGGTTGCCCCCGACAACAATTAACAATTAGCTGTCAGAGCCTTGGGGAAGTCCCGGGGGAGGGGCCTTCCAGAGTCAGTGTTCCGATAGGCCGGCTCTGTCAAGATCATTTGATCTCACAACAGAGTGATTAAAAACATCAAGGAGAGAGCCGCGCACTCTGACACACCACAACTCTGAAGGGCTGTCTCAGTCTGTCTGACTTTCGCTCTCTTTTCTCTTTCTCTGTCTGACTGACTATTTCTGTCTCACCTTCTGCCTCCACCCCTCTGTCTAACTGTCTGTCTCACTCACTCTTTAGTTCTCCCTTTTTCTCTCTTTTTCTCTCTGCCCGACACATATCTCTGTATCTCCCTCCCTTCTCTCTCTCTCTCTCTCTCTCTCTCTCCCTCTCTCTCTCTCTCTCTCTCTCTCTCTCTCTCTCTCTCTCTCTCTCTCTCTCTCTCTCTCTCTCTTTCTCTCTCTCTCTGTCCCTCCGACAGCCCCCCCCTCCTTCAACGTATGGCTGTATGCTATGTCAACCCATCAGCAGAGTGCAGTGGCATGGAGCCATGCTCATTGTTCTGCGTGTCGCTGCTTCAATCAAATGCTCAACTCCCCCAATCTAAATATAAGAATGCCTGTCTGGTCCTGTCTGTATGGGCTGCTGTGACATTAATGATACACACAATTAGCTAAGACAATGACAACGGGAGAGCAGGGAGGGGTGACATCTGGGTGATGTGTGTTGGAACTGCTTGGAGTACCTAGAGTATATCCTCTGTAGGGGGATGTGGAGGAAGACGAGGTGGGGAACCATGATGTTGGGTTGTAGAGAAAGCTTGCACAAACACGATGATGTATCCACATCATCATCCTCCTCATGATCTTCATCATCATCATCATCTTCATCATAACGATGTCTCATATTCAGCATCTAGGTTGTGGTAATCTCCATCATCATTGTTATCACGCTTTTTTTTCCACAAGCCCCTAATCTTCATCATCATCATCATCGTTCTCCTCTAGAGTCGAAGTGAAGCTGGCATGGAAGGATTTGTGGTCAGCAAGCTCTTCCCAGTGGCATCCATACCCCCATGTCAACCTCCCAGCTTGACAACCAGCCATGTGGCTGTCAAACTGATAGGTCACAAATGATTCATTCATCATCAGGGGGAGACAGAGGAAGACATTGATAGAGAAGGAGGGAGAGACAGTGGGAGAGAGTCAGAGGGGAGAGGGAGACAGCGAGAGAGAGAGATGGAAAGAGAAAGGGAGACACAGGGGGAGAGGGGAGAGCAGGAAAAAAGCTAGACAGAGTGAGAGCGGAAGAGACAGCAGAGAAAGACAGAGGACAGGAGGTCGGGGGGGAAGGATAGAGCCTGAGGCGTGTGCAGGGAACCTTTTTGAAGAGAGAGAGGAACACCAGGATGTGTGACCTACCAGACTATTCTGTGTGGGAGTCAAACGGCTCCACAACCGACCTGGCTTGAGTTAGTACACATTACACTGGACCTGACCTGAGTTAGTATACATTAGACTGGACCTGACTTGAGTTAGTATACATTAGACTGGACCTGACCTGAGTTAGTATACATTAGACTGGACCTGACTTGAGTTAGTATACATTAGACTGGACCTGACCTGAGTTAGTATACATTAGACTGGACCTGACCTGAGTTAGTTATGTAGAGACGGAGCCAGGACACCCATGTGGCCTCAGGTTACGAAGCTGTCTGTCACTGACTATGTGTGTGTTGGTCATGCATGCGTGTGTGTTCAGGGTAGGTGGTGTATATCTATTCTCATGGTCTGTATCTGACCGTGTAGAAGTTGCATTGTGACGTTTTTTCTTGTCCTCAGCACAATCAGGCTCCAGAAGCGAGTAGAGAAATAATAAATGCAAAGTAAAGAAAGTCAAGGATCGAAGAGTGAAGGCAGTTAGACGTCTACAGATGCGACGGCGTTATATATCTAATCTTTACTGGTGTCCCTCGCATTCTAACAATGGAAGAGCCCCTGCATTATGCATTATGAGGGTCCTGAGGTGTGTGTGTGTGTGTGTGCGTGCGTGCCAGAGGATCCTTCACGTCCACCTGCCTTCATCAACCTGTCAGACATGTCACAATTAAAACAGCCCCCCCTGAATGTTTAATGAGTCTCTCTGTGGAGCTGCAGGCTGCGTTACGACCGGGACTTAGCACATGGGGGAGGAGCCAAGCTGCAGACACACCCCTCTCATCATTAGGCAGCCTGCCCCTCATGCAAATGATATTAGAGCCCTTTTTTTAAATACGTCAATGAGGTGATTCATAATTTAACACTTCATATGCCCTTCAAATGAATATTTTATGCAATTTTTTCTCAAACAGAAGAATCGTTCCTCATAATTTATTGTCTGGGACTTAAATGGCAGGTGTGTCGTTATGGAATTTGATCTCTTTACACGCATGCACACACATGACTGCACAAGTGTACACACACACACACACACACACGCACACACACACACACACACACACACACACACACACACACACACACACACACACACAGTCTTTGAAGTTGCTCCTCAAAGTTGCCTCGACTTGCTCGGGATAGGAGAAGGCCAAACGTGCCACTGCAGCGGGTCCCTGGGTCCTGAGTGCCTATTCAAGCAGGTCCCCATCAGGGGACGCTTCCTCAACAAAACACGTCTTTTGTCAAACTTCAAAGGGCTTCTGTCAGCTGAGGTGTCACACCCTGGTGTCATGGTCTGCTGGTGGTTGGATGTTGAAGGATGATAACTTTTCAGGAAACCAAAACAAAGATCTAATAAATAAAAAAAAAGTCACTCAACTAAATACTAACGAAGATCTTCAAAAGAATTTGATTTTGTCACCGATGATATTTGGCCTAGTGATGGGTTAATCTTTTTCTATGTTTCTTTGCGTGTGAGTGTGTGTTTGTGTGTGTGTGTTTGTGTGTGTGAGTGCAGCTATCCGGTGTGCAGTTTAATTTCAGAGGATAAGTGAAGTGAGTGTGTGTGTCAGGTCAGGGCATTTTGCGTGATAGTGATGGACAGACACAGGCCTTGGTCTGGTGAGCCAGCATGTGTGTATGTATGTGTGCGATGGTCGGAGCCCAGCAGGCCTTGGTCTGGCAGGGTAAATGAGAACTGATGGACAGAAGAGGTTGACTGAATGTGAGACTGATGGGCTTCAGTCCCAGACACACACACACACTCTCCTGTCTATGCATGTGTGTGTGTTCCTGTGCGTGTGTGTCTGCGTGTTTGTGTGTGCGTGTGTGCCACTCAAACTGAGTGGACCTTGAGAGTGCAGAGAAAGAGAGAGGGAGAGAGAGAGAGAAAGATGGAGAGAAAGAGCACCTCGGGTCACCATGTCTCCAGGCTGATATCCATAGCTGGATGGCAGAACTACACTCTCAATCAGATCATTAACTTCTCCTGTCTTTGCCTCCAACCACATTCAATGCTTTTTGTCCTCCGGGCTAAGTAATGAAAGTATCTCAGATCTCAGGAGTTCTTCTCCTTTGCTGTGAGGGCTGGTGAGGGTGTGTCCAGCCCGGGTCATCTGTACCCATTCAGGAGGCAGGGGGCCATGAATACTCAATGTGCTGGTGACTCAGTGCTGCCACTCATGTTCCGGTGTGTAACCTCTCGTTGTTTGCCATGGTTACGCGCACCGACACATAGCCTTGACTAACCGCTGCACACACAGCCTTTCTATTTCCCGTCCTTCGCTCATGTCCCTCTTTTTTTTCTCATTATCTTGCAATCTCTCACTATATATCTGTTTTTATTTCTCTTGACGTCTCTCTGTCTCTCTCTGTCTCTCTCTCTGTCTCTCTGTCTGTCTGTCTGTCTGTCTCTCTCTCTCTCTCTCTCTCTCTCTCTCTCTCTCTCTCTCTCTCTCTCTCTGTTGGGGGGGGAGTGAGGAGGGAGGGTACTTGCCCCTCAGTATGTCTGGGTGACGGGTGATAACTGAGGGGTGCTTGACCACAGACCACAGGGAGGAGAACATCAGAGAGGCGGGCTTAAACACCCCAGCTACTCCAGGTCCAGCTCAACTTCCTGCTTCTTTCCCTTTCTTTCGCTCCCCCTGGCCCCTCTTATCCCCGCTGACAGGGAGAGAGAGAGACAGAGAGAGAGAGGGAGAGAGAGAGAAAGGAGGGGGGAGAGAAAAAGAGAAAAAAAAGAGAAAAAAAGAGAAAGAGGGAGAGAGTGAGAGGTGGTCAGTTCAGTTCCAGCAGAATTATTACTATTATTACCACATCCCCTCATCCTGTCCCTCTCCCCACCTCCCAATCCTCTCCTGTCCTCTCTCTATCCCATGTTCCCTAGTCTCCTTCCTCCTTTCCATCTTCCCTACTGTACTGTGTATCTGTCCTCTATTCTTCTCTCTTCTCCCTGCACCCTTTCACTCTCTCTACACGCCACCCTGCGGGGAGGGAATAAGGGAAAAAGGGTGCGTATATTTCTAGCTCCTGTTCGCTCAACTTTTTTTCTTCTTTTCCTCAAATTACCCATGGTGGCAGTAACATGCAGGCGATTTCTCCCGTCTTTTAACGGTGCGCTAATTAACACTAATGGGCGCTGTTTGCCCGATGAGGATCTGGTTTGATAAATACCACGCAAAATGCGGAAATACACCGTCTGCTATTTGTGGTTGGGTAAAGGCGCAGATTAAGCTGCGGTTGCAATGTAAGTAAATGAGGCCCAATATGTCATATCCTGTTGCTGCTCTGGGAACTAAGAAGAGGCCAACAGACATCTTGTGTAACAGTCAAGGTTGATCTTCTCCAGTGCCTGTTCCTTTAAACCCCTTTCCCTCCCATCTCAACCCATGTATATTCTTTCCCTGTCCCCCTTCCTCCTTGCTCCCCTGCCCCCACCCACAGAATACTGGAGTCTAGTGGAGCGTGTCCAAGTGGTCCAGTGGTGTCCAGTGTCACTTTCACCATGACACCCTTTGTCGCCTTGAAGCTGGCCTGGCCTGTCCTGTAAACAAATATGCACACACACACACACACACACACATACACACACACATACAGACATACATACACACATCCACATACTTAACATCCACACAAAGGCACATAGCATATGCAAACACACATAGCCCCCAGAGCCAGTCAAGCCCCTCAACCTGCCAGTCTGCAGTACGGCCCCCTACACTCAGCACTGCTGCAGACTTACCTGGGCTTTCTTCACTCACAAACACATACACACCCTCACACACACTTGTATTTATAGTATATCAGCTGGAGCGAATAAACAACATTGTGACTGGCTATGAAACCACAATTAGAATACAATTATTTTTTTTTAATCTGAGGTCAAAAGGCAACTCGCAAAGATGACTTGTGGATTTCAGCATACTAACATTTGCGGCAGCAATTTAGAATGACTGTTTATGACATGATGTCATCACCGTGGAACAATTTTAAGCAGGACCTGTGGGGCCAGGAAAGGTTACCTGTAGTGTCCACCCTCTGAAAAAGCCTGATCCAAAGTTCAAATGCTACATGATAGAAGGCACCTTAAAACTAAACAGAAAAAGTATTACTTTAATGACAGATGCTAAAATGTCAGATGATGTTACAGGAAAAATTGTGTTCATAGAAAAGGTCATTTTGCCATTCATAACGGTACAAATACCAAGAAAGGAAATACCATGTTGCCACATTTTTATATCCTAAAACATGATCTTGTTAAACAAATATAAGCGGGCTGCCAAATACATACAAAAAAAGATCAAAGTCATGTATCATCCCTTATTAAGTTTTCCGCTAAGTGAATATTATCTAGTCATAATAAATAAAGCTGGTTTTAAAGATAATATTAGACAGAAGACTGCTGCAGGTTACGAACATGACACTGATGTTCAAATGAAATGAACCAATTAGATAAAACACGAATAAAAGCCTGAACGGATTTTCTGCTTGACATTTATATGAATTTAATGGCTTCGTCTTGCCAATAGAAAACTTACTGCTGCTCTGCCAAAGCCAATAATCCATTTGGTTAACAAATACCATTAAAGCATTTAACAAAGAAACGATAATGTGTGTAACTATACATTTCTTTCTTCTTCTCCCCCTCTCTCTTTCACTCTTGCTTTATCTTTTTTTTCATTTTTTTTCTTCATAAATTCTAGACTTAAAAAAACAGAAAAGCAGACAGTATTGTGGGGTGACACTGCTTCTCCAGCATACGAGGCTCCAGCGCTGGATCTGAGCTGCTTTAAGTGGCAAACATTCTAATTAGCTCTCTATGGCCTCCAGTCATATCTTCAAGAGTCTTTCTCTGTGTTGGGTGGAAGAGCAATTAGTGGTGGAAGCCTCGCGCACAGCCCATAATGATCACTCGTAGCCGTGGTGAGTAGAAAACACCAGCACTCGGCAATAAGGAGCTTAGTGTTGGCTTCTTTCTGGTCGAGCCAGCTGGCTCGGAGAGGATGCAGAGAGAGAGGAGAATAGAGAGCAGTGAAGCGTAGGCCCCACCACTTCACAGGGACAAGCTGTCTATCTGGACTATCAGAGAGAGAGAGAGAGAAAAGAGAGAGAGAGAGAGAGAGAGAGAGAGAGAGAGAGAGAGAGAGAGAGAGAGAGAGAGAGAGAGAGAGGGACTGGAGAAAGAGAAAGAGAGAGAGAGGGCTGCTGGCCAGGACTGGAGGGCACTACAAGAAGGAGGAGGATTTTTGGAGAATGTAACGTTTTAGGGCTCAGCCACATCGTGTTATTCTGCACTTGTTTTTTTTCAGAATGTGATGGGATTACTCTTGAAGCTGGCGTTGAGCTCCTTTGGTGCTAACAGTGCTTGGCATGTTGGACGCGTGTGTCCGGGCCAAGGCAGGCCTCCTTCTGCCAACATTGTGTTCAGGGATTGATGTTTGAAACAGAGAGATCTGTTCCTGCCTCCTTATCGCCCCTCCCCAGCCCATGCTGCCAACCACAGGCCGTGCAGCCATTGAAGAGCCTCCAAGTCCAATTCAAGATTCCTCTTTTCTTGTTATTCCCTGATTTGCTCCCTTTCATAAGGCTAAATTGACTCAAAATGATTAATCCTGTTTCGTTTCATCTACTTGAGATGATTTCAGGTTTATAAAAGTGGTTAAAATGCCTCAGTGGACATGGCGTCAGGAAAGTGTGGGTTTTGTGATTTTATTGTAGCCGACTGTACAGGAATCATCCAAGTATATGTTTCATATTTCATGATCACAAACAGACAAGTATGCATTCAGTAGGACCCAAACACATGCGCACACACACACGCAAACACACACACACACTAACATTCAGTCATGTTAGTCTCTGACCAAGAACACAGACTCACTGATCATTTCCTTGGGTCTGAGACCTTGAAAACAACACACTGTCTGTACCCCGCCTCAGAAGAGGGAAGGCAAAAGGAGCAAGAGAGGAAGAAGAGAGGAAGAAAGCAGGGAGGAGGAGGAGGAGGAGAGGGCCCGGAAGATCATTGTTAGTCCGCCCTGAGGACAACAACCCCCTCTCCTCCTCTCTGCCTTTCTGTGGCCACATGAAGAGACGGCCTGATGTCCAGGAAGGACACAGCCATGAGATGAAGAGCAGAAAGACGAAAGCTGAGGTTTTATCAAGTCGGTCACCCAGTGAGACACATGCCAGTCCCTAACACACACACACACACACACCCACATACACATACACTGACATGAAAAATATTGTCCCATTTTAGAGTTAAGATGATGATTTAGAGTTCCACTTGAAAGCAAATGGTCTTGTTTCTGGTCACCTCTGCAGGCGATCATTGCGTACGCCATGACCTTTACTCCAGGTCAGCACCTCAGCTAGGGCTCAGGGGTCAAACTGAGGAGATTGACAGTTCCACATTATGACAGTGATTATAGAAGTATTTTCTCTCTCTCTCTTTCACCCACACACACACACACACACACACACACAGAGTGTTTCACAAGCACACACACACACACACACACACACACACTCGCATCCTTTCTCATTGTGCGTAACAAACACATCCAGTGAGGTATACTGTGAGGCATGTGGACACACTGACTGCATCCCAGCAGAAGAGAGAGAGATAGAGAGAGAGTAAGACAGGGAGAGAGGGAGAGAGTAAGACAGGGAGAGAGAGAAAGAGAGAATCAATTCATCTGATGAAAGGCTTCTTTTCTCTGTGTTTTCCAGCGAGCCGCTTGTAACAGCCGTAGAGATGCGGACATCCATTCTGCAGCCATATATCAGTCAGAATTGGCTAAATTGACGTGTGGAGCTGAGGAGAGGAGAAAAAGATAGATATTTCTCAGCCTCAGGGGGACTCGAGGGAAAACCTCTCTTTAAATCTGAAGAACCGGCATCAATACCAGCATCTGGGGCTACATCCTCCAGCACACATCACACACCAGGCTGCCTCTCCCTCTCTCTCTGTCTCTCCCTCTCTCTCTGTCTCTCCCTCTCTCTCTATGTCTCTCTCTCACTGTCTGCCTTTCTTTTCTTCATTTCTCTCTCTCACAGAATGACACGCATAGACAGGAAATATTGTCAAATATAGTATTTTATTTTTCCGAAACAGTTGTTCTTATTACAGTCCCAACCACAAGATTGAGAAAAGGGTGATGAATGGAACAGCTCTCATTTACAGTAGTGGTAGATCAACCCTATAGACTGCCTACCCTGACCCCTGCCATCATGCATCCCAGAACACTACCTGCATCCCCTCTTCCACTCCTCCTCAAACAAACAGATACACCGACAAACACACAGACGAACACACACCAAACAAAAAAGGAAGAGAGTGTCAAACTAAATTCAGAGAGGGAGCCATGTTAACTTTTACATTTTATTCCGGGCAAGTGTGTTTATGGGTTTGTGAGTGTGTGTATGTGTGTGTCGTCAGGTATAAAGAAAGGCCAGAGTTTCACCCCAGAGTAAACAAGAGACAGAAACTCCATCAGGCCTACCTCACGGGGGGCTAATTTTCCTATTTATATGGAAAGCTGCTGTTCTCCCTCCGCCGTGCTCGTGTCCACAGCGTCAACATGCTCGTGGTGAGCCTGTGACCTCAGCTCTGTCGGCAGCTCCTCTTTAAATACCAGCCGCCAACATCACCCCATCATCAGGGATTCATCCAGGTAACTAGCGTGCGGCGTGGGCTGTGGGAGAACCCTGCCGCAGGAGCGTCTCATCAGGTGTGTGTGGGAGGGCTGTGTGGGGCTGTCTGGGGGAGCCGCACAAACCGACACACACGAGGAGGTGGGAAATGAAACCAACACCAAGACAAAGACACGCCCAGGCACACCCAGACACACATGGACACTGTGCACACACATAAACACGCACGCACGCACACACACACACACAGTGAACCGTACATGCAGAAGGTCACGCATTCTGCTGTGTTACCAGAAGGTTCTCCAGCACGCTCCGTCAGCCTCCACCCCCAGGTGTATTAGTGTGTAAATTGTGTGTGTGTGTGTGTGCATGTGTGTGGTGTGTGTAGTCAAGGGGGCAGGGGGCGTGTGAGAGGTGTGTGAGAGGTGCACCTGGGCATTTAGACTCCCTGAGTGACCATATGGACATGATGGGAGACACGTCTGCACCTGGTTTCTCTCTCTCTCTCTCTCTCTCTCTCTCTCTCTCTCTCTCTCTCTCTGTCTCTCTCTCTCTCTCTCTCTCTCTCTCTCTCTCTCTCTCTCTCTCACACACACACACACTCACACACACACACACACACACACACACACTCTCTCACACACACATACACACAGCCAAGTGAGGCCTCAGTCCTGGCTAGAGACATGCCAGCACCTGGGTATAGTTCTGTTGGCACACCTGGGTATAACACAAGAGCAACTGACCGTGCGGCCCAGGCACCTGAGTCTGTCGTGGGTCACACACACACACACACTGATACACACACACACAGTCCTGCTCTGGTGTGTCCAGAAGGAAGCAGCAGGCGAGCTGTGTCAGTCCCAGACCTTACAGGCGAGAGCAGAGCCCAGAGAGCACCTGAGCATCCTGAGACAGCAGGAGTCGGCTCGCTGCCCTGGGAGAGCTGCGATCAGCCCGCTGCCCTGGAGACAGCGTATGGTGAGACAGCATGCATGCTGCATAGATGAACGGATGGTTAAATACCATTTAAGAAACACATTGGATGGAAGAACCGTGGCAGTTGGTCATCATTCATACATATCTGTGCAACATTTTAATTGACTTATTCTAAACATGTTTGATCAGTCTATGAATGTCAAACACGATGGACAAAGCTCCCAATATGGCAGCGGACCTACTTCAGTGGGTGTTCTACTTCTTCTGTAGGACGTTGACTTCTCTAACCATCAAGACCCTCAGCAGCTGAGTCTTCCTATATCCCACTGATATATGGGTGCCATGACAACCTTAGGAAACATTAAGTAAGTAAGATCCTCATTATGAGGCTGTAAGGCTGGGTGTCAAACCTGCCTCCACCTCTCATATGCTAAAGTCTTCAGTTTCTGGACGGTCTCAACTTGATGGCTCTCACACCCCATTGAAGATTTGGTCTGATTGGTTGTTCTTGTGTATAAAGGGAATTGTAATGCATTGTTCTTTGGATTCTTCATCTCCTGAGACCTTCTCCTCAGTTCTGCCTTGTCCTACTGTCCTACTCCTTCCTCACCTCTTGTTTTCTCTCTGATGTACAATGATCATGGTAGAGTAGGTAAGATTGAAAACTTTCATATTGTAACATGTTTGCCTTGTAATTGATTTCATTCATTTGCAAAGTTATTAAATGCGTATTTCATTTAACCATACTTTGACCATTCTTGCTCTGATTTAACTCATAGAGTCAAATACCTGGAATTCTATTGGTATTGGCATTATTTGCTTCATGCTAATACACTGTTCAGTTTCCCATCTTCCTTTAAACCATAGGGAAATTAGTTTAGGTTGTTTGGACAATATTTACCCCCCTACAAGGCCCCTCTCGAGGGTAGCAGCTCCTTGCAAGTTATACCCACCTTTGAATATCACATCAGGAGGACTGTGCTTGGTCATCTCTCATTAGTTAACAGACTCACATATTAACAGTAATATGCCATCATACTAGACTGTGCTATCTGTTGCAGGTTGGCAGATGTATAACAGTTGTTGTTGGTTCAGACTGTATGTCTGTCTGTGTGTCTGAGTGCGTGTTTGATTTATGTTGAGTAAAGAACTGTTGAAGTTTAGGTGACACTCAGTGATGCAGGTGCGTCACATGACCCATGCGTTGGCGTGGTGACTGCTGCCTTGGGGATGCAGGGAGGAGGCGGGTGAGAGAGTGTGTGTGCATCAGGTGTGTTTGCAATGCCTCATTTGACAGAGACAGCGTGAGCTCTGGACAAGTCGTGACCCAGCCAGCAGGAGCTCGTGGACTAATGATGACACACACACACACATACACACACACACACACACACATACACGCACATACACACAGACATCTGCTGTCCAAATTACCATTACACCGCGTGCACTTTCTCTCAAATCAATAACAAGCTACACGATGCATTTCAGTATGTTTTTATTTGACTTTAATACCCTATGATGTTTTTTTTATTTTACTTTTACACGATATGATGCTACATTGCTGTGGCCAAGAGACAGGACCCTGAGCACCTGAAGGATCACACAAAGTATTGGCTTGATAGTCAACTCCTCAAGGCCCCTCCCTCCCTCCCTCCCTCCCTCCCTCCCTCCCTCCCTCCCTCCCTCCCTCCCTCCCTCCCTCCCTCCCTCCCTCCCTCCCTCCCTCCCTCCCTCCCTCCCTCCCTCCCTCCCTCCCTCCCTCCCTCCCTCCCTCCCTCCCTCCCTCCCTCCCTCCCGCCCTCCTTCTGTCGGATGGTGGCCTGGCTGCCTCCACTCTTCTTCCTGTCCTCCTTCAGTGAACCACCCCTCCATTACCTGGACCCCCCCCCACTGTCATCCTGGCTGCTGAACCTACCTCTACCGGGCCAACAGGACCAAGCTCAGAGCCCAGCGGACCTGATGGATCTCTCCTTTGCCATCA